>NC_092794.1:77698851-78026173 GCF_918797505.1 Bemisia tabaci
TCACACAAGCGCGCAGCGCCGAACCTAGCTTCACTTTTTCCCCGTGCTTTTAGATACGAGCGCTCCGTCTTTATGTCTTTGGTCAAGACAACACCCCTCATGGAGTCACAAACGGGAATAAAGATTACAGAAATTGAACGTTTTTCGTAATCTTTGATCGGCTCATTCTTAAATTCCTTTCTCCGTTCCTTCTTTCATTCCGTTGGTTCCTTGTCGAACCCGAAATTCCTCGGTCCATTACAGATTTAACACCGCAATCACACGCTGAATGTGGGAGCTGAATGTGGCTTGAATGTGGAAGTCATCGGCCCGATGCCTGAATTTTGCGCGTGACGCGCAAAATTCAGCAACGATTCTCAGCAACCATCGGACCAATTTTGAATTTGTCTGAACTATTCGATAGAGTACCTGTATAGCGAGAGTATGGACAGATGAGAAACTCCGAAAATCCATCAGGCCTTCACCTAGAGTCCCTTTATACCCAGAGTTAAGACAACTCACTTTTGGTTGGGCTGAAAGTGGCCTAAAAAAAAACCCAATTCTGATTGGTTCTCGCTCATGGAGGCCGAAACGAGTGCACCAAGATGGCGGTACCTCGAATGTGAACAAGAATAATGAAAATATCACCTAATTGTGGTGTATCAAGAGTAAATTGTTATTTCCATCGGTCCAAAATGAAAATAGATTAAGAAATTATTCACAAACCAATCTCATTTTCTTTTTAATTGATCAATTTGTTGATGTTGTTTTTGTGTGACAGACATCGCAGGATTCCTGATCCTTATCCCTCAATATCGTTCGTTTGGGTGCACTCGTTTCGGCCTCCATGGCCAGCCAAGGCCGGCTGCCAGTCAGCTGATAATCGAGTTGTCTTAACTCTGGGTATAAAGGGACTCTACCTTCACCGATGCTTCTGTGAATAAAGTTAGGGCCCAGAAATGCAGCCAACCTATGAATTTCAATTATCCAGAACGATTTACTAATACTATTGTTCCGAACCGTCTTTTATTAAGCACGTGTTTGACTCAGTTTTTGCATAAATTTACTCAATTTCGCGGAAGAACGCTCATTTCTGTACATTCTTTGCCATCATGGTTAGAATTGGAATCTGCAGACTGGCAGTGAAATTTTGTGCGTTAGAAGTTGGTTAGAAGGGTGGCTGCACTTTTGGGCCCTAAGCCCTCCATGAAGCGATCTGTCCATACTCTCGCTATACAGGTACTCTACTATTCGAGTAGATTTAATACACATCTGGATGAAAATAACTCGAATTTGCTAAATTTCAGCCGTTGGGCGATGACTGTTGACTTCCACATTCAGGTGCTAAATTCAGCGTCTGATTGCGGCAATAATCTTTGCAATTGGTGAAAATGTAATCTTTATTCCCGTTTGTGACACTGTGAAGGCCTAAAATCCGGTTAACCAATCAGAAATGGATTCGAATTGTCTTGACTCTCAGTATAAAGGGACTCTAGCATAAACCAGAGACAAGAGACCCTCCACTGGTCTCTTGTAGAGTACCTATATTAAGAGAGAGTATGGCCACTGGAGTTACCACCTCTGATTGGCTCAGCCATCTTAGGCTGAATGGAGCCCTTAGGACCCAAAAATGGCGGACGCCATAAAGTTATTGTAATGCAAAATGATTCAAAATGTAGTTGTCTTTGCTTATCGTAACGAGAACTTTACCCAAATGCACTATTGCGCCTTTTTTACATATTTTTAAGGCTAATCGTGTGCAATTTTTGAGGAAAATGATCTTAGATGTAGTAAGGTTGGCAGCAAGTGCGGTTGGTGATAACCGTCAAAAGTTGGCAATGACCCCCCTCCCATCCTCAAAAACCATAACAAAACACCGCCATTTTTGGGTCCTAAGCATAGAGTACAATTGAGTCGCAAAGTACTGGATCGCCGTTGAAGTCACTTTTGGAGGCTGTTTTGTCCAGTTCTCCGGAGACTAGTGTGCGGCGACTAGCGACGACGCATACGCAGAGACTCGCGCTCAGGGCTCCCCACCTCCCCACTCGCGACTCGGCTCCGTTCGTCGGCTAGGTCCACACACATTGAACCAGCCAAGTAGGCCGGTAATAAGTCTGAAATTGAGTCCATATATGAATATTATCCAGGAGTAACATACATTAATGGATTCATTATGGCTTTGGATATCTATTTAAAGCAAAATTTGTACAAATTAATACCGATGGAATTTAAAAAAGTCGAAAAAATACAAGCAGTCCTTGATTTCTCCATAAGCCACCGTGTTAAAAAATTCCGGTTGGTTCACATTTGGTATAAGTCAGAAATTAAATCCCTGTATGAATATTATCCAGGAGTAATATACATGAATGGATTCATTATGGCTTTGACTATCTAATTATAGCAAAATTTGCACAAATTAATATCGATGGAATTAAAAAATGTCGAAGAAACACAGGCAGTCGTTGCTTTTCCCGTAAGCTGCCGTGATAAGAAATGCCGGTTGGTTCACACTTGGTATAAGTCAGAAATTAAATCCCAATATGAATATTATCCAGGAGTAATATACATCAATGGATTCATTATGGCTTTGGATATCTATTTAAAGCAAAATTTGTACAAATTAATACCGATGGAATTTAAAAAAGTCGAAAAAATACAAGCAGTCCTTGATTTCTCCATAAGCCACCGTGTTAAAAAATTCCGGTTGGTTCACATTTGGTATAAGTCAGAAATTAAATCCCTGTATGAATATTATCCAGGAGTAATATACATGAATGGATTCATTATGGCTTTGACTATCTAATTATAGCAAAATTTGCACAAATTAATATCGATGGAATTAAAAAATGTCGAAGAAACACAGGCAGTCGTTGCTTTTCCCGTAAGCTGCCGTGATAAGAAATGCCGGTTGGTTCACACTTGGTATAAGTCAGAAATTAAATCCCAATATGAATATTATCCAGGAGTAATATACATCAATGGATTCATTATGGCTTTGACTACCTTTAAATAGCAAAATTTGCAAAAATTAATGCTGATTGAATTATAAAATACCTAAAAAACACAAGCAGTTCTTGATCTCTCTGTAAGCCGCCGTGTTACAAAATGCCGTTGGGCGTTGGGTTCACAAATGGTTCACACTTTTCGGAGCACACGCGGCTCGGAAACGCCTGTTCATGGATTGGCTTCATCGGCGCTCCAGTACTTTGCGACTCTATTGTACTCTATGGTCCTAAGCCTCTCCATGGGACCCAGTGGCCATACTCTCTCAATATAGGTACTCTAGCCTCTTGGCGACAGGTGGAGGCTTTTACTTTCGGGGATTCAACAGTTCCTTATGAACAATTATAAGGGAGCAACAGTCATCACCAAAATTTCGGCTGTTGACCTACCTACATGGTCGATGATGAGCTTCGGGTGACGTCATGAGCCAAACGAGTTTCCTAAACTTCCGCCATTTTTGGCTTGTTTGCAAAACGAAACTGCCAACACGTTGTTAAACATCAACCATGTAGGTAAGTCAACAGTAGAATGCTGAAGTCCCGAAAGTAAAAGCTTCCACCATGGCCAAGATACAAGTGGAGGGTCTCTTGTCTCTGGCATAAACATAGCTAGGATAAAGGGACTCTACTGGTCCGTGCAAAGACATAACAGAGACGAGTTGGTCCCTGGATATAATAAAGACGGAGCGCTAAAAGCAACTTATGAAGCTTCTTTTCAACCACCTCTATTATTTGGCGGGGAATTCGGGACAAGTTTGAAATTCAAATGTAGGGCGGGAACTTAATAAAATTGCGGAAACAAAGTATTCTTGGTTGATTTTTGCCCATATTCACTTACCCACTCATATTTTTTTAACTTTAGGTTAGCTTTGGTCCGTCATCGACAGATTAATTTCATTTGGGAGTAACGGTCATCTAGGACAGTAACGGCCTGTTTGAACCGGCAGAACCACCATGAGCAAAAGAAAAACTAACTTTATCTGAGGTCCTTGCCTGTTACCGAGCATAAGTAGGTGTATTATAATTAGAGTCCCTTTATACCCAGAGTTAAGACTACTCACTTTTGGTTGGGCCAGGGTTGGGCTGAAAGCAGAGTTAAGAAACATGAAAGATTATAAAAAGAAATTTCATCAGGAAATTTCAAGAAATTTCATGGGGAAAAAAAGAAATTTCATGGGGGAAAAAGAAATTTCATGAAATTTAAGAAATTTTTTGGGAAGGAAAGAAATTTCATTCGATGAAATTTCTTTTAGCAACTCTGGCTGAAAGTGGCCTAAAAAAAATCCAATTCCGATTGGTTCTCGCTCATGGAGGCCGAAACGAGTGCACCAAGATGGCGGTACCTCTAGAGTACCTTTATAGACAGAGTATGGCCATTCGTATCTTTTTACTACAGGAAAACTGTTCCGCTTTTTGATTGGTCAACGAGTTTTTAGGCTTCATGATGCTCTTAGGGCCGTAAATAAACAAACAAGATGGCGACTCACCATAACATCGATAAGAAGCTAAATTTGACAAAAATTTCAATTATACGGCAGTAACAATTTAAACTAGCATATCTACGAATAACACACGAAAAAAACACGAAAACTATTGTTTACGCCGTGAACATGGCTCGGCCAGTACCGACCTCGCCGTCGGCCGACTCCGCTTCGCGGTCGCTCCTTCCCCGCGACCTGCGCTCCCCCCTCCTCGCCGCCGCGCTCATCTCCTCGCGGCCGCGACCCCCGCAACCCGCGCGCCCTACCTCGCGGCGTCGCGACGCCGCTGTCCGCTAGATCGCGTTGACGTACCCAGCTTTAGACGTTCCGCCGCTCTCTCCCGTCGTCTGATTTTGACGGCATCCCAGCGGCGCGGCCCATGCAGAGTGTGATCCACCATTCACTCCTCAACCAAGCTTGAGCACCTTGGTAAGTGAATTTTCACCACTTCTCTTTCAGGTCTCCAAGAAGAAGCATCCAGTCCAGCTCCCAACGCTGTTGACTTCCCAGTCCAGCTTCTAACGCTGTCGACTTCTCAGTCCGGCTTCTAACGCTGTCGACTTCCCAGTCCAGCTTCTAACGCTGTCGACTTCTCAGTCCGGCTTCTAACGCCGTCGACTTCCCAGTCCAGCTTCCAACGCTGTCGACTTCTCAGTCCAGCTCCCAACGCTGTTGACTTCTCAGTCCAGCCCTCAACGCTGTTGACTCCACAGTGGCTCCCGTGCCTGGCCGCTTACAGCGCTGCACGGAGCAACCCGCAATCGCCTCATCGCGATATCCGTCCGAGCGATTCGCTTAGGCAAGCCCTGGGGGTATCCCTTGGGGGTCTTCACCGCGCTTCAAGCGCACAAACTGAAGACGCCGCGCCCACTGTCGCGGATTGCCTGCCTATCAGGCGCCCACCGCCTGATCCAGTCCACTCAAGCGCTCGGATGAGCTTCCATCGCCGGCCTTACAACCCGGTGCTGCTCTCCGTCCTGCGCGCTTGAAATTACGTGCCTGCGCGCACATATATGGTCCTCCGAGCCGGATCTTTTGAGGCAAGCACACTTCCTTGAAAGACGGCAGACATCAGTCCTCTGGACACGCCACTCGCTTCCAACTTTCCAGAATGGCAGAAGGCGGAGAAAACTCCAATGCAAACGAAACCGAGGTGGATATTGCGACGCGCATATCCTCGCTCTCGCTGAAGGCTAAAAGGACGATGGTGTTGTCAGAATTGCGAGCCATCCACACCGATCTCACCCGAGAGATCCCAGCGGAAGAAATAGAAATCTTCCGGCCGTCCTTCAATCGTTTGAACGTGCTGAGAGAACGCTTCGAGGAGTTCCAGGATCAAATAATCCTGTTGAATACCTCTCTGCCACCCGAGTCTGAGATTGAGGTGGAAATTCTGCAGGCCGAATTTGACCGCCTCTTTAATGAAGCCCAGCGCTCATTCCTGCGGAAGACGCTGCCCGCCCTGGCAGGCGTTTCCACGCTCAACGATACTTCTCTCTCCGTGTCCTCCATCCGCCTGCCAAAGTTAGAGCTCCCAAAATTCAGCGGAGATTTGGGCGCATGGCGAACCTGGTATAACCTTTACAAGGCATCGGTTCACACCAGCCCCTCACTCCTGGCAGTCCAGAAATTTCAATATTTGCTCGGCAGCCTAAAAGGTGACCCTCTCGCACTCATCACCGGGCTAGACATCACAGATGCCAATTACGACGTCGCTTGGACGTTGCTCTGTGAACGCTACCATTCTGAGCGTCGCCACGTGTTCCATCACTATAATGGCCTCCTAGACCTTCCTGATGCCCAACGCTTCGAGCAAATACCTGCGCTGATCACCAAGATCAGGGAACATTCCCAAGCGCTCCAAGCCCTCGGTCACCCTCCAGACTCTTACAGTGGTCTGCTGAGCGCCCTAATAGTGCGAAAATTGTCCACTCGCCTGAAGCAAAGGCTAGAGGACTACCGAGGAGCTGATCCCTCTTACCCCAAGCTCGACGAACTTCTTAGCTTCCTGGAGAAGGAACGTCGCAGCACCGAAGATAGCCCTCCCAATCGCAGAGAGGCTAAGGCTCTAGTTTCATGCCATGAGACTAATGCCCATCCCGCACCCCGCAAAAATAGAGCCAAAGGCTCCAGAGCCAAGTCTCGCTCACCCAACGGCACCAAAGTTTTGGTATCATGCGATGGGTCGTCTGATAGCTCTGACTCCTCCTCTGAGCACGAGCAAGAGGACAGAGACGATCACAGCAAGCCTCAGACCGACCGCGCACGCCAACCGCAATGCCCTTGTTGCCCAGAAAGACACCGACTCTTTGACTGTTCCGCCTTTCGCGCCAAACCCATTTCTCAGCGTCGAGAATTCATAAAGGGTGCAAGTAGGTGTTTTAACTGTCTGAACACTCATTTTGTCGAGTCGTGTGTCTCACCTCGCCGTTGCATGCTTTGTTCCAAAAAGCACCACACTCTTCTCCACGAAGAGTCTCCGGCAAACAACTCTGACGACCCGGATGCTACTTCTGACAGCCCGGCGTCCTCAGGTTCCTCCCAGGAGAAGGTCCTGCTGAGCACCAGCAAAACTTCTTCTACCATTCTCTTGGCCACCGCCAGACTGCGCATAAAAACTCGCAAAGGATCGGTTTTGGTCCGCGGGATTTTGGATTCAGCCTCACAAGGCACTCTGATCACCCGCGAGTGCGCTGACAAGCTCGGTTTGAATGTCCAGTCTCCTATGAACGCAATGAGTGGCTTAGCCGAGAATCGTGTCGAAACCTTTGGCCGTTTCCACGTCACGCTGGCATCTGTGCGCCACAAGCCTGTGGCCAAGAACCACCCAGTCACTGTGGTCCAGACGATCACAAACTCCACTCCTTCCACGGCCATCGCCGCCTCGGTCAAGGATCTAGTTAAGGAATGGAACCTTGCCGACCCTACCTTCGATCAGCCAGGCCCTATAGACGTGCTGATCGGCGCAGAATTATTCTCTGCCCTCATCGTCGGTCCACCGCACCCGCTAGGACCCTCGCTTCCCACGGTGTTTGTAACACCCCTCGGAGCTGTCCTGATGGGCCCAGCCCCGACATGCGAAAGAACTCAAACCTCACTGATTACATGTTTGTTTAACGCAACACCTCCCCGGGCTCCGGTGATCCAGCCTGGATCCCACAAGTCCTTCGATTGGAGAAAAACAGAATCCTCTAAATTCTCGCTACTCCCGAAGAAGCCCACAGAGTGCGTCTCTTGGAGAGCTACCAGAAAGCTTAACTCTGTCCACACTTCAGACAAGCTCTCTGACGATAATTCTCTCCGAGAGAATGCAAAAAAACCCGCGAAGCCACGCTTCACCCCACCCGCCAGACGCCGCCCATTGAAAGGGCCCCTCCCGAAAGATGCTTGTCCCCAACTAGCATCTCCCAACTTTGACTCATGGTGCCAGGAACGATCTAATCTCCATACCGCAGGCGAGACAACCGCAGTCCGGCCTAAAAATACTCGTCAGCATGAGTAACAAAAACTCTTCATGTGAGCAAGGACTGACACAAGGATCTACTAAAGACACAAAAACGTCACAGCAATCATGTCTTAAACCGCCAGTTGCTTCTAAATCAAAGGAAACAGTACCTGATGAACGCTTAGAAACTGACCGGGACAAACCCCAAAAACTGGGACCCTCTAAAACTAAATTTTGGAAGCGATTTCTCAGCCTTCTTAAATCTTAGTCAATTTTTTCAATTTCTTTGTAAATATCATTGTTCTCAGCGAATTTTAATTTTTTCTTTATTTTTCCTTGTATGATGAGCCCTTAACGGGCCTCATGGGGGGCGGTACATGTTCACGCCGTGAACATGGCTCGGCCAGTACCGGCCTCGCCGTCGGCCGACTCCGCGCCGCGGTCGCTCCTTCCCCGCGACCCGCGCTCCCCCCTCCTCGCCGCCGCGCTCATCTCCTCGCGGCCGCGACCCCCCGCAACCCGCGCGCCCTACCTCGCGGCGTCGCGACGCCGCTGTCCGCTAGATCGCGTTGACGTACCCAGCTTTAGACGTTCCGCCGCTCTCTCCCGTCGTCTGATTTTGACGGCATCCCAGCGGCGCGGCCCATGCAAAGTGTGATCCACCATTCACTCCTCAACCAAGCTTGAGCACCTTGGTAAGTGAATTTTCACCACTTCTCTTTCAGGTCTCCAAGAAGAAGCATCCAGTCCAGCGCCCAACGCTGTCGACTTCCCAGTCCAGCTTCTAACGCTGTCGACTTCTCAGTCCGGCTTCTAACGCCGTCGACTTCCCAGTCCAGCTTCTAACGCTGTCGACTTCTCAGTCCGGCTTCTAACGCCGTCGACTTCCCAGTCCAGCTTCCAACGCTGTCGACTTCTCAGTCCGGCTCCTAACGCCGTCGACTTCTCAGTCCAGCTTCCTACGCTGTCGACTTCTCAGTCCAGCTCCCAACGCTGTTGACTTCTCAGTCCAGCTCCTCAACGCTGTTGACTCCACAGTGGCTCCCGTGCCTGGCCGCTTACAGCGCTGCACGGAGCAACCCGCAATCGCCTCATCGCGATATCCGTCCGAGCGATTCGCTTAGGCAAGCCCTGGGGGTATCCCTTGGGGGTCTTCACCGCGCTTCAAGCGCACAAACTGAAGACGCCGCGCCCACTGTCGCGGATTGCCTGCCTATCAGGCGCCCACCGCCTGATCCAGTCCACTCAAGCGCTCGGATGAGCTTCCATCGCCGGCCTTACAACCCGGTGCTGCTCTCCGTCCTGCGCGCTTGAAATTACGTGCCTGCGCGCACAACTATTGTTAAGGTTTATCTACAGCTGCGTGAAGTAAGAAATTTCTCCGCGCAGGGGGCGCCAACGCTGTGTTTTAGAGTCCGTACAGCTCCACGTGAGTCCTTGAGCTTTTATAAAAGTTGAAGGAATTTCTGTTTAAATCGAAGATAAATAAGTTCTAGCTATAACATTCTTCTTCCTATTGACCCTAAAAACAACGTGAAAAGTCATTTCTGAAGCTCTGCAATTTGATCCCAGAAAAAAGTAGGGTTAAGCATGATGACCTTGATGCAACCAATCGCGCTTGATCGCTCTCAGCAGTTGGCAGATATCTCTCTCCCACCGTGAGCTGTCTCTCTCGCACTTACAGATATCCCGTAAGAGAAACTGGGATCAATTTACAGCTTTTATTATTAGACTTTCAAAGCTCGCGTTTGTTTCTAAGGATTCCAGACGTATGCTGCTAGGACTTATGAGTCTTAGAATTTAAGATACCTATTGTGATATTTAAATAATCACTGATTTCGGAGTCGGATTTTAGCAGCGCGACGTGGTGGATTTTTTCGGAACTACAGCTGAAGATTAACCTTAAACCGCCTCACACCTTTATCACAGGAGGGTGTAAGATGTGCATAACCTCAATCTTTTTTTTATTGAGAGTTTAGTGGCTTCTATTCCTTTAGGAATCTACAGCCATCTATAGGCACTATTTATTGTCCGAAGACATCAGGGAGTTTGGTAGACATCCATGCTCGGGCTTACAAATTTTCACGGATTAAGGCCGAGCGAATTCTGCTTACAGATCCACTCGTCAGTTCCATGAAAATTTGTCGCCACCACCGGGATTCGAACCCGGGACCTATTGACCTAGAGTCAGACGCGCTAACCACTAGGCCAACCTGGCCGGCAACCTCAATCTTGCTTGCTGATAACAGCCATCTTGTTTGTTTATTTACGCCCCTAAGAGCATCTTGTCAGCCTATTCGCTCGCAACCAATGAAAAACCGGAACAGAAATGGCCATACTCTGTCTATAAAGGTACTCTAGGTACCTCGAATGTGAACAAGAATAATGGAAATATTATCTAATTGTGGTTTATCAAGAGTAAATTGTTATTACCATCGGTCCAAAATGAAAATAGATTAAGAAATTATTCACAAACCAATCCCATTTTCTTTCTAATTGATCAATTTGTTGATGTTGTTGTTTTTGTGTGACAGACATCGCAGGATTCCTGATCCTTATCCCTCAATATCGTTCGTTTGGGTGCACTCGTTTCGGCCTCCATGGCCAGCCAAGGCTGGCTGCCAGTCAGCTGATAATCGAGTTGTCTTAACTCTGGGTATAAATAGAGTACCTGTATAGCGAGAGTATGGACAGATCGCTTCATGGAGGGCTTAGGGCCCAAAAGTGCAGCCACCCTTCTAACCAACTTCTAACGCACAAAATTTCACTGCCAGTCTGCAGATTCCAATTCTAACCATGATGGCAAAGAATGTACAGAAATGAGCGTTCTTCCGCGAAATTGAGTAAATTTATGCAAAAACTGAGTCAAACACGTGCTTAATAAACGACGGTTCGTAACAATAGTATTAGTAAATCGTTCTGGATAATTGAAATTCATAGGTTGGCTGCATTTCTGGGCCCTAACTTTATTCGCAGAAGCATCGGTGAAGGCCTGATGGATTTTCGGAGTTTCACATCTGTCCATACTCTCGCTATACAGGTACTCTAGGTATAAAGGGACTCTAATTATAATAGGACGCAGTCCCAACTTTCTTAATATAATCGTTTTAGGCATTTAAAACACATTTAAAAGAAGGAATGTGGAAAAATCAAGAGGATAAGTTCAAATCAAATTTCCGTTTGCCGCCATGGTCCAGGCTTCACTTTTTCCCCGTGCTTTTAGATACGAGTACGAGCACTCCGTCTTTCGGGCATCTTAGAATTTTTGATGACTTGATGACGTAGGTGGGTACAGCGACGTCCCCTTCACGCTACGTCGCTGTACCCACCTCCGTCATCAAAAAATTCCAAGATGCCCGAAATGCAAACACCTCCTTTTTTTTCTCTATGGTGGTAGAGTGTACTTTCAGTAACACATACCTTCAGTAACAATAACACACTAGGGGGCTACGCGGCCCAACCCCCTGAAGGCGCTCCGCGCCATCAATGGGCCGCTTCGCGGCCCTATTTTTACCCTCCTATCAGTGTTAGTTTTATTTTTCCACTAAAAAAATACGATATGAGGTATACTTTAATTTTAAACTTTACTTTAAAATACTTTAAAATTAAAAGGACGCGTTTTGGAATGACTGCTTGATGAAATATTGCAATAAAACAATGAGCAGTGAAAGTCAGATAATAATTAAGTTCTCATGAGTCGGGGATCGAACCCACACTGTGATCAAAGCGGACGCATTCTACGTCTTAGACGACTCGGCCACTGCTCGTCATGAAGTCGTAGGTGCGAATCTTGTGTAGATAAGTGTAGAGCTGATGCGCAGGCTACCCAGCTACTGCGCAACCTCCTCGACCATTGCGCATCCTCCCGCGCATAGCGGTAGCAGTACTGGAGCATTCTGTAAACTCACTCACTTTTATAACGTGATTTTAAAAAAACCTGGGTCCTTTTTCCAAAATCTGATTGCAGCGGGCTCATCTAGGGCCTATTACCTGTCGATTTACGCAAAAATCATGGAAATCGGCCCGGTAGATCGCTCAAACGAACTATGACAAGCAGTATAAATTTACATTGTTTAAATGGGAGAATTCGCAACTTTACCACGTAATTTAAAAAAACCTGGGCCATATTTTGAAAATCTGAAAAAAGTTGGCTTATCTAGAGGCAATTGCCCGTCGATAGCTGCAAAAATCATGAAAATCGGCCCGGTAGAACGCTGGAACTAAGCGTTACCAGTTTCGCAAAATTAGGAGGTCTCGGAGCTTATAGTATAGAAGATAAGGCGGCTGAATTCTTGAAAAATAAGTATATTTTTGGCGTTTTTCGACCCCTTTCGACAAGGATGGATATGACGCCTACAAATTATGTAGAGTAAAAAATTCGATTTTTTGCAGTTATACGCGATCCTACGGATTTTAATGAAGTCCAACAACTGATAACAGCAGTGAGTTGCGAGGGTCCTACGCGAGATAGCAGCACTAGTACCTGCTCACGAATTTTTACATTGCCTCTTTCGGGAGTCCAGGGTCCTATAGAACTGGTCCCTGTCTAAAGTCCAACAACTGATAACAGCAGTGAGTTGCGAGGGTCCTACGCGAGACAGCAGCACTAGTACCTGCTCACGAATTTTTACATTGGCTCTTACGGGAGTCCAGGGTCCTATAGAACTGGTCCCTAGTACCTTGCTCTACCTAGAGTCCCTTTATACTGAGAGTCAAGACAATTCGGCTCATGGATGTCACAAACGGGAATAAAGATTACAGAAATTGAACGTTTTTCGTAATCTTTGATCGGCCCATTCTCAAATGCCTTTCTCCGTTCCTCCTCTCATTCCGTTTGTTCCTTGCCGAACCCATAATTCCCTGGTCCATTCCAGATTATAATCTTTGCAATTGGTGAAAATGTAATCTTTATTCCCGTTTGTGACACTGTGGAGGCCTAAAATACGGGAACCAATCAGAAATGGATTCAAATTGTCTTCACTCTCAGTATAAAGGGACTCTAGCTCTACCTACGTCTGTCTGACGTCTGTTCGGTTGTTTCCAAAGACATGAAGACGGAGCACTAAAAGCAAAAAATGAAGCTTCTAGAGCTTCTTTTCAATCACCTCTACTATTGGCTAGAGGATTGGCGGCGAAATCGGGACAAGTTTGAATTCAAATAGAGGGCGGGAACTAATAAATAAAATTGCGGAAACAAAGTATTTTAGGTTGATTTTTGCCCAAATTCAGGTACACACTCATATTTTTTTAACTTTAGGTTAGTTTCAGTCCGTCGTCGACCGATTAATTTCATTTGGGAGTAACGTTGATCTAGAACTGTAACGGCCTGTTTGAACCTGCAGAACTATGGAACGCCGTTAGTGTCAAAACCCTTTTCTTGCGCGCGCGGAATTTTTTCTGGCGCGCGGAAAGAAAAAACCCGTTTTCGATGAAAATCTCTGAATTTCCGGATTCCGCGCCGGTTTTCGATATATTTGCGCCGTTTGTGTCAAAACTATTTTTTCCGGCGCGGCGCTCCAAATCTGTTCCGCGCGCGGAATTTTCGATATATCGATTCCTGCTCGCCGTTTGTGTCAAAACTATTTTTTCCGGCGCGGCGCTCCAAATCTGTTCCGCGCGCAGAATTCTCGATATATCGATTCCTGCTCGCCGACTGTTTTTTCCGGCGCTGCACCAGAAAATAATTCCGCGCGCCACTTTTTCGATATATCGATTTTTCTGCGCGCGGAGAATATTATCTCTCTTTTGAACGATTTCCATTATCGATCCTCTGCGTGCCCTGCCGTATGTCTATGTGGGTCGCGGTCCTGTAAACAAACGCAGATTGATAACACAAATGATCCAAACAACTCGAAATCTCTTAATTTTAATTAATTTAAATCCATTTTCGACTTCAACCAAGCATTCGTCAATAATATTCATCGTATTTTACAACCTGGAGCCACGGCCTATCGGCTCATTTTAAGGTGCATTCTGAAAATCAGTTTTACAAGTCCAATGTCCAAACCCAGACTTTCTTCTTTTACTTTTTTTTAACCATTCTCTTTTCACTTTCGCCTCAAATCAAATGTTTTGCAGTTTTTTTATCTTAAGTAAGTGGTCCTGAATTCATTCAAGAGTTAGAAGTTCACGATTTATTTAGTATTATAGCCTTTTGACCTCTTAAGCTTTATCGATATGATCTCATGTAGTTCGAGGTTTCTTTGGCCCAAACCAAGTGATTACTTACACATCTGATGTGAGTCTTATGGCTCTTCAAATTCGCAGTGTAGAATTAAATCAGAGACTACAGTTACTTAATCCAGTTCTGCTCTCTTGTTCAATGTTTGTCATAAGTGTTTGCTCGTGTCTGTTCTTTATAAATGACCACTGTAGTGCGTATACACAGTTATGCTATCGGTACAGGTATTATTTCTTGTTTTCTACAGTCAGGACTTTCTCTTAAGCGCAATAATTTACCAAAGAAATTCACCTAGTTGCGTAAATAATTTGGTGTATAGATATTCTGTTAATGTCTCCTTGCGGTGATGCAAAGTTTCTGAGATCTGTCATAAGTGGATTTTGCATTTAGACGGTCACTCTTGCCTGATAAAATTACTGCTCTAGCAGCTTCAAATTTATACTTTGATCTCTGATTCATCACTAAATGACACTCGTGCGGTGTCATTTATCTTTAATCAGTTCAAAGCTATTTCGACAATGAATCATCAAAGGTCCGATCGAAGAAGGAATTTTCTGGTGAGTGCTGCGGCTGAACCGACATCACAACTCAACTTTCAAAAGCATCAACTTATAAAAATTTATGAGGAAGTGGTAATGGTAAGTGGAAATCATGGTAGTGCTCGCTTCTTTCTTAAGCAAATTGTGCGCTCAAAATTTCAAAATCTACTCACCTGCATGTATATTTGAAGAGGAATACGACATGATATGTAGCAGGCTACACTTCATCTATTAATAATACGTAAATTTGTCTTCAGAGCATTCTTAGGAAACTTCCACAATTTTTAGTTTTGTTCCTGAGAGAAAATTTTGAGATGACTCTGCTGGTATTCCCAGTGTCTTTTCAGAAATTTTGTACTTCGTAGGTATCATCAAATACTTAAGTATCAACAGATATTGTACAAGATAGAAAATTTATTTGAGGATTCCTGCTAGTATGTTGTGTTTCCTGCAGCAACAAGGCTCATCACATTTCATGGAATGAAGTAATCAAAAACTACTTACTTACCTACAGCTTGGTCAGTTTCATGTCTTTCTAGAGTGAAGAAAATATTTTTTTTCTCTCTATTTAAGAATTCAGGGTGAATCAAACCTGTCGAACAAAAATTTTAATAAAATGCCTTTGTTCAAAAACACCTAAGAATCATTTCAATTGTAAAGATGCCGACGATTCTGGTTAAAAGTCCGAAAGTCGGCTGATTTACTGAATTTCTCAGGTACAGACGGATGGAAGGATTTTGAAAAGACATAGAATTACATCCTCCCATAAGAATAAGTCAGGAACATGGTTAAGGTTATCTGGGGATGACATTTGTAACATTTCGTTGCATGATTTTATAATCGAAGAGAAACAGAAAGTCTGAAACTTTGTAAATCTACGTACATGGTTTTCTAGTTAGGCTATGACATCGATATGCTCGTTTTGTTATCAATTAATCTCCACAAAGGTAAGCATACCTACAAACACTGTTCCACAAGAGATACGAATGTAACTTGTGATACCTAAGTGACTTTACAAATCTTACCTGTTAAACTACCAGCTACCTGATTATTGAAACTATGTCAGCCCGATATGAAAAGACATAGCCCTATCTTCTCCATGTAATATATCGGAATTTGTTGTCTTGTCGGGTTGCTCTAAGCCTTCAATAATCGGCCTGCTGATGAGTTGCAAAATATTTCCACTTCCAGACGAATGATCATGTCTTGGTTGATGCTTTCGATAGTAGAGTTGTGATGTCGGTTCAGCCGCAGCACTCACCAGAAAATTCCTTCTTCGATCGGACCTTTGATGATTCATTGTCGAAATAGCTTTGAACTGATTAAAGATAAATGACACCGCACGAGTGTCATTTAGTGATGAATCAGAGATCAAAGTATAAATTTGAAGCTGCTAGAGCAGTAATTTTATCAGGCAAGAGTGACCGTCTAAATGCAAAATCCACTTATGACAGATCTCAGAAACTTTGCATCACCGCAAGGAGACATTAACAGAATATCTATACACCAAATTATTTACGCAACTAGGTGAATTTCTTTGGTAAATTATTGCGCTTAAGAGAAAGTCCTGACTGTAGAAAACAAGAAATAATACCTGTACCGATAGCATAACTGTGTATACGCACTACAGTGGTCACTTATAAAGAACAGACACGAACAAACACTTATGACAAACATTGAACAAGAGAGCAGAACTGGATTAAGTAACTGTAGTCTCTGATTTAATTTTACACTGCGAATTTGAAGAGCCATAAGACTCACATCAGATGTGTAAGTAATCACTTGGTTTGGGCCAAAGAAACCTCGAACTACATGAGATCATATCGATAAAGCTTAAGAGGTCAAAAGGCTATAATACTAAATAAATCGTGAACTTCTAACTCTTGAATGAATTCAGGACCACTTACTTAAGATAAAAAAACTGCAAAACATTTGATTTGAGGCGAAAGTGAAAAGAGAATGGTTAAAAAAAAGTAAAAGAAGAAAGTCTGGGTTTGGACATTGGACTTGTAAAACTGATTTTCAGAATGCACCTTAAAATGAGCCGATAGGCCGTGGCTCCAGGTTGTAAAATACGATGAATATTATTGCCAAATGCTTGGTTGAAGTCGAAAATGGATTTAAATTAATTAAAATTAAGAGATTTCGAGTTGTTTGGATCATTTGTGTTATCAATCTGCGTTTGTTTACAGGACCGCGACCCACATACGGCAGGGGCACGCAGAGGATCGATAATGGAAATCGTTCAAAAGAGAGATAATATTCTCCGCGCGCAGAAAAATCGATATATCGAAAAAGTGGCGCGCGGAATTATTTTCTGGTGCAGCGCCGGAAAAAACAGTCGGCGAGCAGGAATCGATATATCGAGAATTCTGCGCGCGGAACAGATTTGGAGCGCCGCGCCGGAAAAAATAGTTTTGACACAAACGGCGAGCAGGAATCGATATATCGAAAATTCCGCGCGCGGAACAGATTTGGAGCGCCGCGCCGGAAAAAATAGTTTTGACACAAACGGCGCAAATATATCGAAAACCGGCGCGGAATCCGGAAATTCAGAGATTTTCATCGAAAACGGATTTTTTCTTTCCGCGCGCCGAAAAAAAATTCCGCGCGCCAGAAAAAATTCCGCGCGCGCAAGAAAAGGGTTTTGACACTAACGGCGTTCCATAGCAGAACCACCATGAGCAGAAGAAAAACTAACTTTATGTGAGATTACTGCCTGTTACCGAGCAAAAGTAGGTGTATTATATTAGGACGCAGACCGAACTTTCTTAGTATATTCGTTTTAGGAATTTAAAATACGTTTCAAAGAAGAAATGTGCAAAAATCAAGAGGACAAGTTCAAATCAAATTTCCGTTTGCCGCCATGGATTCCCGCGCTCATTTACACACTCACACGAACGAGTAGCAAAGGTCGACATCGGCAATGGTCGATTCGTGGCGAACGGTCAGAGGTCGATTCGCGAATGGTCATACGTCGATGCCCGAACGCACCGAACCAATCGAACCTAGTTCACCATTGTGCATTTTATTTTACTTTTCATTGTGCTTTTCATTTTATCGTTTGTTGCAAATGGAGCATTATGTATAGGCTGCTTGTCTTTGCCGAGGACGACACTAAAGACCTCTAAGTTTAAGTAGCTCTCTTAGCAGAACGAGAGCCATAGTGGATCAGGAAATTCCATCAATGGTTGTAAATTAATCTAAATTTATGCTTTGTTTCTGACCCTTAAAGTAGATACCTAAGTAACCAGGTCTCGATTTTTAATTTGACCTCGACTGATGAGCAATAAAAGCCTAGCGTCACCATTAATGTCTTCCTTTTCTTCATCAGAGAAAGGCTATGTCCAATAATAGACTTAATTGAAAATGAACTTTGGAGAAACGTTCTCCTCTTAATTTTGCACCATGATTTGAAGAGAAAGGTCTTCAGGATTTTTCCATTCTGATACTTGGAGGGAATTTAAGTTTTTTTAATATCTTTTCTAATAAGACCCAGCTGGGGCGCTAAGTGGCTTTTTTTATTTATTTTTATCTTTTAATGTGATTAGACATACACATCAATGGTGAACCTAGAAAAATTTCCATTGTGCAAGGAATATGGATTGATAGCATCTCAGAATCGGTGCATTACATGCAATTTTTCTTCATGTACTGATCCGTTATGCTTCAAAATAGTAAAAAATTTAAGAACATCTGAAATGATGCAACTGCAGATAGGATTGTGGTTAAGTGATGTCACCTTCATTATGCATCCCCTTAAAATGGAAGGATTTATAAAATGAACTTCAAATTTCTTCAATGAAAGTGAAAAACTCTTATGAAGTTGCGTGTAAAAATCAATGTCTCATTTCTGTGTTTTCAGAAACAAGTCGCGGTGAAAATGCCTAATTTTTTTTTTTAATTTCATGGCAAATAAACTTGATTTTTCTCGTCTTTGAAAGTATCATGTCCTACCGCGATGTGCAAAAAGAATGCTCGATAGGTACCTATGTCATAACTTTTTCCATGTTTGAATTAAAATGTTCCGATTAGGACTAGTGTGAGAAGTTCCAGTTGTACTTCTTTGAGGCTGGGCCTCAACCGGCTCTTTCACTTTTGCAGTCAAGTATACTTAGTGTTTCATCCTCTTATCTTTTTGTGTTCGTGTTTTCAGCACCCTGTCTCTCTTTAGTAGGGAGCCGAGGCACCCTTCTATGACTCAGTCTTGTCACGTTACAGTATGAGGAACTGCGCAAAAGCAGATTGAAGCAAAGGAAACTGCGTGTCGGTAGTAAATTCTAGGTATCCTACATGAATGTATTTATTTCCAAGTAACTCCTGTGGGTAACAAAGCGTTGGCTTCCACATCAAGAATAAAGTTGTCAAAGTAGAGGCTTGAAAGCAACTTACAATGAGGTAGATGTAAAGACCTGTGATATTAAAGCGTATTAAAGGTGATAAGGAACTTTACCATCGAAGAAATCTTCAGTCATGGCGACTATGACCATGGAGCAGAGACGTTTCCCTCGCTGTATAAGAAAATCTGCCATTAAAGTTTTTCAAGAACAAGAAAAGCTACAGTTTCATCTGCATTTTTCATCAACTTGGTTCTCAAGAAACCTTCAATGATCAGACGCAATGATATGCTCCTTTGGCGTGGTAGCGAGTGGAGATAATCTATGAACTGCTGAAAGACTACTTTTTCCTCAAAAAGTGGATTTTTCCACCTACCTACACGAAAGTCGTAGAATGTCCACTCAATTAGGGCTCAGACTGAAAAAGAAATTAATTAATTAATTTAAACTGACTCAAAAACACTTCCGGATTGAACAGCTTCGATTAACTTCCCACCGTTCCGACAATGAACAGCAGTGGCTAGGCAAGAAATTACTACTAAACAGACACACTGCCAAAAAAATAATTTATCCGACGACATGCGAAAATTTATTCAGTGAAAAATATTAGACATTCTTGACTAATAAATAGGTATGTAGATGTACTATCACTATTACTAATGTCCTCAAAAGGGGTTAGTTTAATGAGAAACAATAACAAACTCGTCCGAACTCGCCCCGGCGAATGTTCATGACATTCGCGGCAGTTCGCGGAACCATTCGACCCGTTCGCTTCGAGTCGACGACTGCCCTTTTTTCGAATTCGACTTCTGCCGATGTCGACGATTGAACTCCGCTCACTCACACAAGCGCGCAGCGCCGAACCTAGAGTCCCTTTGGGCCTTGTCTCCACGGCGCAACTGTTGAAGGAAGTTGGCGCAACTGTTGAAGGAACGGAACTGTCTCACAAATGTTTCACTTATAACAGAAACTTTCAAGGTCAGAAGCCTCGAACGTGGAACAGTTGTTTACCTTTTTCGTATGATTTAACCTCAAATAAACGATTGAGTGAGTGCTTATCCCACGATTTAGCTTTAATTTTGCCATTATTCAACATTTTTTACAATCATAATTTTACTGTAATTGTTGCTTAAGCACTTTTACGTGATTCCTTCAGTTATATGTGGCTTATTTATCCCTATTTAGCTAAACGTAGGACGTTATTTTCTAGTGAAGGTGTTTAGTGTCAGATGGAATCCAGGCTTATTACTGCTTTTTCAGATAATTCTTGCAACTCTAATCAACATTTTATGACTACAGAAGCAAAGCAAGCAAAGAGCTTTACAGGCTACAATTGAGTAATAGCCTTACCTACCAGTTCATCATCTGCGGAGAACTTTTTTACTGTATCCACACGATTTGCCTAAGATTTCAAGATAAGGCACCCTGCTTCCCTTTAAGTAGTGCACCGAATATTTTCATTTCAATCTACCGATTAAATCTGGAATCTGATCCAATCAGAGCTGTGTAGCTCTTGAATTTGTGTGTTATCCATGTATCTATTTCCTGGTTGTCCTACTGGAAGTGTGAGACCAGCCACAACCGTGACCTGCTGACTTATTTCTTTGATCCAATCTCTTGTAAATGATGACTCAAATTCTGAGGCCATCATTTATTGAAACTAGTTCAAAGTTATTGCTCCAAAGTATCGTCACTCTTCTCATACTGAGGTAGAAGGAAGGAGATTTTTTGGTGAGTGCTCTGTTTATGCAATTTGAGATAAGAATACGGTTTTTATTGAGGCGTGTAACAATTTTTGGTCGTTGAATCACTTGTCACAATTGAGCCTTGGCGTTAGAGATCCATCAACTGTGGAAAGTGGCTCTGCCTGTGCAAAAATATCTTGTGACAGCAGTGAATGTTAGTAAATGCGCTTTACAGGTAGACTGAAAGCTCTTTATTCCAATCTACCCGAATAATTAAATTCAAAAGCATCTTTGAATTGAGTTCATATCGAATCTCAATGGGAGAATAATATACAGTGTAAGCGAAAGAATATCAATGGTAAGGTTGGGTTTGTGTCTTAGGTTAGTGAAATGCAATGGCAGGTTCTGAAATCTTGTTTGTCAGTTGCTCTTTACATGAGTCACCTTTGAAAATCAAGTTTAAGAAAAAAAAACACATAGGTAGGCAAACAGTAGTAGGTAGCTTGCCTATTTTCTTCCTGTCTTGCTCATGGACTCGGAGAGCAGTCGGAAAGAGGGGTGAGAAACAGGATTTCAGCGCGTGTCTCTGGGAATGTGGAAATTTAAAATTTGTGAAGCGTCATCAGTTTGTTAAGATTGTCACCGTCCGTTGCCTCAAGAGGATTTAGACGCTTCTGCTTCAGCGATACATTGTTGACCTATCAATATCCGCTTATTTTGATCATATTTTGAAGGAGCGATTCCCATAAGTATTCCCGATTAGTTATTTGTTTCACTACAATAATGGCAGACATACAATCTTTACGACACCATGGAGTGAAGGTGCGGTGCTTTACTGGATTAGCACTCCTACACTTTCAATGCTTATATCTACCTATTGTAAGATCATTAGAAGCTCGGGTGAAGCTTTCTACATCCTCATTTCGCATCTCGTTGTGAGACATGGCCAGTGTACCTCGACGGGAATCTGCCCATGGTCTTACCCACCACCTTGGTGGCACCCTTTTACACTTTAAAAAATAAAGGGATGCAGCTGCAGCACTCGTCAAAAAGGCAAAATATGCCGCACTCAACCGAGCATCACTCATTATGACAATATAAGAAAACTCGACATGGACAATCAATTCTACAAGTGCTTTGTTTACAAAAGTTGATACTGATTCACCTCAAAAGTAATTGAGTCGTTCAAATATTCCCGCTTAAATGTTCCGGGAACACTTAGCCGTGTGTCGAGACAGGGAACCTCGGTTGGTGCAACAAACGCGGAACAAACACGCAACAGTTGCGCTAACTTCCTTCAACAGTTGCGCCGTGGAGACAAGGCCTTATACTGAGAGTCAAGACAATGCGAATCCATTTCTGATTGGTTAACCGGATTTTAGGCCTTCACAGTGTCACAAACGGGAATAAAGATTACATTTTCACCAATTGCAAAGATTATAATCTGTAATGGACCGAGAAATTTCGGGTTCGACAAGGAACAAACGGGATGAAAGAAGGAACGGAGAAAGGAATTTAAGAATGAGCCGATCAAAGATTACGAAAAACGTTCAATTTCTGTAATCTTTATTCCCGTTTGTGACTCCATGACACAGATTAGTCCAGATCGCTATGACATCGGCGGAGGAGCGTGAGTAGTTTTGTGAGCGCCATTGGCGGAAAAATCCATGGGCATTTAAAACTAGGAACCAAAACTGAAATTTTGGCTATTTTCAGCAGATTTTCGGCGGGAGAATACTTCTTTTTCAGATTTTTGTGGAATGAAACGTTCCGAAGAATTCAAGAATTAGTTTCTCAGTAGAATTTATGTGGTTCAATATTTCCAGATTAAATAATTAAGGTGGAAATAAATAAAGAAGGAGAATTAATTAAAATACGAGTTAACAAGGCTAAAAATTATTGAAACACTAAAAGGTAAGACGTTTCGAGCTGCTTCCAGCTCATTTTCAGCTGCAAAAACACATAAAAACAAGTAAAAAATTGAGTGGCGACCTGACCTCAGCCGTTATCACGTAACCACTCATAATAACGGCTGGGGTCAGGTCGCCACTCAATTTTTTACTTGTTTTTATGTGTTTTTGCAGCTGAAAATGAGCTGGTAGCAGCTCGAAACGTCCTGCCTTTAAGTGTTTCAATAATTTTTAGCCTTGTTTACCCGTATTTAAATTAATTCTCCTTCTTTATTCGTATAATCGGGCTATGTTTTTGTGCTTTATCGGTGGAAATAAACAAATCAGAGTTCATCAGTATACTGAGTAGATGACATTATTGAAAAAATTTGCAGATTATAATATATCATATTTTTGAAGTTTAAAGCCTTAGAAACCGAAAATTAAAGCAAAATCCTGCCAAAATGAGACTTTTGGTTCCTAGTTTTGAATTCCCGCCAGGCCCCCATGAGAGCAGTTAATTGCTACCAACTGTTGTAAGAATATTGAAACAGAATACTTAGCATAACAGTACTTGATAAAATCTTATTTGATCAAAAACCATTATTATACATTACTATCTATACTTTATTAAAGCTTTATAATCAGAATCAAGAGGAAATTTCTCTCAATCCGGTCAAGTCCTTTCACTACTGGTAGTGCCATCAATTTTCTAAAGTTGCCTAACTTGAAGCAAAATTACTCACGCTTTCTAAGCATTGGCTAGATTGGATGTTAGCGATCTGGACTAATCTGTGCTCCATGAGGGGTGTTGTCTTGACTCTCAGTATAAAGGGACCAAAGACATAAAGACGGAGCACTAAAAGCAAAAAATGAAGCTTCTAGAGCTTCTTTTCAATCACCTCTACTATTGGCTAGAGGATTGGCGGCGAAATCGGGACAAGTTTGAATTCAAATAGAGGGCGGGAACTAATAAATAAAATTGCGGAAACAAAGTATTTTAGGTTGATTTTTGCCCAAATTCAGGTACACACTCATATTTTTTTAACTTTAGGTTAGTTTCAGTCCGTCGTCGACCGATTAATTTCATTTGGGAGTAACGTTGATCTAGAACTGTAACGGCCTGTTTGAACCTGCAGAACCACCATGAGCAGAAGAAAAACTAACTTTATGTGAGATTACTGCCTGTTACCGAGCAAAAGTAGGTGTATTATATTAGGACGCAGACCGAACTTTCTTAGTATATTCGTTTTAGGAATTTAAAATACGTTTCAAAGAAGAAATGTGCAAAAATCAAGAGGACAAGTTCAAATCAAATTTCCGTTTGCCGCCATGGATTCCCGCGCTCATTTACACACTCACACAAGCGCGCAGCGCCGAACCTAGCTTCACTTTTTCCCCGTGCTTTTAGATACGAGCGCTCCGTCTTTATGTCTTTGAAAGGGACTCTAGCCGATGGTATGGACAGAACTAAACAACTGGCCTCTGATTGGCTCTCCAGCGGCCCCTTAACGTCAGCCATTTTGGATGTTGTGATTATTTTGATTTATTATGTTCGGTTTATCGTTTGTCAAAATTTTGTGGGATTTTTTGCACAATTTTGGTTATGCGATATTAATTTTAGCGTTTAAACGCACAAACGTTTGAATGTTGATTTGATTGTAATTTAATTAAAAAACGGGCCCCTTAACCTACGTCACGAGGTCATGTGACACGTACTGAGGCTCATGGGAAATTTTCAACTTTTCCATACCTGTATAAATCCACCTTGAGCCGAACCTAGCTTCACTTTTTCCCCGTGCTTTTAGATACGAGCGCTCCGTCTTTATGTCTTTGGCCTTTGGTTGTTTCGGTTGGTGATAATTAGGTCATGAATAATTATTTATTTTGATAATTTTATGTTAATTATTATATCAGGATACTTGCTGACTAGTGTTAATAAGATGTCAGAGTGAGTAATTAGAACCAAAATGTCTACTTGATTCTACCTTCAGGCATGGGTTGCAATGAGAGAAAATCAAGAGAGACCGCCTTTGCGAAATATTCTTCTAAATTTCCTCAATCACATCGAAAATTTGGAGAAGCCGAATGACTCTGAAGATAGCTACGAATCGGAATTTCAGGTTAGAATTCACTTCGAATTATTTATCGTACACCATCGTTGCGCACTGATTTATCTCAGACTTTCTCTTGATGTCAATATTAATATTAAGCACCCTGACCACCTGTTGGCTGTTGCCTGACATGTTGGTATCTTGGTTGTTATGAGATATATAAGCGTTTAGTCGAATTAACAAGGCTTGATTTGAACGACACCATTTTATTAGTATGTGAATAAGAACCAAGGTGTTGTGTTTATTATTTATTAATCACTGAGGTACCTTTCGGCTTACCTATCTTCAGAGTAGTACAAATTCTTTGGAACGTAAATATATCACACTTTGTTTTACACAAGTTGTTAAACTTGTCTAGAACGAAGTGTGATATATTTATGTTCCAAAGAATTTGCACTCTGAAGTAGAGTACCTTTATAGCGAGAGTATGGACAGATTGCTTGATGGAGAGCTTAGGGCCCAAAAGTGCAGCCATCCTTCTGAGCAACTTCTAACACACGAAATTTCACTGCCAGCCTACAGATTTCAATTCTAACCAAGATGGCCAAGGATGTACATCAATGAGCGTTCTTTCGGAAAAATAAGTAAAATTATGCAAAAAGTAAGCTAATCACATGCTTTATAAACAACGATTCGTAACAATTGTATTTGTAAATCACTCTGGACATTTGAAATCACGGTGTCTGCAGGTCTGGAAAACCGGGAAAAATCAGGGAATTTGATCACTGACTGGAGAACTGGGAAAAGTCAGGGAATTCAATCGAAAACCGGTGAAAGTCAGGGAATTTTCGCAATTCGAACATTTCGCGGCTATTTTTACTCGTCACTGCCGAATTGGCGGAGTCGCGCGCTCGCGTGGCTGATAATGTAAACTGCTCTGTTCAACCAGTTTGCAACACGGCCGCTAGGTTCACTAATGTGTGTTCGCTAACTTTAAAGATCGAATCGATCTGCCCTATTTAATTTATCTACTTAATTCATGCCAAATGGCAAGATAGACTAAACAGACTTGAATGAAGTTAACTTGCTAACAGCAGAAAATTACAGTAAATAATGACAGGATAATAAGTGCCCCAGTTTTGAGCAGATGGTTAATCAATTTTTTCAATAAGTTAGGAAATTTAATGAAAGTGCTAGAATTTTAGTTTTT
This sequence comes from Bemisia tabaci, assembly GCF_918797505.1. Taxonomy (NCBI): domain Eukaryota; kingdom Metazoa; phylum Arthropoda; class Insecta; order Hemiptera; family Aleyrodidae; genus Bemisia; species Bemisia tabaci. The sequence goes on from NC_092794.1 coordinate 77,724,654, forward strand.
CTTTAACTGAGTAAAGAAATATTTAATGTCAACTGCATTTTGCATGAAATTTTTCTGGTTCTTAAATCATCATGTTCACAATTGGTAAACCACCACCACCACCTTGTAGAAATATTATTGGTGGATTATATTCTAACAAGCCAACGCTTGTTGAGTATAAGACAAATTCAATACCAACAATAGGTTCTGGAATCAACTGATTTAATTGACCTTTAAAAAAAAAAAAAAAAAAAAAAACCCCGAATTAAGTAAATTTATCTAAAATTGAGAAGAGACTCGTATTTCCTCTTGATTTTAGCAAAATCTACGTAAGTTAGGCACATTTACAACTCTTGTTTTATATTTTAAGACAAAGAGACTTGTTTTTTCAGGGCACTAAGTAATATGCCAATATTTATGAAACCACCAGGGTGAACTATAGTTTGAATTTTCAAAAGTATACGGGGCAATATGTCACAAAGAGAGCGTAATAGAGCTTAAAAATTAAATTTTGAAGGTCAATTGTAGTCTGAGTATACCATTTTGGAGTTAGCTTTATTTTGAGTATTTAGGATCTCATTCCTTTCAAAAGTATTACTCAACTCCTTCCAACGCCATGGTAATTCAGAATATGACTTTATGGGGTCATTCCTAAGGATAGTTTTTTTTTTAATATTTTCTAACTAGTTCATCGTATGGCTAAACTCAAAAAGTCAGGGAATTTTGTCATTTTTTGTCATGGAAAACCTGGAATTGTCAGGGAATTTCATTCTGAAAATCTTGTAGACACCCTGGAAATTCATAGGTTGGCCGCATTTCTGGGAGTCGACTGTTCAGCAGAGATTCCTTCCTTGAGCTCGGAAGGTAGGGTTGACAAAAATCCTGCCGAATTTCCATCGCAAACTGTCTGGTGCGCAATCGGGAGCATCGATGTTTCCTTTCAGCAGACTCACTGCACTCCCCACGCGCCGCAGGATTTTTGTCAACCCTCGCCTTTTGGGCTAAGCAGGAATCCTTCAAACTCAAACCAACTTAAACGCCCCCTTTTTTTTTTCAAAGGAAAATCTGCATGATTTCTATTCTATTATCTATATGATTAGGAATTCTGAGTAATAAAGACCATGAGGAATACAAAAAATACAAATAAGGGGCCGTCCATAAACTGCGTAAGGCTCTTAGGGGAAGGGGGGGGTCTATAACAGCCTTTCGGTGCCTTACGAGGGGGGAGGAGAGGGCACGGCTGAGCCTTATGTCGGCTTTTTAGCCTATATTTCAAGAAAATGCAAAAATCCATGTTTCGTCAGGTTGATAATAAAATTCAAGATGAAATAGAGGAAATCAGGAAACCACTGATTGCTGACCGATTGAACCATGCCCTATCAATTCTCTTGATTCCCACTTCTGTACTCCGTGGGATTATGAGTAGTGACTTTTATCCTTACGTCAACTTTATACTTTTAACTATTTACTCCCAAGGCCAAAAAAATCTTCAATTTTGCTCTGTATTTTTGTTTATTAAACTAATTATATCATGAATCTTTCCTGTGAACTTACTCCAGAAATTTAGTTTCACTTATAAAAATTGTGGCCTGAAAATTTCATTTTTTCTAACGGGAAATGTAATGCTTCGATCTACGATAATTGAAAAAAAAGGGGAGTCAGTCGAGCCTCACGTAATTTTTAGAGGGGGGGGGGTTGTTAAGGGATGCCTAACGGTGCTGCACAAGGAGAAGTATGGGGGTCTAAAAATGGGAAAAAGGTCTTACGTAATTTATACTAAAGGATGTTAACTGAACACTTTGTTACATTAAACAAAGTCTGGAGTCTACTTTTTCCTCCAAGAAAAAACAAGTTTATTGGACGGCCCCTGTATACCCTTATACAGGGACCCTGGACCTTGGATCCAGAAGATTCTCTGAAGCAAGAGGAGCCCTTTTCAATTATTTCGTTTCAATCAAAATGCAACCCTCACTCTTATTTTTTGAAAAAATAATCATTTGATGTCCTACGCGGCATTTATAAATATGTTCAAAGTGTTAAAAACTTGCCTCCAGCGGGGCGCGAACTGCGGATCACCTGAATGTGAGATAATCGCATTACCGTGTGGGCTACCCGGGCCGCTGAAGGAAGGGGCGAATTTGCCAGTAGATGAAGCAAATAAAGTTCTTTCTTTCTCCACTTTAGCATACAAGAACTGAGAGTAGAGAAGAGACGCATCGGTGACACGCTCTTGCTTACTGATGATCCGCGGCAGGATTTTTGTCAACCCTAGCCTCCCGGGCCAAGACGGAATCTCTGCTAAACCGTTTGAAACGCCCATGTCTGGGCCCTAACTTTATTCGCGGAGGCATCGGTGAAGGCCTGATGAATTTTCGGAGTTTCACATCTGTCTATACTCTCGCTAAACAGGTACTCTACTCTGGAGATGGTCTAAGCCCAAAGGTACCTCAGTGATTAATAAATATTAAACACAACACCTTGGTTCTTATTCACATACTAATACTAGTTTAGTCAAACTTCCGCTAGAGACTTTGGTCCAATTTTTATACTTACTGCCAACTATTGTTACAACAAAACCGCCTGGCAACGTTGTGCCTGCAACATTAAGGTTTCCAAAGAGAAAAATTTGGGTAGTGATGATGATCAAATCCATTATTTTTGACCCGTGGGAACAATGCCTGCAATTCATTTAACAGTACCTAGTGTGAGTTCTTGACTTCTTGCGGGTGACTTTCTTGGTCAGTTTACATTTCTCTGGGACATGGCTCAAAAATGAACAGAATTTACTCTTTGAAATTGTCTTTACCCAGATAGATTGTATCTTTCTACAACCAGAGAAATGGCATGATGGTTGTGGGATGACATCAAATATTAGGTCAGCTGATCTCAGATAATTTTCCTTCTTTCTGTGTTCTGGGCGTACAGGACAGAAGGAAGTCATTTGAAACAGGTTCTATTAAATTCTGCTCAATTGTCATGTGCTAAGGAGCTCAGGCATAAGGGCCCCCGAGAAGCAATTTTATAATGATGACTATACTAGAGCACTGAGCAGTCATTCTGCAACATTTAATGTTGAGAACATCCTATTATTCACAGTGCTGTGAGTTCTTCAATGTATGCGGTCAATAATATGCAATGCCAGGTACATAGCAAGGAGTAAGGCGGTGAAGCTTTGCAAGAGGAAATTTTTATGTGAGCAACAATCATGATAATGTTCACTTAATCTATATAAAAAATGTTACTATTGAGTAGGGTGTAAGTTGGAATTTGGCTCCATCTTGCTGTTATTAAGCTGTCCTTATGGAACTGAACCTATTGTCATCAAGGCAGACCAATTTTCCGTATCGGAACCCTCTCATAATCTGGAGATACAGGGCCTGTTCCTCACTGATTGTGCCTAGTCTAAAACAACGTAAGTAACCTAACCTTTAAAGATCTGAAATCAGATCCAAGACATAGAGAAAATACAGAGGGTGGTGGCCAGGCAGCCATCTTGAAGATTTGCTGTGGCGTAGAAAAGTACGCGGACTGGCGCGCTGTTCAAAAAAAAGTACATTTCATGATGGAACCTGTATAAAGACCTACATCACCACTCAAACTAACATTGAAAGTCGTATAATTGAACATCAGTCACCATGACTATTGAATTTCTGCTCTTTTGAAGCACGAGCACGTAATTTAACATGGTTATACCCTCAAACGGGACAAGTTGAGATAAAATTTGTTATTATATGTGGTCCCAGTCACTCAGGCACTGCTCACCTGGGGCTGGGGTATAAGCGTGGGATTAGCCATTAGCTATTTGAAAATGGTAAAAAAAAAAAAAAAAAAAAAAAAACACTTACGAATTACTTTCAGTTACAGCCGAACATTGATAGTAAACCATATTGAAACCAAAAAAGTCACAGTTACAAGTTTTTAGAGCCAAAATAAGTGGGAACCTCACAACCTTTCCCGCTCCTTTTTAAAGAGGTTGTTCCTAAAACGCCGATTTTGGCCCCCCCCCCCCCCTGGATTTGGCCCAAACTTTGCTCAGATGTTGTACTAAGTGTCCCTCATGCTAGGACAAAATTTCAGCCCCCTCGGATAATTAGGGGGGAGGGGGTAGGGGGGCAAAGTTGAAATTTTTTTAAAACTTTAAAAATCGATATCTCGCGAACGGTTTGAGTGTAAGTGTTGCGGTTTGCGCTAAAAAACGTCAAAAAATATTCTCTACAAGAATATTAATGCTGTTTGCAAGGTTGCGTAATTTATCGCGGCCATAAATCGATTTTTTCGATTTTGAAGGTTCGACTTTTTTTCGTTTTTCGTCTCTCCTCTCTTTGGAATCGTTGCTACGTGAATAAAAACCTGTTGAGGTGATTTTCCATAAAATTCTGCATCTACCACACTTTGTTTGATGTAGGGGAAACAATTCGTTCGTGAGTTATAGCGATTTTTCTGCGCGTTATCGGTTACGCGCGGGCGGCTTATCGGCGGCGCTCCATCCCGCGCGGGCAAGGCAGAGGTTGTTTCACCGCTAGGGCCTTATATTCATGCTGTAGGCTGTAATTATCGATATTTTCTCCTCCCCCCACCCTTCCCCTGCAGTACATATTTGTTTAATACTTCGTTATACAGGGTATCCCAGACCACCCGTAACAGGTCTTTTTCTCGGTCGGTTTAGGTAGTACGAAGGGGGGGGGGGGCCGCGGGAGTAAATAGGGAATTGACCCCAAGGAATCCGAATTTCACGGTCCCGAAACCCCCCATGCCCCCTTGTGAGGTAAAGAGGGGGTCACGATCCCCAAAGTCGGGAGACATTGTGCCTCCCCCTTTTACCCCCCGAGGGTGGCTAGGGGGGCATCGGGACCATGAAATTCGGATTCCTTGGGGTCAATTCCCTATTCAATCCCGCGGCCCCCCACTTCGCACTACCTAAACCAACCGAGAAAAAGACCTGTTACGGGTGGTCAGGGATACTCCGTATAACGAAGTATTAAACAAATATGTATTGCAGGGGAAGGGTGGGGGGAGGAGAAAATATCGATAATTACAGCCTACAGCATGAATAGAAGGCCCTAGCGGTGAAACAACCTCTGTCTTGCCCGCGCGGGATGGAGCGCCGCCGATAAGCTGCCCGCGCGTAACCGATAACGCGCAGAAAAATCGCTATAACTCACGAACGAATCGTTTCCCCAAGATCAAACAATGTGTGGTAGATGCAGAATTTCATGGAGAATCACCTCAATAGGTTTTTATTCACGTAGCAACGATTCCAAAGAGAGGAGAGACGAAAAACGAAAAAAAGTCGAACCTTCAAAATCGAAAAAATCGATTTATGGCCGCGATAAATTACGCAACCTTGCAAACAGCATTAATATTCTTGTAGAGAATATTTTTTGACGTTTTTTAGCGCAAACCGCAACACTTACACTCAAACCGTTCGCGAGATATCGATTTTTAAAGTTTTAAAAAAATTGCAACTTTGCCCCCCTGCCCCCTAATTATCCGAGGGGGCTGAAATTTTGCTCAAGCATCGGGGACACTTAGTACAACATCTGAGCAAAGTGTGGGCCAAATCCAGGGGGGGGCCAAAATCGGCGTTTTTGGAACAACCTCTTTCAAAGACTTTCCTGCGATCCTATTGACGTATCAGAAGGGCGGCTTCATTTTTAGGTGTGACCTAGAAAAGTACACTTCTCCGCTCGCCACCACTCTCTGTATTTTCTCTATGGATCTAAGTAATCCAGATCAGCAGACCTTATACTCCAGAGAAGGTTCCCCATGATAAACTGGAGAACAGAGTTTTATGGTCTTGGAGTATTCTAGATAGAATATTCATGAATGGTTTGTTATATTCTGAGAAAAGTATTATGTTTAGTTGACATTTCGACCGTGTCAGGAAGCAATGTGATGGAAGCAGCAGTCCTTACAGTTAAACAAAAGCTGAAGCCATCATACCCTGTTACATTACTATCACTTTAGATTACTTTTCTTTACGAGTAGAGTTTCTCTAAAATTTTATTATTTTCACCACCCCTTTTTTTTCCGTAGGAACTCAAATTATTTAGCGAATCATTGAAACATGAAGAGGAATACAGCTGTTCTGAAGGTGAGAAGAGTGTGAACAAGAAGAAGAACCGTTACAAAGATATCCTTCCGTGTAAGTCGTATAAATAAGTTGAATTTATCTCTCCCTCCTTTCCCAGGTTTTTAGTGTATTTTCCGAAGTAGGGATGGACGAATATCGAATTCGAATGCAATTTTTCGAATATTCGAAATTTGTCGATTGCAATTATTGGGATTATTTGAAAAAATGAATCTTGCAATTTCGAATACTTTGAAGCGAATATTCAAATCTTTCCAATAATTGCATCAGTTTTTGATTTTTTTGTAACGGTGCTACGCAAATATAACAGGGTGGTGGAACAAAGCTTGCACAGGGCTCTATTTTTCGCACTTTTGAGAAAGTTTTTCTACACGATGGACTTTTTTTTAAACATTCTGGTGGTAACTTAGACTCTAGGGCATGCAGGTCTGTATTGAATGGTCTGTAGGTCTAGAGGGGAATTTTTTAACTTTGTAACTTTTTTAACTTTTGTTTATGTATGAAACTGTAGGAGGAAAAGTAATAGAAAACCGCAGTTTTACCTTTTTGAATATTAATCGGTTATTCAAAAACTTCCACCAACATTCAATTGTGATGCGATTATCTCGGTGACAATGTATCGAATATCCGATTATTGAAATATTCAACATCCCTATTCCGAAGATATATATATGTTTGTTTGTTTGTAACAAGGTGGAGAAATGGTGCTGGATCCATACCATTTCGGGGGGAAACAAAGCCAAGAAATTCCAAAAATTAAAATTAGAGTCAAACTTAAATTTTTTGAACTCTAATGCGCAACAGTATGCACTTGTACGTATATGTTTGTTTGTATGTATGTATGTATTGTATTTGTATTAATTTCCGCCTTTTTAAGATTTTTCGATTTTTGAGCTGTTATATTTTTCTTAAATTGCAAGATATTTTGACCAATGGGCCTGTTGCAAACTTTTGCTAGAGCAAAACTAAGAGTTGTTTCTTATAGATAATGCCTCAAAAATCACGATGAGCGCATCGGCAAACTCTGAAATGCACTCACAACTTCACAATCTGCGTAAGAAATTTGCGGTTTTTTGAGCTTCCCGCTTCAAAAACGATACTATGGCACAGGTGAACATTTTGTAAGAGGAGTCGTTCCATCGTCGGCAATAATCACCATAGCCGACGCCAATCCGCCAAAACACGTTTGATGGGACGAGATAACACCTGAACTGGATTAGACCAGATATCAATCGGTGTGTTAACGTTCATATTTTCCACGCCCGAATTGATTGACCTTGAACTCTCCTTGAATTACGCGCGGAACTGAGTGCAAGCGTCGGCCATGATGAATATCGCCGACGATGGAGCGACTCCTCTAACAAAATGTTCACCTATGCCGTAGTATCGTTTTTGAAGCGGGAAGCTTAAAAAAACGCAAATTTCTTACGCAGATTGTGAAGTTATGAGTGCATTTCAGACTTTGCCGATGCGCTCATCGTGATTTTTGAGGCATTATCTATAAGAAACAACTCATATTTTTGCTCTAGCAAAAGTTTGCAACAGGCCCATTTTTTTGTATTTTGTAGAGACTTATTAGAGCTACTATTCTGCCAAAAAAAATTGATGTTTGAGGTAATAGATTTTGAAAGCTGGGGCTCAAAAATGGGGGGAGGTAAAAATCTTGTCCACTCGATAACTCGAATTAAAATGAATATATTGAGCTGAAATTTTTATGGGTTTTAGTTTTTCCCTTGAACTGATTTGGTATTGAATTTAAGTAAAACCGGCTTAGCCATTTAAAAACGGCGAGCTTTGAAATTTTAAGGCGAGGCGGCTGCGCGGCATGCGGGGAGCCGCACAGTGGCCCAGGGGGAAACAGTTTTTGGAAAAACTGTTCGTGTACAGTGGGTCAGGGGAAGGAAGATTTTGGAAAAAATTTTCGTCACACAGTGGGTCAGGGTAAGAGATCTGTCTTTGAACAAAATCTCACCCATTTGACAACTATTTTCAAAATTCGAAAAAAAATCGCTGTAAAAAATCTAAAAAACCGGTAAATTCCAAGACTCCTGCTCCCAATTTGGGAAATACACTTGCCTCCCCGCGGTGGATGCGCAAGTAACTTAAAGAAAGGAAGAAACAACTGAAAAGATGCGCGCAAAGCGGGCGTCTTGGGGAGGGGGGGGGCTTTGCTCCCACCCACCAAAAACCGGAACTGAGCGAAGTGTAGCGTCGGTTTTTTTTATATACCAAAGTTAGTTTTTTTTTTACAATGTTACCAGTGAACTTTTCGAGACCTACCCATCGACACTTAATTAAGTGTAGAGACTTACTGTGAGACTGTTATGCAGCCTAAACATATTACCCTTAGTTTATAGTGACATCAAAACAGAATTTTGGCTTTACCTTAACAGAGCCAACAAAATACTTATTGTTGTTTATATATTTTCTTTAAGATAATAAATGAATTCCAAAATGAAGCATTTATACACACCTTCATATCCTCTGTAAGGAAAGAATAAGAAGACAAAAACTTTCTTGCAATTTAAAGTCAAAGTTTTTAACATTTAAACATTGGTTGTTCAGGAAAGTGTTTCAACTTTTGTTTCAGTCAACATTACCCGCGTCATTTTATCTGAATATGCCGGCATTCCTGGAAGTGATTACATCAATGCTAACTATATTAAGGGTGCTAGTGGCTCTATGGCCTACATTGCCTCTCAAGGGCCTCTGCCGAACACTGTCAATGACTTTTGGCGCATGGTTGTTCAGTGTGAGGTTCAAGTTATCATAATGGCTTGCAATGAAGAGGAATCTGGCAAGGTATCACCCTTTCAGTAACATTTGGAAGGAGCATTGTTATTATTCAAGAACAAAAGCTCCAGAATTATTCAATCCTTTATTACTCCACTCTATTCAAACTTTGTTAAATTTAAGATCATATGTAAAAGCATTTTTCTCCTCATTTTTTCTTGGTGTGGCATTTTGAACACAGGTATCATCTCAAATTTCAAACTCTCTATTGTACTTTCTTAAGATTGCTCTTGTTCCCCCCCCCCCCCCCCCGAATTGTGTGGTCATCAAAGATTTAGAACTATCTGTACGCTTACTGTTTCTTTTCATCTCTTCTTTTTTCTTTTCCGGTTTTTTAAATGTTACTTTTTAAAGTTGTTAATCTTTCTTAGACAGAGGTACCACCCTGTATACCTCTTAAAATACAAGCTTTTTTTATTCACTAATATTCTGTGATACAAAACCACTCAACCTCGACTTTTTCTTTTTGTCAAAGCAGCACAAATGTGAAAACTACTGGGTTGAAAATGACTCTGAAGAGAAGCAGTATGGAATGGTGACAATTAAGCTTTTGAAAGCAAGCACTATTTGCCATGATTTCTCTGTCCGGACCATGAAGCTTACGTATACAAATCCACAGTCTCAACATGGTATAAAAATCATTTAATCTTTTGTGCGATCCCTATAATATTTGCTGCCTTAAGGTGCTTTTTATGTGAGACTTATTATTCATTTTGCTTTTTCAGTATGTCTTGAGTGAATGATCCGATTGAATTAGTCTGTAGCACATTAGAATCACAGCCAAATGACTGAGGATTACTACTGACAAAAAGAACATCCAAGTCGGCCAGTTTTAACATTAGTTGACAGACAAGAAAAGAGTAGTGTATCTAATTGATATCGTGATTCTCAGTGATAATAACATCCAAAAAACCTGACAAGAAAAGGTAGTGAAGCATACAGATCCAGCAAATTAGGTGAATGATTTGTGAAAGATGAATACATTTTTAAAAGTGCCAACCATAATCTCCTCCACGGGTATTACCTCCAAACAGCTGAATAATGCACTAGATGAGCTCAGGGTCTCAAAACAAGATACATAAAATGCAAAAAGCTGTCAACAGCAAATACTTCCTAACATGTCATATGATCAGGAATTTTTTGTCTCTGAAATATTAACAATATCATTAAAATAGTAGCATTCAGTAATAAAGTATGACAGTACGAGGTCTGTCCGGAAAGTATCCAACCTTGTTGATTATCTCGCCATCAACGGTTAATAAAAGGTTGGGGCCTGGGATTATCTTTGCAGGAACTCTCCTGGGTGCTGGTGCACAGCCAGATTATCACACGTTGACACAGTCGTTGGTAATTTGCTGATTAGTGCGTGCTATACTGCTGTGATCGTCGGATTTCGTTTTTCCTAAAAAAGAAAAAGTTAAGGAGAGAGGGGTGGGCAGAGTTTGTGAAAAGATCATCACAGGGGACGCGTCTTGGGTCTACGGGTACGACCCTGAGACAAAAGTGCAATCGTCAGTTTGGATCGCACCTGGGAGACCTCGCCCGTAGAAAGCTCGGAAAGTCGCAGCAATATGAAGACAATGTTGACTGTCTTCTTCGATCATAAAGGTATTGTCCATCATGAATACGCTCCCCAAGGCCCCATAAGCTATGTAAAGTTTCTTGGTAGCTCTCTTTACTGATAGTAGAGTTTTGGGGAGCGTATTCATGATGGAAGACACCTTCATGATCGAAGAACATTGTCTTCATATTGCTGCAACTCTTCCGAGCTTTCTACGGGTAAGGTCTCCCAGGTGCGATCCAAACTGACGATTGCACTTTTGTCTCAGGGTCGTACCCGCAAACCCAAGACGCGTCCCCTGTGATGATCTTTTCACAAACTCTTCCCACCCCTCTCTCCTTAACGTCTTCTTTTTTAGGAAAAACGAAATCCGACGATCACAGCAGTAAAGCACGCACTAATCAGCAAATTACCAACGACTATGTCAACGTGTGATAATCCGGCTATGCACCAGCTAGGGATGTCGATACTCAGGGAAGTATCGATACTCGGTATCGATACTGGTATCGACTCTAAGCATCGATACCGGTATCGATCATCGAGCTGAAGTATCGATACTTTTGAGGTATCGATACCATCGATACTATTTCTGAATTATGCCGTGATTCTGAGTGTGCATATGTCTGTCGGCCGTTAAATTCCGCCAGATTTACGCCTCTCTCGAAAAAGCCCTGTTTGCGTCCTTAGTCAACTATTTTGAGCCCTTAACTACAGTTATCGAACTGAGCTTTTACCATTTTTATTGAAGTATAATCATCTTGAGAAACTTGATTACTCCGTCGTTTGTCACAGTGCATCATGAAGGTGAAATAGCGGGGAGAGATTTTTTTAAAAAAGAAAAAGAGGCCTTCTTCATGGCCAAATCAGATTAAGTATCGATACCGTCGATACTGGGGTCTTGGCATCGATACTGCATGGTATCGATATCGTGGAGTATCAATGCCGAGTATCGTTAAGTATCGTTCCAGGTCATCAGGCTTGAATGAGACCAAAATCAAGTTTAAACTTAGTTTCATTAAGTCAAGTAAAACTTCAGAGAAAGTTTCATCTTGATTATTTTCAGTAATAAAGTGATAGGACTAATTTATATAAATTCACTGAATCTACTTTTGTTCATCAAGTCTTGGTTTTTCAGAGGAAAGAACTGTTTGTCAGTTCCACTATTGTGCATGGCCTGATCATGGAGTTCCACCTTTAGTGAAACCTCTTCTCGACATGGTGCGATTAGTTCGAGACACCCAAGCATCAGAAACCCTACCAGTGCTTATTCATTGCTCTGCTGGCTGTGGAAGGACAGGCACAATTTGTGCAATTGACTATGTGTGGGGACTTTTAAGAGCAGGTGTAAGTTTCAGCTCCTGTGATTTTTCTTTTTAGTGTAGTTTTCAAATGCGAATACTCTATTGCAATCTCCCCTGATACCAGACCTAAGTTGAAAACCTTCAAAAGAGTCCTATCTGAGACTTGTCCACCTTGGCTATCACCACTTCATCACCAGTAAAACACTGAGTAAAGAGGGTAGCACCACGCTTTTAGAGCTGAGGTTTGAGGCAGCTTCATACACGGAGCGGCATCGCCGTGCGAGGTAGGTATCCAGCGTGGACACTAATGCCGCATCGGACAGTGCGCCGGGGGATTGCATTCTCCTGCGAGCCAGCTTAGATAGTGATGCCAATACCCGGCATCGTCACATGATGCTGCCTCACTTGCGATGCCCGCCTTTCAGCTCTCAAGGCAAACAGCATAATTCAGAGGAGGATGAATTATCCTAATTTTCAGCTGATGCACGACATTTACATGAGACCCACTGCAATATGCTGCAAAATGCTGTACATCAGCTTAAAATAAAGGTGATTGGGCGGAATTTAAGTGCGTTTTTATCATAATTTCGCCCTTGAACTAAATGTTCGCGATAAAAGATACATTTTTCAACGGCAAACGAATTTCGGACCGGGTATTTGAGCTCTTCAAGAAGGGATGAAGGGTAGGGTGGACATTATTTTTGACTTTTCGGAACTTTGAAGTGCCGAACCCGGCAAATGGTTCCAATTGAAGAGGAAATAACAGGAAAAAAATAATAATTGGGGAAACAATTTTAAGACGCTCCTCATAGAGCCTAAAGTTCCGAGCGTGGCGCGCAAAAGCGCGTTTTTCTGTCATTTCGCGAATTTTTTCTCCCCTGTAAAATGTTGCTACGGCTTTAAAACTTTTGAAAGTAACACACTTTTTAGAGCCGTTTTCGAGAAAAGTAACCCAATTTGCGTGGCCCATTTAAAAAAGCCCTTTTCTCTGCGATTTTGCCAATTTTTTCACAACAATCTCCCCGCTTGGTGTGTTTTTTTTTCTGTACCTTTAAGATATTGCTATGGCTTTGAAAGTTTCTTAAAAAACACACTTTTAAACGTCCTTTTTGAGAAAAATAACAACATTTACCTCACCAAATCCCCCTCTCCCCCCTTCAAAGTGACCACATCATAGTGCGATTTTGTCGATTGTTCGTAACTTTTCCCGGTATGGTTTGCCTGAACGAGAGGAAATATTCTCTTCTCCCCGAAATGTTTCCTACTCTCTAAGAGAATCCTCCCCCCCCCCCAGTTAAATTTCCTCCTCCCCCACAAGAAAATGTCTCCCTGTGGGACAAAAATTGTCCTCCCTTCTCTCAAGAAAAATCTATCATTACCTTTAATATCATATGATTCTAAAGTTTCTCATTTTAGGCTGTGTACATTGTATCCTTAAAACAGGGTGAAAAAATAGAGTCTATATTAGACACCTAAAGTGCCTAGAATTGTGTTATTAAGATCATAAAATTTCTTTCCAGGGAGGCCCTCCAGTCCCCCGCTGAATGAGTAAAGTTGCCCCACATTGTGGGAGGGGGGGGCACCACTGATAAGACCTCATTTGTCAACATTTAACTCCTCTTTCTCAAAATCACAAAAATTATACTCACCTCCGTCATTCACTGGAGTTTCAATCTAAACTTGTGAAAACACTTGTGAAACGAGTGGGCCCCCCCAGAAATCTCGTGGCCCCCCCAGAATAACGGGATCCTCCATTCCTCACCCCCTCCCCCCGCTCTCCTCACCACGAAAGGTGGTCCCATGGCCCTTCCCAGAGAAATTTCCTAGCTACGCCCCTGTCAATATTCATACCAGTTATAAAATGCAAAGTGTAAGTACGTATCTGTCAGCGCTTATTAAAAAGTACACATCAAAAAAGTATTGAGAAATCACACTTCAAGTATTCTTACAAGCATCAACACCGCTCTTTGAGACCTCGAAAATTATACTCTAAATGATCAATTTTTGTCAAAAACTGCGGAAAACGGCCGTCTTATACGCTCTAATTTTCAAAATTTACCTGGGGGCCCCGGAACCCCCCCCCCCCTCTCCTGACCTGAGGCATATTCCAGACCCCCTGCCGTGGGGGGGGGGGGGCAAAACCTAGGCTTGCACCCACTACATGAAACCTAGATCCGGCCTTAGCTGCGGAAATTGATGCGTTGCCATTTACGGATTTTATGCCGAATAAAAAGTTTCAAGCTTCGTTAGATGGACTATAAAAATCAGTGTGTTCAATTTTTTGGCAGGCAAAATTTCATTCAAGGATTGAAGGAAGTTTACATCCATATGAGTCAGTGCATATTTCCCGATAAATATTTAAACTATATAATTCGAGATTAAAACCTGTCGATGGCAACCGCGCTGTCCCAATCGGGAACTTGACTGCCTGAATGATACCTTTCACGGTCGCATTGATGCGGGCAATAGAGAGGACCGGGGCTCGTAATTTTCTATGAACTCACACACAACTTGTAGCCCAGTCCTTTTTCACGACTTTTAAATCAGCAAAAATGCAGTGTTCCTAATCAAAGATTTGGATTATGTGTAAAATTTTTCTTAAACTTGTACTAAAAGCGGTGCAGATATCTCAATTTGACACTTTCTTTTGCTTTCCATGAAGACTTTATGACAAACATGAAAAAAAAGGTGGAAAAAACGTTTGTTTTTTCATGTTACCATAGTCAAGGGTTTCTGTGTAGACATGTGTATCTTAATGGCAAACGGAGTGAAGACATACGTAACAAGCATGAAACGGTGACTTATTGAAATATCATCACGGCATTTAGACAGAGTCTTGTCAAAGTTTGAGAAAAATCCTAAAGTTCGATTGGAAGTTTAACACTGTCGCTGAAAAAAAAGAAGCAAAAATACCCTGGGCTTCAGGGTATGTTAAAATTCATATGAGATAACGAGCCTCGGTGTCCTCAATTGTCCACTTCAATGTGATACATGGATTATTAAAGTCCCTACTTAGACATGAATAGAAAAATGTAAGCGTGAAGTGAGATAGTAACTGTAAAAGCTCAGTTTATGCTGTTGGCGTTGAAGAGTTGAAAAATATGAGCAAATAGCAATCTATTGAAACGGGACTTGAAGCGCACCGATGTCTACTGAGGTCTTAGGTTTAGTTTTTCAAACTAATAGGGGGCTCACAAAAAATTGGAAAAAGTACACCTGTACTGAATGAATATTGAGATGTCAGCGTTCTCAATCTCCTCAAGAACAAGTGTGGCACATCGAGCAGGAGCAAGAAAAAACACAGACTCTCATGGAAAAATAAGATTTTTTTTCTTAAATAAAAATTCGGAATGTTCCGGAAATTACTGAAAACCGGAGATGTGTTCAAATTTGTGAGATATCTCTTAAATGGGGGGCTTGGAAGACAAGGCGCATGTGAGCAGTTTTTGCTATTTCCAGAAATACGTGTTAGAAGTTTCGAAATTACATGTATCCTTTGGGCGGAAAGAAAGTTAAAACTGACTCTGATGCTTAAAAAATGGAATTTAGGAGCGAATTTTTCATAGAATATGTATTCAAACTACATATAGTTTCACTTGAAATCATTAATGTCTCATTTTTTTTCAAAAGCTGCACTTACGCGCCTTGTCCTCCAAGCCCCTTAAACAAACTAAGGCACTGAAAAAAGACGTATTGAAGCAGCAAAAAAAGTTCGAAGAAATTTTTTCAGGAAGCATTTTTTACGCTTTAAGCTGTTGAAATACCAGCTGTGAAACGCAAGTAGCAAAATGTTTTGAAGAAAAACCAGGGAGCCTGGGACCTGAAAACTATCCGAATCGATCAAGTAACAAATTACACATGAGAAATTGGGTAATAAAGCTTAAGAAAGCGGAGTTCCAAGAAATTTTTGTCACCCCAGCCCTTGAGATTTTTCGAAATTTTTCTGTTCTTCAGTTTTAACTTTGAAATTAATTTATTTTAATTTAAAAAAATCATCCAATGAAATCGTTGCCATAAAATTTGTTGAGCTATTTGACGTCACTGAAGGCCCTTAAAAGAATTTGCGATGAACCCTGTTGGAGCTGGCAAAACCATGAAGAAAAGAAAATTTCATCCCTTACATTTGGGTCATTCGACGTCAACTGTGCCAGGCTCGGAACCCGACCCCGTCCGATTTGGCTGAAAATTAGTATACGGGGTCTTTACATCATTATAATGTTTTAGGGGGGGGGGGGATAAAATGATCCAAACACGTCACTCGAAATGGTAGAGCTGATATAATCTAAAGCTGATCGGTATAATCGGAACCACAAAGCGCTATCACTAGGTACACTAGACTCGCTGCCTCGAAGGTACGACCACGCGCCGCGGGCCCCTCAGAGTATATATCTCGGTATCATCCGGAAGAGCGATGACGTCCGAAGATGTCATTGCGATGACCAATGCTCCAAGGTAGATACTCTGAGGTCGCTGAAATGCACGCGCGAGCTTGCGCTCCGAAAGCGATGGCTTTCGGGCTGAAGGAGCTGGAGAGCATAATAGAATGCGGCCCTAGAAACGTAAGTGATATGGCCTCATTCTATTACAACAAGAAACTAATTTGAAGGGTTTTCCCATCTGACGCCCCGTTCGCGAGATATCGACCCCCAAAGATGGGGTGAATTTTAGCGGTATTCAAAAACGCCCGTTTTAGCGATTCTCATTTTCTTGACCTCCTTCTCTTTGACTCTCCATAGCGAGACTCTGTATCAATGCATCATACTTTGTAAGAATGTTTCTAGACCAATTTTTCATGTACATTCTAAGTATGCCATCGAAATTAAGCTAAAAATTATTCTAATGGCCGTAATTTAGGGTTTTTTAAAATTTACGATTTTTTCGCCTTTCAATGTTCAAATTGAATTCTCTAAAAAACTGTCTCTCAGATGTTCGATTTTTTTTTTACTTCAAGCTTAGGATATATACTTTTGGTTGATATACTTTTTTCAATGGAACTCTGACGGTTAAGGGCCTAAACAAATTCAAATAGGCCCAAAAAGGTCAAAAATGGTAAAAAAAGACGAATTTTTACATGTTAATCCAAATCTTTCGATAGGAAACTCTTCAATTATCGATATTTTTTCCCTTTTTACCCTCTAATATGTATAAAATCAGACTAGCAACGCTTCCCATACATTCACCAATCGATCAACGGCCTGAGGGAAACCGGAAACCGGAAACCGACCAAAAATCCTCGAAATTTACCCAAAAAGGCGATTTTTCACATCGTAACCTATGCATTCCATGGATTGTAACTGCCATTTCCAATTTTCTCTATCTATTTCAACCTTAAGGTATATACTTACGAGTAATAAACACTTACTAACGTGCATCGATGGGGCATGGATCTAAACGGAAATTAAAACCGGCCGGAAATGCTCGAAAATGACGGCGAAAAACGATTTATTACACGGGAACCGATGCATCTCCTGAATAGTCACTGAAATTTTAATTTTTTCGCTTTACTTAAACCTTCTGGTGTAGTCTTTCAAGTACTTACCACTAATAAAAGTGCATCGATGTGTTACGGAGCTAAACGGAAATGGAAACCGGTCGGAAATGCTCCAAAAAAGGCGGGTTTTCCCACGGTAATCCGAGCATCTCATGAATAGTCACTGCAATTTTCATTTTTTTTTCTCTTCTTCGAACTCAAGGTGTACTTTTGAAAAGCTTACATTACACATTATCCATTTATTGGTAAAATGTCGAAAAAAACCGAATTAGAAATAAAGTGAAAATTCAAAAAAAAAAAAAAAGAAAGGCCAAAAATGACGTTGAATAAGTGGAGTTGATTTGAAGCGATGATATGATTTAAAAGAGCCGATGCTTGCATCATAAAAATCGCCGATTATAAACTTGACGGTGGAAAAATATGATGCACTTCATCGATCCTTTGGAGGACCTTTCTTAAGGTAGAGGCAGCCTGACACTCCATTAGATTGATATAATCCACTCCGTAGATTGATATTTCAGTTCCTCTAATCTTTTCTCTCCTGAGCTATAACAAAGAGAAGGTGACTCAGAGTAACTGCCCCCGGGGTCGGCCTCTTCTCTATCTTTTGATTGAGCTCAGTGGTCAAGTACGGCCTCCAGTGATGTGGTCAGGTCAAGTCAAGACCTTAGGTTCCTCTTTCTTTTCTGAAACTCTGGTTTTTATGGTTTTACTAGTCGTTCCGTCACGGCCAGCCAAGGGTCTTCGCCCCCTTGACCCCCCGATCACTCGCTACGCGAGTGACATGCGGCTCGCTCCGCGAGCTATTTTTCTCAGTGATTGGACATTTATATATATATATATAGGAGTTTATTATTCAAATTACAAGTTTTACAATAAGACGAGCTTATGCGCCCCTCAGTATTGATAAACCTTAGAACTAGTTTTTTTAGACTTATTACGTAAGTCTCTAAAAACATTAAAAGACAATGATAAACTTAAGCGATTTGAAGACAAGAGAAAGATGACAAGTGGCCTATTATACAGGGTGTCCCAAAAGTCCCTTCCACCCCCTCTAAAATTTTACCTAATTAATATTTTAAAACGAAACTTTGGGGATGTTCATCGATCACTGTTAGCTACTTTTGGGGCCCCCCAAAATTTTCGGGCCCCCCCGTGGGGAGGGGCTGCGGACCCCAACTTTTTTTTTTTTCAAATGGCAACCCCTATCTTGTGATACCTCATTCGAAAGAGCATAAAAAACTAAGAATTTTGGCGCAGATCAATATCTTAATTTTTGACCGAATTATGATAGGTCAAAGGTCAAATTTGACCTATTTTCAAAAAATCATAACTCCGGTTCAAATTATCGTAATGAAAAAAATGAAACGGGAAAATTTACCAAATTGTAAGTAATTTTAAGCAAAAATAACAGAAATTACTTCGAACTAATTTTAAGGGGGGTTTCGGACCCCCAAACACGCCAATTAAAAGGTCATCCAATGTTCCCGCGAAATAAGCCAATTTCCCCTAGATTTGCCTCCACATTAGTTCAGTAAGGTCAAAATCAGTTCAACATTACGTTGGCAAGTCCTCAAATTTCGGGAAAAGTTTAAAAAAAACGAAATTTAAGGTGATTAAATTTGACCGTTTAAATTTTTTTTTTTTTTAACTTTTCCCAAAAGAGGACTTGCCAACGTAATGTTGAACTGATTTTGACCTTACTGAACTAATGTGGAGGCAAATCTAGGGGAAATTGGCTTATTTCGCGGGAAAATTGGATGACCTTTTAATTGGCGTATTTGGGGGTCCGAAACCCCCCTTAAAATTAATTCGAAGTAATTTCTGTTATTTTTACTTAAAAGTACTTACAATTTGGTAAATTTTCCCGTTTCATTTTTTTCATTACGATAATTTGAACCGGAGTTATGATTTTTTGAAAATAGGTCAAATTTGACCTTTGACCTATCATAATTCGGTCAAAAATTAAGATATTGATCTGCGCCAAAATTCTTAGTTTTTTATGCTCTTTCGAATGAGGTATCACAAGATAGGGGTTGCCATTTGAAAAAAAAAGTTGGGGTCCGCAGCCCCTCCCCACGGGGGGGTCCGAAAATTTTGGGGGGCCCCAAAAGTAGCTAACATTGATCGCTGAACATCCCCAAAGTTTCGTTTCAAAATATTAATTAGGTAAAATTTTAGAGGGGGTGGAAGGGACTTTTGGGACACCCCGTATAAATAGTTAGTTGGAACTCTCTGGAAAAAGAAAGACAATACTCCTAAGAGTACACGTCAATAAAAACCAGTGTTTTAGATTGTGAGGTTGGGATTAAAAAATAAACCCTAGAAGACGAGTGTTAGTGTTTTGTAGGTAATTCTAGATCACCATAACATTTCTTGGAAAGTTTGGCTGTCTCATTAGCCTGGATTAAAGAGACGAGAGTTTCAACTTGTTTAACTAACATTGTGACTTGGTTTTGAAGCTTATTAATAATCTCATTTTGGGAATTAATAATTTTTATAAATTGGCCCACGCTCATAGATGCTTTATCAGGCGAGGCCGTCTGTGGAGCATTACCCCCCGACCCCCCTTTCGTGGCCGAAGCATATGAGCGCGTCCCAACCGATGCGGTGCACGGAGTTGCCACACTGGTCACCGGTTCGGCTGCTTTTGTTTTTCGAAGATCCTCAAACTTGCGTTTTCGGATCTCACGATAAACGTTACAGCCTCTCCAGTTGGCCGTATGATGTTCCCCGCACAACGCACAGGCGGGAGGCACTTCAACACTTTTCGTACACTCAGAGGTATCGTGAGGCCCCGCGCACTTCAAGCATCGCGGATCTTTCTCGCAGTATCTATGAGTATGTGCAAAGCACATACATTTCTTACACTGGGATAATGTCTTTTTTGGTCGTACAGGTTCTAATTTAACAATTAGCTGGTCTATGATTTTAATCTTGAAAATTTCGGTCTTTTTGTTCTTATCTGAGATAGGACTAAAATTAACTTGAACTAAAGGGATAAAATTGCCTGTTTTAAAACTCTTAAGTCTAAAGATAGAATCTACTTCTAAATTATTTACACATTCTAAACTATTTTTAATGTCTTCAATAGGATAGTCTATGGGTAAACCTCTAATAATGACTTTAAATGCTCTTTCTTCCTTAATTTGATAAGTATGATATTTGACTTTATTCGCTTTTAAACTATCTTTTAATTGATTGTACATATACAACAATATCAGGAGAGATAACTTTTATTTGAGATTTATTTTTAACTTTAACTAAAAAATCTTCCGAAATGGGGTTAAGGACTACTTGTTGGAACACCACAGGTTCGCCTACTTCGTAGATGAAGATTGGTGGAGGGGTGAGATTCCTTTCCTCCTGGTTTTTTGCTGCCGTGTCCTCTGCCAGAATCTCTGCAGCAAAAAGGGATTTCTTGAAGGGCGGGGGCGCTTTGGTTTTAGGGCCAGAAGCATTGGGTTTCTTAACCAAAATCTTAGGTTTTTTGGTTGAAGATTTAGAAGATGAGGAAGGAATTGAACCGTTCTTCTTCCTTTTATTCCCAACAAGCTGCCAATCCATGTCGGTCAGCGATTTTTGAGAGTGTTTACTTGTAGTTGTCGAGGTGGGAACTACATTGGGAGTTGATTCTAGGGGACCTATGACACTAGGTCTGGGAGACGTCACAGGTGACCACGGTAAGTTCGCACAAGATATACAGTTCTTCCACTTTTGATTATGTACACAGGAAATCAGAGTCAAGTTTATGTACACATTTTGTACAGATTTTGGCTGGTACTGAATGATTACAAATAATAATTTCTTTGTTCAAATTTACACTATACTATATACACGAAATCGAACAAAAAGTTTATATACATTATAACTATACACTTGGCCTTACTGAAAAAGCAAGACGAGTTAAATCTTGATAGCGGAGCGACGACGGAAAGAGGCTTGTGCTCGCGACCGCTTATCAAACAAGACTGATTGGACATTTGATCACTAAGATGTATACATTTTGGAGACTCTGGAGGCAAAAATGATTTCATCATAGAACCTTGTTGCCGGAGTGTGCCAACATTTGCACATGAATAGATGTGTGGAGATGGAGCGATGATGGGGTTCGATCATCTCTTCAAAAGCGCATTTGACTGGAACGTCATCCCATCGGGTAGCGGTAAAAGACAATCCATGGATCTCATTAGCGATTTGACTTTCTGAAGTAGCAAAAGTTCATCTTTACCTCTTAAGAAGATTATCGGTGGCGTAGGGGTCTAAAAACTGCTCAACGATAGTATAGTTCGAATTCGGAATCGCAATGAGCCCACTCGTGTTTTTTTCTTTTACTTTCATCGCATATAAATTTCTCTGATGTTTTTGTTTTATTCTCTCTGATTGCATATTAGTATTATGATATACTCATTTCATTTCCTTTCCCCTCCCTTTTTCCCTCTCTGTAGCATCTGTGTCCATTTACAATTATTATTTTAAAATAGCTTTCCCCTAGTATACAATTGATACTTCAAACGTAATCAATTGTTTTAATGACATTTCCGGCTAAATCATGGGTTTTCCAAGGAAGGCAGCCTCTCGTCCCCCCCCCCCCCCCCGGGACTCTACTGTTGCCAGATAAGTTGTTTTTTTAACACTTTTCCCAATTCAAATCCATGTAAAATTTTCACATTTATCGCACAATCTGGTAACCTCTCGAGTGAAAAAGTAGAAAAAGGTAGAATCGCTGAAAGTCTGAATCCTTCGAAGTTTATATTAATGATAGTTTTGTTTTTTGCTCTACTTCATTTGTATCGTCGCTTTTTCTTTGGTTTAAATCCGCTCTTCAAATTCGGGATTCTGAGTTTTCCAGCAAATAAATTATAAGGGTGTATGGAAAGGCAGTGTGATGTCTCACCCTTCTTCAAATTTTAGCTTTTACTTTTTTGTAATATTTATCGTCAATCTTAATGAACGATATTTTCTTCCTGCCCGTAATTCAGGTCCAAGTCAAACCTCCATTTCTTACTCGAACTATCTTCCTTATTTTATTGTAACTATCGCTGGAATTCTCAGTCAAGTCGAAGTCTAAAACACACTTGGTCCCTAATTGGACATCGTCCAACGGATTCCCCTCAACCTCCTTCACGTCAGAAAAAAAAAAAAAAAGTTAGGGCTGGCCGTTCTTCATCGCCTCTATTCAGAAGCCGTAGGGGTGTAATTCTTAGCTAGTTATCTTGGCTTCTAATATTTTTGAAAGGAGTGTCAGGCTGCCTCTACCTTTAGAAAGGTCCTCCAAAGGATCGATGAAGTGCATCATATTTTTCCACCGTCAAGTTTATAATCGGCGATTTTTATGATGCAAGCATCGGCTCTTTTAAATCATATCATCGCTTCAAATCAACTCCACTTATTCAACGTCATTTTTGGCCTTTCTTTTTTTTTTTTTTGAATTTTCACTTTATTTCTAATTCGGTTTTTTTCGACATTTTACCAATAAATGGATAATGTGTAATGTAAGCTTTTCAAAAGTACACCTTGAGTTCGAAGAAGAGAAAAAAAAATGAAAATTGCAGTGACTATTCATGAGATGCTCGGATTACCGTGGGAAAACCCGCCTTTTTTGGAGCATTTCCGGCCGGTTTCCATTTCCGTTTAGCTCCGTAACACATCGATGCACTTTTATTAGTGGTAAGTACTCGAAAGATTACACCAGAAGGTTTAAGTAAAGCGAAAAAATTAAAATTTCAGTGACTATTCAGGAGATGCATCGGTTCCTGTGTAATAAATCGTTTTTCGCCGTCATTTTCGAGCATTTCCGGCCGGTTTTAATTTCCGCTTAGATCCGTGCCCCATCGATGCACGTTAGTAAGTGTTTATTACTCGTAAGTATATACCTTAAGGTTGAAATAGATAGAGAAAATTGGAAATGGCAGTTACAATCCATGGAATGCATAGGTTACGATGTGAAAAATCGCCTTTTTGGGTAAATTTCGAGGATTTTTGGTCGGTTTCCGGTTTCCCTCAGGCCGTTGATCGATTGGTGAATGTATGGGAAGCGTTGCTAGTCTGATTTCATACATATTAGAGGGTAAAAAGGGAAAAAATATCGATAATTGAAGAGTTTCCTATCGAAAGATTTGGATTAACATGTAAAAATTCGTCTTTTTTTACCATTTTTGACCTTTTTGGGCCTATTTGAATTTGTTTAGGCCCTTAACCGTCAGAGTTCCATTGAAAAAAGTATATCAACCAAAAGTATATATCCTAAGCTTGAAGTAAAAAAAAAATCGAACATCTGAGAGACAGTTTTTTAGAGAATTCAGTTTGAACATTGAATGGCGAAAAAATCGTAAATTTTAAAAAACCCTAAATTACGGCCATTAGAATAATTTTTAGCTTAATTTCGATGGCATACTTAGAATGTACATGAAAAATTGGTCTAGAAACATTCTTACAAAGTATGATGCATTGATACAGAGTCTCGCTATGGAGAGTCAAAGAGAGGGAGGTCGAGAAAATGAGAATCGCTAAAACGGGCGTTTTTGAATATCGCTAAAATTCACCCCATCTTTGGGGGTCGATATCAGATCAGATGGGAAAACCCTTCAAATTAGTTTCTTATAATGATGTAAAGACCCCGTATACCAATTTTCAGGCAAATTGGAGGGGGTCGGGTTCCGAGCCTGACACAGTTGACGTGGAATGACCCATTTTTACTTTCTCGCTCCCCTAGGGTAGAGAGGAAGTATTGTCATCCTCCAAGAAAAAAAAAAAAAAAAAAGTTGAAATTTCATCATTTCTAGACGTTTTAAGGTCCCAGGAGTCAAAATAACCATACTTGAAAAAATGTGTGTCCGTCCGTCCGACGTCCCCCAAATCTGTCTACAGCGATATCTCAGAATCTATCTGTTCGATTTCATTCAAAATTCTCACAGAACACCATATTTATGGTCTCCTTATGCACGTCCAACGATTTTGGGGTACGCTAAAATTTGGGGGGGCTAGGGTCAAATTGGGTTAAAGGTCCATTTTCAGCAAAATCACACGGAAAGCTCATTTTGAGGGACCGTAAATTTTGAAAAATGCCTTTAATTCTTTAAAAGTGGGCATCAAGCACATCACCTGGGTCATTAATTTAAGTTCCTAAAAGATCTTTGGACTAAACTCAAAATTCAAGGGATTACGAGGCCCAAAAGTAGGGCACTTTGCTCCGCGACATCACACAAACAACTCATTTTCAAAGACTGTAAATTTGAAAAAAATGCCTTTCATTTCTTCGAAAGTTGGCATAAGAGCACCACCTGGTTCAATAATGTAAGTTCCTATGAGGTCTTTGGACTAAACTAAAAATTGAAGGGTTACGCATCATATAGCGAGGAGAGCACTTCGGTCACACGGAGAGCTCATGGACTGTAGATTTTGAAAAAATGCCTTTAATTCTTTGAAAGTTGGCTCAAAAGCACCACCTGAGTCATTAATTTAAGTTCCTAAAGGATTCTTGGACTAATCTCATAATTGCAGAGGGGCCGATAGGAAACGCTCAATTCTCTGATAAATGAGTCGGAACGCTTCTAGATAATAGCAGCAAACGCTTAGAGTCAGGTGAAACCTAGGAATTCAAATGCATTATATAATGCATCATATACTATTTCCAAAATTACTCCGTAGGTATACACCAAGCAAAATTAGACAACTAATTAGGTAGGTACTTACAATGTACAATATATAGTTACTATGAGTCATCAAGCTGACGCAAGAACTGACACATCTTTATTAAATACTAATATGTTTGTTGTTGATGAATTTAGAATCCCGGCAGATTCCATCTTTCGCGGTTCCTTTTTACGAGGTACTGAGCACAAATATAATATAATAATACGGCACAAATATGACTGATTTAATGCTTGTTACTTAATAAAGGAGGTTATAAATTGTTAGAATACGAGGTATGTTGACGTTTGTCGACAGCAGCAAGGAGATGGCGCTCTCAGCGCTCTCTATTGTTTTCGCTTTGAATTACAGGGATACGCGGTAAGGAGATGGCGCTCCTGGCGGGCGTGTGGTGAACCTTCCAGCAGGTAGATTCGCCCGCCAAATTTAAAATTTGGGAGATGCTAAGCGAAAACCGTTTAGTTTTAAGACTATTTGAACATCGAATAGTCATTCTACCCATTCAAGTAGATATTTGATGGCTTTTGACCGTGCTTAAGGAGAGATTATAATATAAAATCGTATCTGAAGTATGATGTCAATGAATCTAATGGATCCTAATGAATCGTAGAAAAGCTAAGATTTTTACGGATCGCCATCTTTGACAGGAGACTTTGTTAATCAATTACATATTTAATTGAAGATGCCTCATAAAATCAACAAGTCGAGTCCGAATATATGAATTCATCACATATCGCGAAGACATTTACAATAAAGTTCAGTGGTTTGAATAAAAATTTCATAACTATTATCCTGTGATCAAAATTCCAATCAAACTTTATGATTTTGTAAAATTGGCAGTATTTTTCTAAATATTCCAGTAAAAGTGTCTATGCCGGCGCGAAGCGCCGGCTCGAGCGAGAAAGTCCCGTGCGGTCCCCGCACCAATCCGCTAAGCGGATGGGGGGGGGCGAAGCCCCCCAAATGCCGGCGCGTAGCGCCGGTACGCGGCGCGAAGCGCCGCGCATAAATTGGCCGGAGGCCAATTTTTATTTTAGTGAAAAAATGGTTCTACCTTCCAGAGATGATTTGTTAGAAAAAATCTAAGTTCAAATTCGGATTCAGGAGAACAAAATTATGAGATAAACGTGTGTTAAATGTATTAACACCTGAGTAGGAAGCCGCAATGAATCAAGGGTATCTTCTTGTTCAGTTCAATCGGTTTATTCCATCTAGACACGAATTTCATCAAATTTCAGACCCTTGCAAATTCTCTATTGAGACTAAAGTGTGCCGTAGTGGAGGTATCACCAAGGCGTCGACTTGAGTTAAAAGCGGCCGCCTCTGTTTGAATTCAGTTCAGATGAACTGATTCAAAAGCCGGGGCATTTGGTATCAAATCAAGTATTGAATACAAAAAGGCCAGGTAATAAGTTCGGAATCGGTGTACCTGAGCGCATAGCCACAGTGATCGCTCAGAGTTTTTGAGGGAAAACCCAAAGCCGAGGGAATGGCTATTCATAAGTGTATTGCAAACCAATTAGCGCTTAGTTCGCTCCTCGATCATGAACCTTGTGCGGATGCGAAAAATCGTATTGAATACGGGTTGAGGATAAAAAACTCTGGGTACACCGTACGGCTTGGAATACTTGGTCACACGTGGGTATGATACTTCTGATGCACTGCTTTATTTTATTCCCTAACGTTTTGCCCATATAGTACCCCCTTTAAGGCTTTCCCGCCCGGCAAGTGGTCGCCTGAAGTAGATGCAGAAATGTTGTCACAATGTAACTGCCAAAAATAATGTTGCAGCAACGTTGTGGCAATGTTATTTTTGGCCGTTGCCGGACGGGTTGTCTCCACGGGACATTTCATGGGATTTGTCTCAGGGAAACATCTCACTTTCGAAGTTAGGGAAAATATCGAGTTAATCAATACTAATCACAGTATTAAGTAGAGTCCTTGTGGAGTCCTATGAGCGACTCAGAAAGAGGAAGAAGAAATTTTCTTGTTTTGTTCAACAGGGAGAAAGCTCAGAAGATTCATTCCTATGATTCAAACTTGGGGCAAATCCCATGAAACGTCCCGTGGAGGCAAGGCCTTGAAGAGGCTAATTTTGATTCGAAACCTTTCAGTCAAGAGGGGAGAAATTCTTTTAATAGATCCTGGCTGAAGGTGATGTCTAAAAATCAGAAGCTTGTTTTATTTACATATCCATTTTTTCTTGCTTCCTTAGAAAATTTTTTTATCACCAAGTCGTTAGGTGCTCATGGAAATTTTCCCTTTATTGCATCAAAAATTGCTTTTACGGTATCTTTCAATTATTGTGAATAGCGCAAAAAGATCTTCAGACTTCTTTTTCATAAACTGAAAGTCGTCAAAATTATCCCTATTAATTACAACAGAATTTCTTAAGTTTCATTAAATTACAAGCACCATTCTATGTTATTGGAAATCTTGAAGGAATCTAAAAAAAGAGGGAGCATTGGATGGGAACACAGAGTTTCCTCTTCTTTTCAGGAAATATATCCTCTAAGGTGTCCTTAAGGCTCAGCGACCAAAGCACTTATCCCTAATTCTTCATTCTTCCTGATCCCACCAATCCCTATTCTTGAGCTCACAAGCCAGACTCCTTCTATCTATGACATATTAGGTGGAGTTCAGCCTCCCGCCAAATAACTCTCTGAATTCTCTTCAGGAGAAGAAACGCATTGTCAATAATATAGATCGGTATAATTGAAAAATTTTCTAATAATTATAAGCGATAATTTTCCTAACATCAGTCAGTATTTCAATAGAAGTCAGAAAATTCATCTGCGTTAGTCACTTTTCAAGCAATTTTCAATGCAAAAATGAGAAAATGTATATGAACGCCTCCAGACTATATTGAATTCAGATAATTTCCCCCCTTAAGTTAAGATATTTAACTAAGTTCTCTGAATGAATAGTTTGATGAATAAACTGTCTCTCTGGAGGATATAGGATCTTACAGATGTAGTGCCAGCGCATAACTTGAAACAGAGTTGACAGACCTTGGAGCGAATGCACTCCTCCGATGCTGGGATGAACTATTGACGTCCTTTTCCGCAACAATCTTAAACCTTAATTAATAAAGCCCATTAATTGTACAAACAATAAGAGTTCTCAAAAAGTATGGTGACGGCCTGCATGATCTTATCGACTATGCTGCGCTGTCGCTCACATTATAAACTCTGGTTAGGCGTCAAATGAGAAAAATGTTTTGCTATATCACTGCAAGAAAAATACTATGTTTTTCAACTGCAAAATACACTTTTAAGTAAGCTGAAAGGAAGGAAATTGACAACAATCATCGCATTAATTATTCCAGAGTCCAGACTAAGTGCTGATTGAAAGTATGCTGTATGTAACACGGGTAATACTTCCTCACAAAGCTTAAGAAATCGCTGATTAATTGCAGCTCCTCCGATCCATGAGCACGGAAATCACAGAAAAAGTTACTTCATCCTGTAAATCAACTGCTTAAAATAAATTTGATGTATAACTTGTTGAGTGGGATTATCCAGGAGATCGTGATTTCGTGAGTTTTGAGAGGGGAGATGCAAAAATGAACATAGTTGACTTTGGTTGTTGGTAGTACTAGTTTGGAGAAGGGCACTACGCCAGGTTTTTGATGCATCTGTGGTACGTCATATCTCTGATAAACGTAATTCTCTCATGCACAGAGGTCAGAAGCTAGTGCTCAGGGCCGAGCAGCTCTTGGAATCGAAGATTGACTTTCAATTTCAACAGGATACAGAGGAGAAAAAGAGAGATCTCTCTAAGAAAGAGGCGTGGGCCGCCGCTCCGAGTGGAAGCGAAGACAAATGTGTGCTCCGCGGATTCATCGCTGTGTCCAAGGATTGCATATCCCGGCGGTCTTCTGGGAAAGGTCTGCAGGTTATAGGCTGAGAGAGCGATGCCGCATCAGACCGAGAGCCGAGTTCCTAGCATCAGGAGATGAAGTGCCTCTTAGTCACTTTCGTAGCATCAAAACTTAGCATTAGAGCGAGACACTGCGCTGGCCTGGGCGGCACGTCAGCATGAGGCTTGGTGCTGGAGGCCGGCGCTGCCGGTGGGTTGCGCGCATTAGGTCCGGAGCCGTAAGCCCGCAGGGCCACTACCTGGGCAGGCATACAGCATTGATGCTGATGCTGTGAACCAACGCTGTACGGCATAGCCTCTCGTGAGGCGCTTCAAAGCCGGCTGGCACCATTTCGTAGCTGAACGCCCATCTCTGAACAACACCTCCCACATTCTTTTATACCTTGTCCAAGGTACACCTTCAATAAGGTAGCGACAAACAACACCCTTGTTAAAGTCACATAGTACTTAAAAACCCCAATTATACCTCTCCATGGGACTTAACCCCAAAAAAGTCCCCATCATAAAATTATTTAGTAGCTTTTACCAGTCGCCCCTCAATAAAACCGCTTATGATCAAGGCCTTTCAAAGTTTCAACAATAGGAAGCTGTCGTAACCTTTCTGGAGATCCAAGACCTTTAGGTTTAATTCCATCATTTTTGGCCTGTCCCCATCTTCTTTCTCGATTCTCTGGATGATGGTGAATGAGTGATCAATTTTTGACGTACCTGCTCCGAAACCTTCTTACTTCTCCGCATTTTACTCATGCCACTCATCCTCGATTTTCCCTCTCAAAATTTGTATGTATAGTTACCTTGCTCAGAGTACTCATGACTGATAAACCCTGTATAGCCATCAAAGTAATCTGTTCTACCTATCTACATGTAAACGGTTAAAGCTATTTCCACCCTGAGGAAGTAATGATCATCGTTTCAAGAAAGACCTCTGAAACGGGGCCGTACATCTCATGCACGGGCCCATTTTGGTCAAACTTGGGCTTCGCGCGTAGAGTTTGCGACCTCTGTTCCGGCACGTTCTTGCTTGATTTGTTTTGAGTAGCGGTGCGCGGCGAGCTTTCTCGGGCCGAATATTGGGCCCGATATTCGGTCTTGGCCATGGGTCGCCTCGTCTGCTGCTATAAAACAGCTGATCAATCGACGTGCCGGGGTCTAACGTTTATTCATAGAGGCCCGCAGCCCTACGCGTAAGTAGCAGGAGTTTGAAGTTGAAGTTTTAGAAGTTTGAAGTAGAAATTTTAAGTGTGTTTTGTGAAGTTTTGCGTTGTTCCTCAGCTCTACCCAGCCACCAGGGCTCTCCCCCCCCTTACAACCTCCTCACTCTTTGACTTGTTCAGTCTTCATTCTTGTGTCTCTCGGAACCAATCACATAATTAATGATTTACTTTAAACTACGAGTGGACTGAACCAAAATATATCTGTGGAATCCTTGTGTTGGTGCAATCCATTGAACACCTTCAACTCTCTTTGCTTGCATACATCAACGATACATACCCTCTTATCATTTACTGCATCCTCTCCGAAATGGCTTACGATCTTGCTATTATCTTGTTGGCCGATTCCACCATTCAAATCACTTAACACAATGATCTATCCTCCAGATTAAATTTTAGTACACTTTCTTCCCGTGATGCATGATGTATGGGTCTCAGAAAAAAGTAAAAAACAACTCAGTCCTCACACACACCATAAAACGTGTGCGGAGCAAGCCTCCTCTGAAGGGCAAAGTGGAGGTTTTTTTTTAAGTGAAGGCTCATTCATTTAACATTTAAAAAGCTATCTTCAAGACTTGTAAAATGTTTGTTTTTAATTTTTAAAATATTTTTTTGTGGAAAACAGTAATAGTTTCAGTGATATTACTTTCTCTTTTAATTATAGAAATTGACCCAAGACTTCAGCCTATTTTCTTTGGTACGAAATATGCGAAAACAGAGAATTGCAATGGTCCAAACGAAGGAGCAGTATGTTCTTGTACATCAAGCTGTGCGAGAGTTATTTCGAGAACAGTTAAAGACAATTGATTCCCATCCGTATGAGAACATTGACTGTAATGGAATGCCACTCTTCAAAGATTTAGATCCTATCTACGATTTTGTCAGTGCCCCGCAAGAAGAAAAAGCTGAAGTTAATGGTAGGTGATTTTAACCATCATTTGAACTCTTTATTTCACGGATGCCTTTGTACCTTAATGACTGGTTTTATCTGCAAGGAATATAAGAAAAAAAGGGGTTTTGTTTAATTATGCTACACTACACGTTTTCAAATGAAATATTTATTAGTCATCAAAATCAATGTCTTGCATTGAAGGAGGCAAAAGAGCCCCAAAATATCTCACAGAACCTATTTTATCCTTTTAGAGTCTGCATTTGGTTGTTTTGTATATTCTTGTGGTACTTAAATAATGGGTACAGTGGGTAATTGTCTGCTATCGTTAACTTTTGAATAATTTTTTTCAAAAAATGAACTCCAGAATCGCCCGTAGCAGGTATTGTGTTTAGAATTTAGTTGTGTGGTAGGACCTAGAAAAGCAGACGGATCAACTTTTTTTAAAAAAATTTGACGCGCAGCCGGCAGAAATTTTGAAGCGAGAAAAAATCTCACCTCCGTCCCACTACTTCTCTTCTATTATCTATGCTCCAAACCATCAGTATGTTGTCAATTAAACAAAAATTTAAATTGTTCAAGATGCCTATTACAAACCAGAAACCAATTGAACTCCAAAAACTCTGAATTTTTTCATCAGAGGCAGAATATTTGCTTAAAAAGCCTATTTTTTTTAAAAAAAATATTTACTTTCTTTCTTCTGATTCTTTGCAAAACCTTTAAACGTCTGAAACACTATTTTGCTCTTAACCCGGCCACTTGTTACTTGAAATCACAATTCTCATTTAAGTTGGTACAGTAAAATTTGAAGACGTAAAGTTCAAAATACAGGATGGGACAGAGGTGAGCTCCCACATTTGACTGGGTCAAGAGCTATGATAAATTCAATGAAATTTTTGTAATACTGCGAATGTAATTCACAACATACACACAGCTCTGGAAAGGGGGGTATTAAAAAACGGCGATTTTTCCCCCCTCCTGGATTTTTCACAGAGTTGGATATGTTGTTCCTTATTACAAACACGCATTTTTCCGGCGATGCCAAGTTCACCAAAATTTTTCCTGCGTGCTACAGCGTTGCAAAGTTGAAAACAAAACAATGCCGGAAAAGGGCATTAAAATCAAGCTATAAAGTCGCGGTTTTAACGAAAATTCCCTAAAAATTCGCATTTTTAAAAGAAATGTCCATGTTTATAATGACATTACAAACAAATTTTAACATACATTGTTGCCAATTTATCCATTTTTAAGTTCATCAATTTTTACAATGTCGCAAATATTTCAAAAGGGCTCTATTTTGGTTTGAATTAAAAGTTGTCTAATCGATAGTTTGTTTGATTTCGCATCCATCGATACTTTATACCTTGCATTGAAATTTTTTGTTCCCGAGATATGGCCAATTTTATAAGGGGCTTTTTGGAGCAAAACAGTGCTTATAAGTGCGTGTTAAGTCCAGTCAGATAGGTCTTTTAGCCTTCAAAAACATCAGGTGGCATTAATTCTACAGTACCCTGTGTAATTTTTGACACTGAATCCGAATTTCAATCATTTTTCACAAAATTTGTGCTTCAAAGTCGCCAAATTTGGCAAAAATTGCTTTAAGTCGGCCTTTTTTGCAGATTATGGTCTGTGTGTACTAAGTGCTGATCTGACGACAAAGTCGGTTGTTTTTAAGTTAATGTTTGTTAAAGGACCCTACAACAAAACGGCCAAATCGGCCTAAACACGGAATCGTAAGGTTTTCTCAGGGATGATAGAGGGTCTTCCCAGACACTCAAAACTGGTCATATTTTTTGCCTAACCCCTAGGGAAAAGGGGGGAGAGGGGGTCAAAGTCAAAACTTTTAAATTAGCATAACTTCTCAACGGTTTGTCGTAGCAAGATGATCTTGGTGTCAAAATTTCCAGAAAAATGAGAGCTTTCAGAATATATGTATGAAATTAATTAAATTTTAAAATTTGACCCACTTTTAGGGCATTTTACAAGGTCCCCCTTTCGTAAATTTTCGTTTTTGGAGGTTTTCGGTTGTTCGGTTCGCACGGATCAAAACAAAAACAATTTCAAATACAAGTAGAGCCTTTAAACTTTAAAAAAAGCCCAAGATGATCTTGGGGAAATTATTAGAAGCGGAGTTATGAGTCTTCAAAGTTGACGCGGCGCGCGGGAACCTTGTATGTTCCGAGTCTCAAGGTCACCTGCGCGCCCCGGATTGCCTGCAGGTTGCAAGTTTTTGTGTTTTTATGCTTCTGTAGGTCATTTTTAATGTAAATCATTCAATGAAGATAGTTTTATTAGAATTTTTTAATTTTACACAATGGGCCTTCGGCGAGGCACACCACATTAACGTCAAAAAATTTTAACTGCGTTTCAAATAGACCCCTCAAGAATAACTGAGACTTGTTTTGAAGCTCAAAGCTCGTCTGCTTCAACGAGAAACTATTTGGCTTTACCAAGTGAGTTCCGTCAAGCGCTGTAGCTTAAAGCTCAATTAAAAAAATTTAAAATTAGGGGTACCCCAAAATTTGGCATCAATGGGTTATAATTTCTAAATGGTTCAGTTCTGTATGGATCATACGTATATTTGAACTGAGGGTCCATGGTTTCCTCTAAATTATAAGAGCAGAATCGTCATCGTCAGCAAATGTTTAATGAGGTATGATGGACATAATGGTTGATACTCTAAGCCCCCTCTCGCTCCTCCCGTAAAATTAAAAAATTTCGATTATTCTATCTTCATTGAATGATTTACATTAAAAATGACCTGCAGAAGCATAAAAACACAAAAACTTGCAACCTGCAGGCAATCCGGGGCGCGCAGGTGACCTTGAGACTCGGAACATACAAGGTTCCCGCGCGCCGCGTCAACTTTGAAGACTTATAACTCCGCTTCTAATCGTTTCCCCAAGATCATCTTGGGCTCGTTTTAAAGCTTAAACGCTCTACTTTTATTTGAAATTGTTTTTGTTTTGATCCGTGCGAACCGAACAACCGAAAATCTCCAAAAACGAAAATTTACGAAAGGGGGACCTTGTAAAATGCCCTAAAAGTGGGTCAAATTTTAAAATTTAATTAATTTCATACATATATTCTGAAAGCTCTTATTTTTCTGGAAATTTTGACACCAAGATCATCTTTCTACGACAAACCGTTGAGAAGTTATGCTAATTTAAAGGTTTTGACTTTGACCCCCTCTCCCCCCTTTTCCCTGGCAGTTAGGCAAAAAATATGACCAGTTTTGAGTGTCTGGGAAGACCCTCTATCATCCCTGAGAAAATCGTACGATTCCGTGTTTAGGCCGATTTGGCCGTTTTGTTGTAGGGTCCTTTCCTATGAAATAGATTCAATGCTTTTGGCTTATTGCGAAATTAAACATTGGTATGCCAAGTAAAGTTCACCAAGATCATTATAGGAGCTATTTTAGCTGTTTTGAGTGAGTTAAACGATTCAAAACTGGTCAGAAGTTCGTGGAAGATGAGGACCACAGGATTCGACCATGAAAGGCAACTGACAACTGTCACATGGAAGAAATGCGAGCAAAAGTGCTCGAAATTGGTCGTTTTGAGCTTGCTGAATAGTGTAATATTTCTGAAGTAGTCCGAGAGCCAGACGACTTTGAGTGACAAACTCGGGATACATGTTTTGACCCCCTAAATCGATAGCCTTGCATGCACTGAAACGGAAAATGTTTGTCTGCCGCCCTCTAGCCTGTGCCATCACCCTCATCTAGGCCCTCAAAGTGGTCCAAAAAACACCATCTGGTGACAAACTCCTGACGCTCGGCAGACAAGTCTATTATTAAAGATCATACCCAGGGTGACTAGAAAAACTTTGTCTGCCGCCTTCTAGCCTGTGCCATCACCCTCATCTAGGCCCTCAAAGTGGTCCAAAAAACACCATCTGGTGACAAACTCCTGACGCTCGGCAGACAAGTCTATTATTAAAGACCATACCCAGGGTGACTAGAAAAACTTTGTCTGCCGCCTTCTAGCCTGTGCCATCACCCTCATCTAGGCCCTCAAAGTGGTCCAAAAAACACCATCTGGTGACAAACTCCTGACGCCTAGTGTGGTTGCAGATGTACTCCTGTGAGCAGCTTGTGTAATAAAGTTTGAATGATACATCATTCTCTTCGTTTTTTCGTGTAGAATCCGATTTTCGATGTTGTCGAGTCCAAAAATGATGCTGGTGCCCCCAATTCAAGATGGCGCCCAAAATGGCCGCCCCGGGGGTCAAAATTCCAAAATTTGAGAATATTGTCGAGTTTGGTATCCATTTATATGTAATTTTGGTCGTAGAATTCATATCTGGTGTCAAAAAATAATTTCAACCCCTTAGGGTCCGTCAAATCCAAGATGGCGGCCAAAATTTCAACTTTAATGATAATTACCCAAGATGCACCTTTCACTGTCGAATGACGTGTCTTCATTTATGTTAATTAGGTCAGAAAACCTACAAGGGAGGTCTACAATGCCACTGCACCCTATGGAGGGCCAGGGTTCACCCCCTCCTACCCCCAATATGGCCGCCGCGGAGGGCATAAATAGTGACATTCTCTCAGAACGTCATAGTAGGTGTCCATTCCTATGTAATTTGAGGCGTAAATTCCAAATTTCAAGTCATAAATCGCAAATGTGAGACTTGCAATGGCTTATACCCTATATGGGGCCAGGGGAACCCCCTCAACCCCCTCTTCCTTCTAATATGGCTGCCATGGGGGGCATTAATAGTGAAATTCTCTCAGGACGTCATGTGAGGTGTCGATTCATAACATTGGGACCATATACGTTTTCAGATCCCAGAAATCGTCCAGAATTATGAAAACACATAACTTCCAAGGGAAATTATGAACTTGATTTATCGACTTTTTTCACCCTGAAATATCCGCTATTCCAATATTCGCCCACATAGGAACAGTGAAATTCTCTCAAAGCGGCATAGTAGGTGTCGATTTGTTTTTAATCTGAGACGTGGATTTCGAATCACAAGTCAAATCATATAAATATCCCATAGTGACGAAAATACTTATATATGGCAACCGCTTTGGCCTACATTTTGGACTAAAAATGCTGCTTGGGTTCATTTTTGTCGAAAGAGCTGGAAATGAATTGGTGATTTTAATGGTAATTGACAAATTTCACGCGTATTCTTTTTCTATGTACGCAAAGGACTCAGATGGGCGTCTGTTTTTTTCATTTTTAAAAATTCCCACAAAAATATAATTTTTTTGCCGACGAAGTATGTATCTGCATTCAGAGTTCCTATGTTATTGTTTATGAACGCACTCAGTTTAATTGCAATTAAAACAACTGGATAATTGAGTGCTTTTTGTAGCGCAGGGTTTCGTCTCCTAGTAGAAGCGACACCTACAGTTTCCTGCGTTATCTGCAACAAAACGCACGCTCCTGCTAGAAGAAAATCGATTACAAAAAGAACCATCTATTATCCAGTTATCTAATAATGAAAGAACCAGAAACCAATATGAATCCTCTGTGTACATTTGAAAAAGAACACCGGTGAAATATGTCAATCACCATTAAATTATCCGATTCATTTCCAGCTTTTTCGACATAACTGAACCCAACCCAAGATGCATTCTTTATTCCAAGATGAAGGCCAGAGCGATTGCCATACTTAAGTGTTTTTGTCACTTTGAGATATTGACGATTTCTGACTTAAAATTCCGAATCTACACCTCTATTTACATTAGAATCGACACCTCACATGCCGCTTTGAGAGAATTTCACTGCAACTATGCCCCCCCTGGAGACCGTTTTGAAGAGGGTAGGGGGCTGCTCCTGGCCCCGCGTAGGGTGAAATGGCATTCCAGACCTCTAATTTGCGATTTTCAACTTGGAATTCGGAATATAAGCCTCTACTTACATAAGAATCGACACCTCACATGACGTCCTGAGAGAATTTCACTATTTATGCCCCCCATGGCAGCCATATTAGAAAGAAGAGGGGGTTGAGGGGGTTCCCCTGGCCCCATATAGGGTATAAGCCATTGCAAGTCTCACATTTGCGATTTATGACTTGAAATTTGGAATTTACGCCTCAAATTACATAGGAATGGACACCTACTATGACGTTCTGAGAGAATGTCACTATTTATGCCCTCCGCGGCGGCCATATTGGGGGTAGGAGGGGGTGAACCCTGGCCCTCCATAGGGTGCAGTGGCATTGTAGACCTCCCTTGTAGGTTTTCTGACCTAATTAACATAAATGAAGACACGTCATTCGACAGTGAAAGGTGCATCTTGGGTAATTATCATTAAAGTTGAAATTTTGGCCGCCATCTTGGATTTGACGGACCCTAAGGGGTTGAAATTATTTTTTGACACCAGATATGAATTCTACGACCAAAATTACATATAAATGGATACCAAACTCGACAATATTCTCAAATTTTGGAATTTTGACCCCCGGGGCGGCCATTTTGGGCGCCATCTTGAATTGGGGGCACCAGCATCATTTTTGGACTCGACAACATCGAAAATCGGATTCTACACGAAAAAACGAAGAGAATGATGTATCATTCAAACTTTATTACACAAGCTGCTCACAGGAGTACATCTGCAACCACACTAGGCGTCAGGAGTTTGTCACCAGATGGTGTTTTTTGGACCACTTTGAGGGCCTAGATGAGGGTGATGGCACAGGCTAGAAGGCGGCAGACAAAGTTTTTCTAGTCACCCTGGGTATGGTCTTTAATAATAGACTTGTCTGCCGAGCGTCAGGAGTTTGTCACCAGATGGTGTTTTTTGGACCACTTTGAGGGCCTAGATGAGGGTGATGGCACAGGCTAGAAGGCGGCAGACAAAGTTTTTCTAGTCACCCTGGGTATGATCTTTAATAATAGACTTGTCTGCCGAGCGTCAGGAGTTTGTCACCAGATGGTGTTTTTTGGACCACTTTGAGGGCCTAGATGAGGGTGATGGCACAGGCTAGAAGGCGGCAGACAAAGTTTTTCTAGTCACCCTGGGTATGATCTTTAATAATAGACTTGTCTGCCGAGCGTCAGGAGTTTGTCACCAGATGGTGTTTTTTGGACCACTTTGAGGGCCTAGATGAGGGTGATGGCACAGGCTAGAGGGCGGCAGACAAACATTTTCCGTTTCAGTGCATGCAAGGCTATCGATTTAGGGGGTCAAAACATGTATCCCGAGTTTGTCACTCAAAGTCGTCTGGCTCTCTGACTAAAGGCTCTGTACATACAATTTTGATAGAATATGTAGACATGCTTTGAATTTCAGGTACACTTGCCCCTTGATTGTTGTCCGTTAAATAAAAATTCAACCGAATGTCAATTTCTCTTTAGTCGCTTGAACGTTCTAACGATGACCCTACTTTTTTGGATAGAATAATTTTCGGTGACAATACTTGAGCGTACAGATACGATATGGAGACAAAACTCCAATCATCTTTGTGGGTTGAAAAATGTAGTGCAAGACCGAAAAAAGAGAGACAAGTTTGATCAAACATAAAAATCGCAGAACATCCACGAGGTTGACTTACTTCAAGCCACATACCAACAAAGCTAATTAGGATTTTTCAAATTTGTGAACATAGCGTTCTCAAGTATATTTCCACCTATCAGGGAAGTTCGAGAAAACCTGATTCGGACGCATTTTGGGCTAGTTATCACCAAAATCTGGTTTCTAATCTAACAGACCTCGTACGAGAAGCCAGGATAGTGCATTAGGAAGAGCTCATGGTTCAGAGCAACTCAGATGTTTCGAATTTTTCTTTTACAAGCCTCAACAATACCTGACATTTCCAAACATTGGGTCTCACAAGGGTTTCTGCTTTCGGTATGCATGCTGGATTTCAGTTTTGAGGATACCCGGCACTGTATGTACCTCCATTTTGGCAATTAATCGAATAATTCTTCATAAAAGTTTCAAATTCACCCCTGTCCTGGTGGAATTTGGGACAGAGGTGAGAATTCTGCTTGTTTTGATTTCAAAGTAGAAGAAAATCTTTATAATTGCCTTAACAACATGAAAACCTTGCAGGGATCAACATTATGTGTAATAAAACAAATTGCTGAAGAAATGACTCGGTTTTTATGGAAATTGGAAGGCGGACATAGTTAAGCACGTTTTTTTTACAATAGTAGACTCTATTTTCTGCCAGCATAAACCACCACGTGTAATGCATCACAATCCCTTCATGTGAACAATTTTGAGTTCTTAATACACCGCTGTCACAACTTTGACCATTATAAACGCACATACTTATCAAACAGGACTGCAGGTGGCAGAAACGCGAATCAGACACCTGGGAAAGAATGTAAGCTGAAAAGTGGGTGACATGCCACCGGAGTCGATTTTTGGTCACCTAATGCCTTACTCACTCCACAAGTCTTGGTAAAAACTAAAGTAGGGGGTTTGAGTGAATGAAAATTGACTGCTCCCGATTTTTGAGTTCACATTTTATTCCTCTGCCATTGTTTACATTTTAAAAAATGGTGGGTGACTGGGACAGAGGTGAGATTTTCTGCCGTATTTTGCTTCCGCCGAAAAATGAAGAACTTCTCGTGGTGTCTAAGTGAATGTTTTAAGCTCACACAAACATCCTGCTTTAAAAAAAAACGATTGACTTAAAATCCTTTGTAAAATGATGGCTGAAAAGCTGCAGGGTCAGAAATACTAACGATAGTAGAGAATTACCCAGTGAATGAAAAATGAGCACTTGAAAACCTTTGAAGTTCATATTGGTGAAAAATGTTTGTGTACTCACTTGCGGTCAATTAATTACGCAGAGTTTGCTGCCAGCCGAGGATGGAGCCCTAAGCACCGAAACGCATCCCACATTATTAATTTACCACAAGTGAGTATACAAAATTGTTTTTATTATATTTGACTTGTAAATATCCTGCCACAAAGTTTTATATTGGTATCTCAGTTAAACATTTTCAAACCTTGTAGAACGTACAATTAAATCAGTGTCTTTGAAAACTTCAAAAAAATTCTAAACTCATTCCCTCAGGCAGAGAATCAAAGCATTAACTATCAGTAATATGTTCATCGGAAAAGGAGAGCAAACATTTAGAGACAAAGATCTTACATCCTTAATTTATTGCTGTTAAAATCTCACAAACATGAGGAATGAAAAACAGTAAGTAAAGGTTATGTCGGATTCAATTATATGGAAATTCGGTGGCAATGCAATAAATTACTATGTAAAATAAGTTTCAGGTTTCAAGAGAATGCAATCTGTTGCAGAACAATCAAAATATTGGAAACATCAATGCCTAGTTGACTGATTGCTCTGAGTAGTTAGTTCAGTCAGCAGGTTAAATTCTTGTCTTGAGTGTCATTGCGGCTGCTGAAAAGAGGGCAACCAAATCAGTACACTTTAATAGCATTTTATCATTTTCTAATTTAAAACTCTACAGAGATCCTCTTTTTCCTTTTTCGTATTTACAGAAAAACAAGATGAAACAGAGAAAAACTCAGGAAACTCAATTTCAGCTCCTCTGCTTCCAAGTAAGAAAAGGATTCCACACATTGCATCTAAAGAAGAGAAAGAAGTTGAAAACTTGTCAGAAAAGCAGAGGTTGGTAGAACAGGGTGAATCAAGCTGTGAAAATGTGGGGTCCAGCTGTGCCGAAAATACATCAAAACATGGAGTAAAAACTACCAAACTAAAAGCTTCTTGTGAAAAAAGTGGCCGTGATAGAAGGTGTAGTACTGCTAAACAGTCAGCCATGTCTCGGAGTCATTCAGTCGGCACAGTTCATAAGTCTGGTCTGGATGGGAAGGAAAAAGCTCTTACTCCAGAAACGAAAAGGCTGAAACCAGCTAGATTAAATTTAACTCCAGGGCAGCTCCCAAATATTTTAGCTGCTAATGATCATCAAACTGCAACTGTTCATCCAATAGTCTCCCCTAAACATTCAAAGAAAAGGTCACAGACAGTAATCAAAGCCCACAGTAGTGGCAAGTCAAAATTTATTGCTCAGATAAGGAGAAGTAAGTCAATGAAGGCCATCAGAAGTGACGAGTGGAATGT
The DNA here is from genome assembly GCF_918797505.1 of Bemisia tabaci. Classification (NCBI taxonomy): domain Eukaryota; kingdom Metazoa; phylum Arthropoda; class Insecta; order Hemiptera; family Aleyrodidae; genus Bemisia; species Bemisia tabaci. The sequence continues at coordinate 77,765,522 of NC_092794.1, forward strand.
ATTGACTTCTTTGTCATCTGACAAGAAGCATACAGAACCCAATACCTGTGATATTATTTGTAGCAGGGAATGTATGGCATCTAGTAGTACAGCCAATGTCCTCAGAGAAAAAAGTCTGAGCTTAGAATCCATTGTTAACAAAGGAGATGAGGCACCAAGAACTATTGGTCAAGTCCATGAACAAACCAGTAGAATAGATTTACTCTTAGACGAACAAACAAGAAAATTCCTTCAAGATTGTAGACAGTATCTTTTCGGCGGAAAAAGCTCAAAAATTGGTGAGACAGCAGTAGTCTCTCGAGTGAAGGAGAGACGCAATAGTTTTTGTCAAGCTGTCATTAAAGGTCTCAATGAAAATACTAAATTGAGTGAATGTGAAACAGATATCCTGAATGTGCCAAAGAAGCCTTCTTTAGTCAGAAGTTACACTGCATTGGACATGAGAGCAAATGGGAGTAATTTAGTAAAATATTCGCCTATAATCTCTAAGGTATTTTCCCCCTCAAAAACAGGTTCTAGCCACAAACATAGTCACCCTCATAGCTCATTGTCAAATGAACATTTTTCCTCTAACAGCGCCAGTAACTCAGCCTCACTGGAACCAGGTATTCCTGGAAATTCCCCTCTGTATCAAAACATGCCAGTTTTAACTTCAAATAAGACTCCTTCACATTCCAGTCCAGCCGTGAGTCCACAACAAAACGACGTGTATTCTAACATGAGCTGTAAATCAAACCTATTACTCAAATCAGGTGAGGGAAGTGTGCTGAAACATGAGAAGCAACTGTCTCAGTCAGCTGTCACAAGAAGAAATTCATCTGAATCAATTTCTACAAATTTGCTGCAAGATACCAATTCGTTCTTTTCATTTCCACCATCAAAACTGAAAATATCCCAAGAAGAGATCTCAGAGTCTCAAGATGCTTTAAAGAAGTCGCCCAAGAAAGGGAAAACCATGCGCCAAGCATTTGTCAGCAACACGTTTCCTCTTCAAGCATCAAAATCAACTTCGTCTGGCTATTCAAGCAGCTCATCAATGGAGAGGACTGTTAGGCAACCGCGAATAAATCCTGATTTTAGAAAAAGTGATCCAGTCATTCAAAACTATTTAGATTCCGGCTCAAACAAAAGACTGTCACAAGGCAATATACCAATGAAAGAAACCGACTGTACTGCCAAACCGTATCTCATTCCATCAATCGGACCCAGGTTGAGAACATCCCCAAAGATGCTGCCTAATCCCACCATATTGAAAAACAGACCTCTGTTTCCGCCCTCTTACCAAACTGCTTGTGCCAGTAGTGTTGTTAGTAACACAAATCTTTCAGAACTGCAAAGCTGTGATGCTCTCAGAAACCGTCCAAACCCAATCAAAGCCAGTATCTGTAGTGTCCTTACAAGCCCTCATCATCTTGGTAGCAGCACGCCTCCAAACAGTTGTGAAATTCTAAGTCCTGTTAGGCAACCCAGTGTATCAAATGCCCGTGCCCTACCTCCTGATCATAGATACAGCAATGTATTCACCTCTTCCCAATCAATGAATCATTCACCTCAAAATATACCCATCGTTGAGCCTCAGAAGCCATATTTAGCACCAAGTACAAAACAGTCTGGATGCGGATACAATCCAATATCAGGACCAGCTGATAAGACTGCCAAATCAAGCAGGAGTAAGCCTCAACATTTGATCGCAAACCTAAAGAAGTTTCCCGATCCAACAGGTGAGTAAAAATTTAGCTTCTTATCTGCAAGGTCCTACTTTCTTTGGTTCAGTGTACACAAAAGGTTCTGTCAACTCACTAAACTATTTTGAGGTAAAATTGCATTAAAATCCCATTGATCTCGCCATGTTAGCGCCCCCCTCTGCTTTTTGAGAACAGACGGGGAGCTGGAAAGTAGAGTGATGATGTTAAATTAGGGGGGCAGGAGAGCTTCCATGTACCAAATATTAGAGTATCCTTAGAGAGAGAATATGAACAGACATGAATCTCTGAAAATCCATCAGATGCCCTTGCCAATCCCTCCTCAATGAAAGTTAGGGCCCCAACGAGCAGCTAACCTATGATTTCAACTTACTCGTTGTTATTACTCGTAAATTCACAATTTACCTCATACGAAATAAATCTCCTGGTTCTAAGTTAGGTATATGCCGGTTTCCTTGATAGCATATTTTGCAATTTTGTAAAAAAAGTAGTATAGTTGCAAATATTTAGTGTATTGAAGAAAATGTTTTTGACAGTCATTTTTTTAGCTTTCCCTTATGTCTTTTTCTACATTTTTATGAACCCCCTATAACTTCACTGCGAAGGGGGGGAGGGGCTTTATCTGTATTACAAAGGGTGTCCCAAAAGTAAGTAGACTGATGCTGCCATTTCAAACTAAGCTACCTAGCAACTTGATCTTGGTCTCATTTGAAAGATCTAATCCTCTTCTATTGATGGAGACCAAGATCAACTTATTTGAATAAAAATTCAACAAGTTATGACACTGTATGTAAGGGGTGTATGCGCGCCGCCTACGGGTTTTTAACAAAAATTTATTCTTACCGAAATTAGTCTTCACTTCCGCTATCGTCAGACTCCACCAGATTATCAGATTGCTTCTCAAAGTATTTTCCATTGTTGTTTATACACTTGTGTATCCTTTCCTCCCATTTCACGAGCATAGTCTGCTCAAATTCTTCCTGGGGAAATTTTTTGAAGGTTTTTTGGACAGCCGTCTTGATTTCTTCCTTGGTCCTGAATCTTTAACGGCGATGCTCCTTCTTAAGAGTAGGTAACAACCAGAAATTGCATGGAGCAAGATCTGGGCTGTATAGCGAATGTCTTAGAAGTCTAATAGGTACCTTTGCTTTCCAAAAATTCACGGGTAAAATTCAAAAAATCATCAAAGCAAACCGCTCGCGCGCAGTGCAAAACTGTTGCATGCCGGCGAAAACACTCGATATGCGTTACGAATAACGTCCGTCTTATCTCGTTACCATGACGACGGTTCAAGTCTAAACACGACCATACCCTGTTGCTATGTTGCTTCTGGTATTAGCAAGCAGTTTACAGTGAAGGAAATGCATTCGCTATGTGGAAGAGACAAAAGGAAACAGAAAATAAACACTTTTTATGAAAAACTTGTAGGCGGCGCATGTACACCCCTTACATACAGTGTCATAACTTGTTGAATTTTTATTCAAATGAGTTGATCTTGGTCTCAATTAATAGAGTAGGATTAGATCTTTCAAATGAGACCAAGATCAAGTTGCTAGGTAGCTTAGTTTTGAAATGGCAGCATCAGTCTACTTACTTTTGGGACACCCTTTGTATTGTGACCGTTTGCTTCCTTTTGATTTTTTGAGTTTCACATTTTTTTTTACAAATGTTCTGACTTATTCCTGCTTTCTTAATAGCAGAAATGATAACGTTTCAAGTGAAGGATTTGTTTCTTTTTCTTATTTGGTAGAGTACCTTTAAAGGGAGAGTATGGGCAGATTGTTTCATAAAGGCATTTGGGCTCTTAAGGGCAGCCAACTTTCGAACACTTAAGATCCAAAACAGACATTCAGACATTTCACATCCAGATCAGAAACTTTGAAAATGACTATCAGCATTTACCTTCTAAGTTTTCAGGCAACAGATGACAATATATCTTTCTTGATATCATTCAAACGTGTTCAAATACTGTGATAAATACTGGAATGCGTCCCGTGTTAGAGAGGAGGAATCATCCTTGTAGGGTCGGTGAATGTCAATACTTCCACATTAAAATTTGAAGAAAGGTCTTAACCATGATAATTAGAAGCACCAGTCTTTTAGTACCTGCTTTTTAATTTGAAAGGAAGTAAGAAACAAGCCACCCTATCGTTTGTTTCCACGTGATTGGTTTATTTTGCAGGGGTTCGAATGAGGCATGGCTCAAGAGATGACTTGGCTCTGTGTGGTGCAGCTTCCAGTTCCTTCAACAACAGAGTTAAACGAAATGCAAGTGTTGTAATATCTCGGGGTAGCTTGGTTGAAACCAGCCTCCACCCCCAATCCTCTACAAACTGGAACGCATTTAAAGGTAGGTGCTCAACTTTGCTTAATGTCAGAAGAATTGAGAAATTTTTCCATTGAAACAGGTATTGATTACAAAATCTGTCGCGATTTTTTACGTAATCGATGCAATATGATGCATGCTAGTGTGGCCATGCCAGAAACTGGGATAAATCACCTTAATTTCAATTTTTCCACTTCACTTCATCTAACTTTATCAAAATTTGTAAAAATGTTGCATCAGAGTGGTTCAGACCAGCTGTTGTTTTTAAATAAGTCCAAAATATAAGTAGGAGCACTCAAGGAACCGTTAATTTTAGATTTTAGGTATACATGCAGATATACATACTTTGAGGTGTAATTCTGTGAAAAGAAAAGTTTAGTTTTTGCCCTGCCTTTGAGTGACATCATTTAGTGCTAAAATGTATTTTAAGCCAAAATTTGACAACATGACTCTTCTTGATAGTCTCAGAAAGAAGCAAAGGTCATGGGGCATTTTCTCCTTTAATTCAAGTATCTTGACAAGTCAATTCTGAAATTTTGACAAATATCAATGCATTTCTTGCAGAAATATGAATTTTTTTGGTAGGTGACTAGGTAAATTGGAGACCAAAACAGCAAAAATTGAAATATTTTCCATCTTTGAAAGATTTAAGACCAAAAAATTTGCATAGGCTCATAACTTTAAAGTACTTTTCACCAAAAACAATTTCAAGGAAATCCGAGCCGGTGGTTTACATCACTGGACCACTTGGAAAATAATGAGCCTTTCAGTAGAGTGTCACAATGTGCCACGTCCAAAGACGAAGTGAAAGAAAAGAAGTTGAAGATGGTGAAGTGAAGTAACATCGAAAAAAATTTAAAAGAGATCCATCTCTAGGACAGGACCCAAGGCAGCTAGGCAAACCAACACACAGACCTAGAACTCCCTTATTGAGGAGGAGAAAAATGAAGAAGAACTGAGGTAAAGTGTACTGAAAGAAAAGGTGAGAACTGTTCTGGCATAACTCGAGGAATGGAACATCTCGAAGAAAGTACCGCACCATCGAAAGCCATCCTGGCCCAAGTAATGAGAGGATATTGCGGGGAAAACTTCCTGGAAACTAGCCAGAAAAGATATGCCAGCAAAGCAATAGAAGGCCAAAAAACTCCAAATATTTTTTCCTTTAAGTATCAAATTTTGAATGAATTTACTTGATTGTCATATACTGCATGAATTTGTATCCCATTCTCTATTATGCCGCACATTGGTTCCAGGGCCCGATCTAGGTCATCTAGGTGGCATTAATTAGAATATCACTGATGATGACATGTTATATATGTTACTAGGGGTTCTTTGGGTCGCCAATTACGAATTTGAAGTCAATTTGACTGTATCATTTAGCATAGGGTGGTAAATTTGCATTTAGCTTGAAAATTCATACTTTATACTACATTAATAATATTTTAACATGGCTTAATTCCTGGACTGATATATTTTTCAACCTTTTTTGATTTATCATCAAAAACTATCGATGAATTTACGAGAATTTGTCCTCTAATTACAAATTTTTTTATGGGGGGGGGGGGGCAATGTTGTATAATTTTGTGAACCAGGAATTGGTATTATCTGGTAAAATATACCTCCTAAATGTTGTGGTTTCCCTGAGGAAAATAAATTCCAGTACCAAAGAAAACTGCTTATCCCACTATTCGAGTTGTTCATACAGTGTTGACAAATCAGCGTAAGAAGAACTTTATTTGAACCTCAATGCTCGCTGATTTCTTGATTCGCCGCGCTTTAAAACCAACAGAAATTTTGAAGCTTTGTAATTTAATGGTACAATTATGCTATCAGAATTATTATGTTATCAGAATAACTATGAATTAAGATTCGATCTTCGTCTACAATTCAAAAAATACATTTAAATTCATTATACGCGGCAATTTAAACATACGTAACATAAATATTTTACTTGAACAAGAAGTATATTCACTCAATGAAGGAAAGCAGAAACCAAAATTAATAACAAAGTATTTTGAAAGAAAAATGATTACTGTCTGTAAGAGCAGGAAAATATTCATCGGTATAATATTTTATTGCGCATCAAAAAGAGTGAGGTGTCACACTTGCTTTTTTTTCTTTTTTAAACAAAGTTGTGAGCTTGCGATGATTTCAGAGCCTTAAAAACCTGAGAGAATAAAAACACGAAGAAATCATGAACCAAGAAAGAAATAAGCATTTGTTGTTAAGTTAGAGGACATTTACTCATACAATCACGGAATAATGCGCGAGGAGTGCAGTAAGCTCCTTTTCTGTGGAACAGTGCTATGTCTATGGGCCTCTCTAAAGGTACAGACAATGTGAAAAACAATTATCTAAACGATTGAGAGGATTTAAGAACCCACGTGTTCTGTATTTTGAGCCATAATGGACCACTAGACAAGGTACGAATTTCAGCATTCTGATACATGTTTCGTTACTAAAATTTCACGTAGAACACGATGCGCACATAGAAAATTACCGAAATTAACTCCTTACGAAGATATTTGATGATTCTTGATGCGTGAATTCAAACCACCCGCTCATTAAAACTCAATTTTCTACGTGATTCACATCGCGCTCTAAACGTTATCATGACAGTCTCTGCGATGTAAACATCTGGCAACCTCAGTCTTGACGCTTTGGCTCAGCTGTAGCAAATTGCTTATAGTTTGAACAACACATGGTGGAAAATGAACATTGCTCGATTGAGAGGCTTGCAGAAACCGTTGTAGTGCGCGATTTGACTCGCGTAGAGCTTTGAGTTTCTTGTGAGCGGGCAGTTCAAATTCGTTGTAACCAATGTGAAATAAAAACGTTAATATCTTCGTTAGGAGTTGGTTTCAGTAATTTCCGTTGTAAGAATCGTGTTCTACGTGAAATTCTGGTTAAGAAACATGTATCAGATTGCTTAAATTCGTACCTTGTCTAGTGGTCCATTGTAAAATTTCCAGTCAAAAAACGGGAACTGTCTTTAGTCTATGGGCTTCTCTACAGGTATAGACAAGGTGAAAAATAATCATCCCAATGATTGTGAGGATTTGAGAACTCACGTGATGTGCAAAAAATGCAGTCCTCAAAGATCTGGAGTCTGCAGTAGTGCAGTAAGCCTCCTCAGTGTGTCAATTTTCTTCATTTCTCGAAGGCCGGTTTTGGAAATTCAAAGTGTGCTAACCTCCAGGGACGCAAGTATGCGCAGGGTTTTTTTGCTCCGAAATCAAGTGTAGGGTCAGCACTAACTACTACAGTCGGTCTGCACGTGTGCGAACTTACGCAGGGCCTTTATTTTGAGTCATAATTGTAAAATTTCCAGTCAAAAAACCGGAGCTGTGGTAAGTCTATGGGCTTCTCTAGAGGTATAGACAAAGTAAAAAATAATCATCCTAACGATTATGAAGACTTGAGAACCCACATGACCTGTAAAAAATGCAGTATTCATATTCCCAAGGATCTGAGGTCTGCAGTAAGCTCCTTAGTGTGTCAATTCTTTATTTTTTGAAAGCCGGTTTTGGAAATTCGAAGTGCCCTAACCCCCAGGGACGCAAGTATGCGCAGAATTTTATTGCACTAAAATCAAGTTTAGGGTTAGTACTAACTACTACAGTAGGTCTGTATGCGTGCGAACCGGCGCAAGACATTCATCTAGAGCCATTTTTGTAAAAATTTGCTTGGAATTAGTAGAAAATAACGCTTTGTCTAACGGCTTGTCTAGATGTATAGACACGTTTTTGAAAGATAGTAAGAACGTATAAACCTTTAGCATTCCTTACATTTTTGATACACCATAACAGAACACTTCACATTTGCATCTATTTCTGTGTGATGAACTTCAAATCATAGGACCTGACAGTAAACACTGAAAACTGGTGCGAGTCCGCCCGAAAGTACCTCGCGGCCTCACCTTTAGGTGCTCATCATTTCCTTATTAGTGATCCAATCTTCATGATATTTGGCCAAGTTACTCTCGAGAGTATGCACTATCAATCTGTGGTGTCAAATTTTAATTTTTCCAAAATTCATTTTTTCGAATTAATGCCACCTAGAGCGGGTCTGGGAACCAATGTGCGCCGCCGCGACTCTTTTAGTACTTCGACCCCAGAACGGGTGAATTTGGGATTTTCCGTTCACAAGTGATTACCAAAACAGACGAGTTCTTGAAGCTCCGCTTGATAATTCGGCGACGTACTTCTCAATTCCCCTAAAAACAAAAATTAAATTTTTGGACAAAATTTCAGCACAATCCATAACAAACTCAATAGATACCTATTGGAAATAATAAAAAAAAATGCATAAAAATGAAATGAGATATCCCATACATATGACGACAGGACCATTTGGTTTCATCATTTAAAAGTAAGTGATATCAAAATGACCCAATTTCCCTCTTGATGCCTGTGCAATATGCTGAACAAGTGAACACCCCCAAATTTTTCACGCAAAAAAATTAAATACTCATCTACAAGGTATGACGGCCTGGAACACCTTTTGATCCATCGCTTTAAATGAGTAATATCAAAACGGTCAAACTTCCCTGAAATATGCCCACCAATTGGAGTAAACTTCTTCGAAACCTCCCGACTCATCGCTTATAAGAGACACGGATCATTACTTGACCCTTAGTATACCTCCTCGTTTAGTTATCAAAGAGATCCCTCTGAAAACTGTGATGAATTATTTTCTTTTAAGGACACAAAAAACCGTCATAAAATCGGAAAAAAATTCGAAAAAAAAATAAGAATGGGCCGGGCAGCACGTACAAAAAAAACTTGATTCATCGGTATGTCCCAACATTCTGGCAAGTGTGACGCAGACCTGGCCTCTCCAGAATTTATAAAGTCAACGTTCATAAACATTCATAACAGAGGAGGCAGTCAAAGTATCCGGCAGGATGAAGGTGAAAGCACAGAATAAGCGCAATGATACGGCAAGGTTCAGGAGTCTGTCCTGCATATTTCATGGAAGTTAGGCCTTTTTGATATTACTCCTTTAAAGCGATGGATCAAAAGGTGTTCCAGGCTGTCATACCTTGTCGATAAGTATTTAATTTTTTTGCGTGAAAAATTTGGGGGTGTTCACTTGTTCAGCATATTGCACAGGCATCAAGAGGGAAATTGGGTCGTTTTGATATCACTTCGAAAAAATGTTCCTCTCGCTTTTTTGTTTGTACCCTTATGGAGCACCTATTTTCGCTTGCCCGTTTCGATCTGACAACTTTTTCAAAAAACGATCCACCCTTCCAAAATGTTTCTTATCTCTGCTCAAGTTCATTATAAGCTGGCCTGGCTGTAGATGAAAATTTCATTCTCCTAAAAATATAAATCTTTATCGGATGTAAAAATCATGTACAGCTTTCCTTGAGTGTGATTTCCTAAACCATACAAAGATTAACCTAATTTTTCTCTTTTTTAGCAGATGATCCCACAAGAACTCCATCCGTCAACAACCATCATCATTACCTATCTTGTCAACAGCCTAAAACTAGTGTAAGTAATCTTTTGAAATGTTTGCAATCTAAATGTTATGAAACTTTACTCACCGGGTCTAAGGAAATGAGCCATCCAGAATACCGTAATTGCCTGTGTATGGGACTCCCATTTAAAATACGCACCTTATTTCGCAAGATCATTTGAGGGGAAGGACTATTATTTTTTGTGATTGAAAAAAGTGCCCTTCTCGAATTTTTTTTTTTTTGGGGGGGGGGGGGTGTTACTGTTTCTGTAACACTGATATTTCTGGACACAATAATGCCAGCAAATGTTTGATAGACCACATGTCTTTCATCTGCTCTTCTGCCGACCCCTCAGGCGCATTTGTGCTCGACTTAGTTACACTATGAGACTATCCCACTGTCCCCGACTTGGAGGTACAAACTACAAACTTTACTATCTCTGTAATGAATAATTAAGATATTTTATGTTAAGTTTAATGTGTTTTACATGAAATTTTGATGAAGAAATTTGTCTTTTGGAGATCTAATGCCAACCCGATCTTGTGAACAGTTTGGTTCATTGCAAGTCATACATATGTAGGATAGGGTGTAGCTTAATTTTGAAAAATGGCATTTTCAAGTTAGCCCTGAGCTAAATTTGTGCTACGAGGTCTAAAAAGTAACCTCTCCAAAAGAAAAAGAAATTAAAAAAATTTTGCAACGAATTTCTTTGGTCATATTTAGGTTTTTTAGCTCATATTACATGAGAATCGATGTGTCACACCTGCGGAAAATGTTTTGAATTTCGCTGGAAGTGGGAACAGTCCGGGAAAGCTTTTGGCCCGGAAAAATGGGACCTTCTAGAAAACGGGAGGTTGTTAAAGATGAATGAAAGTCAAATTCGAGGTCACTGCCTTTTAATACAGCAAGAAATACCTGAAGAAGATCTCGGAAAGTTTCTGAAACTACTTACAGGAAAATCATCGCAAAAATACCTGAAAAGAGGGTTTTCTTAGGAAAAGTGATTTTTCCGGGAAAAGGATGGGTGATCGGAAAAATCCGAGATCATATTTGAATTCAACAGTACAAAATACAAAGGAATTGATGCATAGCACATCGGAGACATATTTAAAATATATTCTCATTACACTTTAAGTCCGGGGAAGCTTTTACGATACACAATTTTAGGCTCGGAATAATCGGCTTTACCAGAAAACTGGAGGTTGATAGGAAGAAACCGAGGTCATATTCGAATTCAGCAGATCAAAATACGTAAGTAACACACTACCATGGATCCAAAAAAATTTATAAAAACAAATTCCATTTTACGACAAATCTATGTCGAAGAACCCTGCATAGAGCATGGGGTCAGCGGCTCTCGGTGAAAGTTGATGAAACTTTAATAGATTGATATAAAGTTCATATTTAAGGGAAAGCCAAAAAATTAGCTCACTTTTGCGAGTAGGAGCCGAGATATTCGTAATTGAATCCGGACTATTTTCTATCATGCCGCAGCATGGCGGAAGAATTCCGAGTCCCCTCTCCTCTCGTTGTTCGGCGTTCTCGATCAGACCTCACGTCACTCACGTAAAGATAGGTGCTTTTGCGCTCGGCCGGTGCGAATGCTGTATTCCCTCCCTCTCCCCGCATCTGTCAATTCTGTTTCAGCAACTACATTTCAGATTAAACCGACCAGCGGCGGCGCCGACACGGGAGAGGTGCGAGAGGCAGGGAACTCCATATCGCACAGCCCGAACGGAACGTCCTAATCAAAGGAGTGAGTGTAAACAATGCAACATCGTAGTTACCTGGTGGGGAGAGGGAGTTTCCTGGCCGAAGTGCTCAAGCAAGTTAAGGCGACACGGAGAATTTTACCTCCGCCGCACAGAAAATTGTCCGGGTTCAATCGCGAATATCTCGGCTTCTACTCGCAAAAGTGAGCTAATTTTTTGGCTTTCCCTTAAATATGAACTTTATATCAATTTATTAAAGTTTCATCGACTTTCCCCCGCTGACCCCATGCTCTGTGCGGGGTTCTTTGCTTATTTTCTTGTGAAAAAGTCGCTTTTTCGGAAACTGAGAGGTGAACGGGAAAAATAAAGGCCATTTTCGGATTCAGCAGTTAAAAAGACATCAGTAGCATTGTAACTCGCAGCTGAGAAAAATTTCACCTACATTCTGCAGGGAGTAACAGTCGGTAAAACACCAAAAATTCCAAAAAATTGCCATTTTTCCGAGTAAAATCGGCTTTTCCGGAAAATTGAAGGGTGATGGAAAAAACGGAGGTCATATTCGAATTCAGCGCCTCAAAATGCATGAGGATCACCTTGTGTCATCCAGGAGACATTTTTTCATTTTGGTTTGTAATACAGTGTTATGAGGCATATAACAAGAGATGGACATAAGCGGTTTTTGCATGCTTTGGACCACGGCCCCCCCTGAAAAGGGGTTCAAACCTAAAGAACAAACATTTTCACCACATTAATGAGTGTGTCTGACCTCCAAGAGTATTTTAACCCAAAAATCTCAAAATTGAAAAAAATGACATCAGCAGTTTTCACATGAGCCGATTCAATTAAAAATTATACTAAAATTAAGAAGCAACTCTATGGATGTACTTGTTGCAGTTCTTCTAGATGATTAGCCACAACTTTCTAAGATCTTTTTATTTTTCTTTGCACTTTCTCAGATATTTGTAACAGATTTTGATAGGTAGTTTTCTTTATCTTTGGTGATTATACTATTAAATTTTTGCATGTGTTGTAGGGCTCTTTCTGCCGTGTAGTTCATAACTTTCAAGTCACTTACTACTTTCTTTGTTTCCAAGTAATCTGTAGTATATCAGCGAGACCTTAGCCCCTCATTCCTTATTTGAAGACAGGATACCGCCAGAACTAAGAGAAAGCATGCTTCAAAGATCTACTACAAAAAGGAAGATTACCACGACCGCCACTTTGACTCGCTTATTCTGCCCATGAACTACCAAAAAAGTTTCGTGATTTGTTCACTCAAAGCGGGAAAAAGTTTTTCAGTATAATAAGTATTTCCGACGGTTTTTTTTAAAAAAAGATCCCAAATTTTAGCCTAACCAAGCCGATTACTTGGAAGCAAAGAAAGAAGTAAGTACTTTGAAAGTTGTAAACGACACGGTAGAAAGAGCCATGCAAAAATTTAATGGTATAATAATAATCAAAGATAAAGAAAACTACCAAAATCTGTTACAAGTATCTGAGAAAGTGTAAAGAAAAACAAAAAAGATCTCAGAAAGTTGTGGCTAATCATCCAGAAGAACTGCAGTAAGTGCATCCATAGATTTGCTTCTTAATCTTGGTATAATTTTTAACTGTACCGTGTGTAATTTTGCTTTTTTTCCTTCCAGTAAAACCTATCCACCATTAGCGTGCCGCAGCCCGTCAGTGAAAGGCAAAAAAGTTACATGCATGGAGGGGGGGTTGGGGGCATCCACACGTTACGTGACGCCCACCTGACCGGCTCGGCGAATGCCTTTTGAAGGGCGTCTCTGACTAAACGCTTGCAGATACGCCAAAATGCTTGAAATTTACGCTTCTACGGTTCCTTAACTTGCCAATTGCACATATGATTGGTATGTGACATTGCCTAAAAGTCCAAATTGTACCTTATGCCCTTTTCAGGCGTTGCGCCTCCGGTAAAATTTTTTAATTTCTTTTTTTTGGAGAGGTTACTTTTTAGACCTCATAGCACAAATTTAGCTCAGGGCTAACTTGAAAATGCCACTTTTTAAAATTAAGTTACATCCGAATGTGGAGCTTGAAAGACAAAGCGCGTAAGTGCAGGTTTAGAAATTCAAGAGTAGAGATTAGAGCCCAGCCTCCTCAGTTGCATGCCATAGCTGGTCATGCTTGTATTTCAACAGGTGAGATACAAGGGAATGACTGGACCTCACTAAAGCACAGTAGATAAAAATAGGAAGGAAAGGCGAAGGATGAACAGAAATCCAGACCATTTTGGGTTTTCCCCGTTGAAAAAGGAAGGATGGAAACAAAAATAAAATCGTGTGCTCAGAAATATGTCTTGAATCAAAATTGAGTTGTGCATGTTTTTTGGTAGTTGAAGGTAAGGTCTATCAGAATACCAAGCAATTTTTTTTGGAAGTCATTTGACAAGGAGAAAGCAGGGAATGGAATAGGTGCAATTTTCGTTTAGAAGGGACGCGGGATAAGTGCGACTTACCGTCACTTTAAGCCCAACTGCTGGCCTCAATTTGGCTCAACTGAGCTGAAAATTTCAGATGCTCATGAAGGTGTGAAACAAACGCTTGTAAAGTTTGAAGGTATTCGGAGTACTCGATGGGTCCAAGTAAAATCTAGAACTTTAGACTCGTGTTTTTTTTTTGACTGCACTTATGCGCCTTGTCTTCCAAGCCCCTCATATGTTATTTTGTCATTTCAACTCATCCCAATGAATTATTCAGGTCTGCATTCAAAAGAATCACCAGGCATGTGATGGATAATAATTGCTGTGTTTTGTAGCGTCTAGTCCACCAGTGCTCAGGGCAAAAGAGATTTTCCAAAAAAAAAAGGACTCTCGAAAAACGAATTTAAAAAAAAAAAACTGGTGCAAGAGAGAGAAAAACCATGGTCATGTTCGAATTTAGCAGCTAGAAATACACAGGAACACATCTATGACATGCCTGAAAATTTTTCTCATTGTTCCTAGCTATTACTAGTCAAATAACATACAGTACCTTGAAAGTGAAAATTCAATCGCTTTGCATCTGAAAGGACGGGGAAATTTTTTCCCCGGATACCACAAGAATGCAGATATTCTCACCGTTTTTCTGCCGTTGAAGCTAAAAATGGCCTCAATATTTGCTCATCATCGTTTTTGAAAAATCAACTTTGCCAAAAGATGCAGTTTTTGCAGTCTCAAATTTTTTTTCTTCTTCTTCTAAAGAAAAAGAAAATAAAAAATCGATAATCTAGAAAATGTATAAATGATGGGAAAAACTCAGGTCGTTTATTGCATCTGTTGCAAAAAATATGGACAAGTAGCCCTATCAAAAGTGCGAGGAAAAATCGTATCTTGTCCTTTCAGGCACAAAAAAATCAAATTAGTATCAGATGATAGCATACAGGCTACTAGTCCTTTGTCTGAAAATGCCTTGGTATACAAAACAGGAGGAAAATTCTCAGTTTTGTAGTAAATGTATTTCTTTTCATTTTTGGCCTTTAAGTCCAAAAGGATTATATTATGATAATTCTATTATTTTATACCTTTATAACTATCCTGTGTGTTCTTTCTCTAAACAAGTTCATTTTTTAAATTGGACACAGCTGTATACACATCTCAAAAACTCGAGTTGAAATTTTGAGTTTTTTAAAAATTTTTTTGGTTTTCCCCCTCTTCCCCAGGAATATGAAAACTGGTCAGAAGCACCGGGTATAGATCTCGATAAAGTAGCAGCGACCTTGTCTGTAAAAGGTAAATATTTGTTTATTCAACAAGTTGACTCTTATTACCATCAAACAAAAGATCTGTGATGATTTAATTGAAGTTAAATTTTAATCGCAAATAATTTTTGTATTTGTGAACAAATTAATGACGTATTAATGATTTTTGAAATTCACATTGTTCTGAGGGGAGCACATTGATCCAACAGCAGCACGTCGTTCCCAGGGTAGCATATCCCTCCTTTCTCACAGCAGTGCGTCACACACTGTGGAAGTAAGCAATTCTAGCCATACACAACCCACACCTTAAGATAATTTTTTTCATGGTATACTCCCGAGCTTTCGTAATCTAAGAGACTGCTTATGCTGTGATTTGACTTCCATTTGGAATTGGTTTTCCCATCTCTTCAGACTAATCTTTTGTTAGAAGAAATGTAGGACATCAAAGATGGTTTCCTTCATGTACATACCGTAATATGGGGTGAATGGGGACAGACAGGTGAATAGGGACAATTTTGATTTATTTCCGTTCTTCAGTCATAACTCGGTAATTTTGGCACCTACAGAACTCGTTTTTTCCGAAAATGCATAGTTTGGCATCCTCTTTACTCAACCGGTGTAATCAGTGTTGTTTAGTGAAAACATAAAATGTCAACATAACCTCAAAACCAGACCTTGAAAAAAAGCGGTAAAACAAGCGTGATAACGTCCCATGCAAGTGGATCACGAATTAAAGAAAAGTTTTTTTTTATGTTATCACATTTTGACATCATTAGTTACCTTGTTTATCACCTTGTTGTTAAATGATGAAATTTGCTCGATATTTAGGTGGTTTAAAAAATATTTTTCTCCAAAAAACGAGCAGTTAGGAGTATCATAGATTCAGACACTGGGGAGGGGCTTTCTTTGAAATTTTCCGCCTCTTATCACATCCTTTGGAATACTTTTATGTACCTATTTCATATTCTGAGGCTTTTGAATACTGCCCTGGTTTAATTGAGGAATTTATCTTTCAGATCTCACAATGATCAGGACGCAAAGGACAATTGTCACCTGTTTGCTTCTTACTATTTAATTTTTGTTAATTAAAGACATGTTTTTCCAATTCAGATTCGAATTTCACTGTTTTTTAAAACTCAGGTAGTGTCTCCATTCACTCTCCAGTTGGCAGAGTGGGAACAACGCTTTATTTAAATTGAAATCTGCTGGTGTCCCTATTCACCCCAGTGGAGGCTGAATAGGGACAGTAGGTAAAACAACAAAATTAAAATAGTTGAAATTTTCGTATCACCAAAATTTTGGGGGAACGTAAAGGTCTTACAACGTAACATCTTCCTGTTAAAAAAAAAACCGAATTCTCGAAATCAGTAGGCCACAGAAGTGTATTTGTATAAAAAACTGTCCCCATTCACCCCATATTACGGTACTTAAAATTGTTAGTTGAATTGCTTTCTTTGAAGCTCAGTCAGAGAGAAATACGATTTGACTCGGAACAAATTGCTTAACAAACTTTTCCTATGTAAACGTCACCAGTAGGTCCTCCTGAAAAACATACCAAAAGTTTACAACGATCCGACCCTGGGACACCCCTCCTAAAAGGCCTAAATTTCAAAATGGCTGCCATAATGGTCTCTGGGATTTCGGTTTCTTAAAATGTGCATATAGTGTCTTTAATAATCGCCTTTAATAATCCAAAAACTCATAATTGAAGTTGTTTTTAATTTCACATATTAATGTTCTCATAAACTATTTAGATTTAAATAATTAGAAAATCTGGATCAATTGGACGTGTGGGGTATCAATCCCTATGTAATTTTGGTCGTAAAATTCAGAAATTAGGTCAAAAAAGTCTCCGGTCAAAGGGGAAGCCCCAAATCCAAGATGGCGGCTAATTTTGAAAGGCAGGAGGGTGAATTATTAAAATGCGCTTATAGGTTCATGTGAGGTATCATTCCCTATGTAATTTTGGTCGTAGATTTCATTTATGGAATCATAAAAGCCCTCCGGTCGATGGGGGTGCTCAAATTTCAAGATGGCGGCTAAATTTGAAGGACAGGAGGGTGGATTTTTGAAATTTTTACGTGACATGGCAAGTGAGGTATCATTTCTCATGTAATTTTGGTCGTAGATTTCATTTATGAAGTCATGAAAGCCCCACTGTCAAAGAGGGTGCCCCAAATCCACGATGGCGGCCAAATTTAAAAGCAGGAAGTTGAGCCAAAAAAACAACAATCACATTAGAAGGCAGGTTGGCTATCAAATTCTATGTATTTTTAGTCAAGGAGTCTGAATGAAATTTCAAAAATTGATTTTACACAAAAATGAGACGTGACATGCAAGATGGTGACCATCATAGTCGAGAAATCATAAATGGTAAGGTGTCTCGCTGATTAGTGCACAGTAACTCAGAATTCAAGTTTAGATGCCTTAGACACAGAGGATGAAAAATCTGAAAACCTACTGTAAGTACCAGGATAATGAAGTAAAAGTTCAGTACGTTTTAGATGGTGGGTCTTCACTTCACCGAGGGCCATGGAAAGAGGGCAAACCTATATTATTTGGATTCATAAATTAAAATCATCGTACAGTTCAAAGTACAGTTTCAAGAACCTTTCAGCATTTTTGTATTGGTAAGGATCCGATATAAGCGTACCAAATATAGTTATGCTTTTCCCATTCTGTGAATGTGAGAGGCTAAATCGCAGCAAAAGCCAAAACGTATGGAATAGAAGCTGCTAACATAAACTTAGATCGATTCTATGACGGATTCAAGGGATGTTGTGAGAGATTGTCTTGGACTTTTCGCAATTAATATCAAATCTTAAGTGCAAAGAAAAATTGATGTCCTCGGATCTATTTTTTTTTTTAAAAAAAAAACGAATTTGTTTCGAACCGTTTCTGTTCACAATAATTGTGTCAGTTTTCTTATGTACAAGGTGCACCAACCTCTTTGACAATATCAAGAGCTGCATCTTATTTCAGTTGCACGACCTTAAAACCGGTGGATTCGAGGCGTGTGCCGATGATCGGGATAGGTTTACTGTTAGTGACTGAATTTGTCAAAATTTACCTCTATTTTACCAACAAAAGATGAATTTGGTGAGAAATTGACTGTAGGCGCATATCTGAATTTTTGGCTTCTTTTAAGGCGATTGGAGTCTTTAATAAATGGTCCATTTCCTCGGCACCCGTCAAATACTGCCGTGCCTTCAGATTACTTGGAAAAAAGAATATAGCGTAGAACTGTATGATGATTTTAATTTATGAATCCAAATAATATAGGTTTGCCCTCTTTCCATGGCCCTCGGTGAAGTGAAGACCCACCATCTAAAACGTACTGAACTTTTACTTCATTATCCTGGTACTTACAGTAGGTTTTCAGATTTTTCATCCTCTGTGTCTAAGGCATCTAAACTTGAATTCTGAGTTACTGTGCACTAATCAGCGAGACACCTTACCATTTATGATTTCTCGACTATGATGGTCACCATCTTGCATGTCACGTCTCATTTTTGTGTAAAATCAATTTTTGAAATTTCATTCAGACTCCTTGACTAAAAATACATAGAATTTGATAGCCAACCTGCCTTCTAATGTGATTGTTGTTTTTTTGGCTCAACTTCCTGCTTTTAAATTTGGCCGCCATCGTGGATTTGGGGCACCCTCTTTGACAGTGGGGCTTTCATGACTTCATAAATGAAATCTACGACCAAAATTACATGAGAAATGATACCTCACTTGCCATGTCACGTAAAAATTTCAAAAATCCACCCTCCTGTCCTTCAAATTTAGCCGCCATCTTGAAATTTGAGCACCCCCATCGACCGGAGGGCTTTTATGATTCCATAAATGAAATCTACGACCAAAATTACATAGGGAATGATACCTCACATGAACCTATAAGCGCATTTTAATAATTCACCCTCCTGCCTTTCAAAATTAGCCGCCATCTTGGATTTGGGGCTTCCCCTTTGACCGGAGACTTTTTTGACCTAATTTCTGAATTTTACGACCAAAATTACATAGGGATTGATACCCCACACGTCCAATTGATCCAGATTTTCTAATTATTTAAATCTAAATAGTTTATGAGAACATTAATATGTGAAATTAAAAACAACTTCAATTATGAGTTTTTGGATTATTAAAGGTGCTATTTTAATAATACATTTAATTATTTTTATCCTTATATTAATTACCATAATAATTTTTAGAAAAACTAAAACTATCATGATTGAATGCGCATTTTAAAAAACCGAAATCCCAGAGCGACCTTATTATGGCAGCCATCTTGAAATATAGGCCTTTTGGAAGGGGTGTTCCGGGGCCGGACCGTGGTAAACTTTTGGTAAGTTGTTCAGGAGGATCTACTGATGACGTTTACATAGGAAAAGTTTGTTAAGCAATTTGTTCCGGGTTAACCCCTTTTTTTTCGTATTTCTCCTTGACTAGCTCCGTAGTTTTTTCTTGAAATTACTCACCATTTTAGCAATTTCCGTGGTCATATGGGTCTACAAGTTGTATCAACCATTGTTCTAAACTTCAAAATAATTATTGTGATAAAATGTGCATTTCGAACTTAGAATATTCACTGTAATCTCTGATTAAGTCGATCATCAAACTCTCAGTACGTAAAAAAGAGCCGTATGCAAAAACGACATTTTTCGCCCCCCCACTAAAACTTATTCAAACTTCGTCTATCAGTTACAAATACTGGAGCGCTTCTTTCCCCAAATTTTCAGACCCCCAAAAAATTTTGGGGGGGCGCAAGGGGGGGTGGAAGTCAAAACCTGTGAACCTCGATATCTTTCGAACGAAACAAGATATTGAGGTCCGGTTTGGACGAAAAATCGTCTTAAATTGCATACTTTAAGATTCTAAAGGTCAAAATCCCAAAATTAAATTTTTAAATTAATTTATGTGCTTTTTTTCAGTTTTTGAGGAAAAACAATTTCTTTTAAACAGATTAAACTGAAATTTCACATTTTTTGATTTGAACCAAAACCAGTTTTTTAAATTGCTCGTCTTTTTCCGCATCCAACGAGTGGTCGTATAAGCTGGGGAACCGAACGGTTCCGGAGTTATGATCGATTGAAGTTTCCGCTCAACGCGCGCCGACCGATTTTCGCGCGCAAAAAAGTCGGATTTGACTGTTATTAAATCAGATTGAATGTTCAAACTGAGCAAAATGCATTATTAGGGACTCTTGAGGGTCGCTGAGTTCAGAAATTACAGATACTTCCAAAAAATTCACGTTTTTAAAATTGCAGCTCCGTAGCGCTATTTTAGAGGCCCACTGAGCGCCGACCGGCCGCTCAGTGGTCCTGTACGGAGCTGTAATTTTGAAAACGTGAATTTTTTGGAAGTATCTGTAATTTCTGAACTCAGCGACCCTCAAGAGTCCCTAATAATGCATTTTGCTCAGTTTGAACATTCAATCTGATTTAATAACAGTCAAATCCGACTTTTTTGCGCGCGAAAATCGGTCGGCGCGCGTTGAGCGGAAACTTCAATCGATCATAACTCCGGAACCGTTCGGTTCCCCAGCTTATACGACCACTCGTTGGATGCGGAAAAAGACGAGCAATTTAAAAAACTGGTTTTGGTTCAAATCAAAAAATGTGAAATTTCAGTTTAATCTGTTTAAAAGAAATTGTTTTTCCTCAAAAACTGAAAAAAAGCACATAAATTAATTTAAAAATTTAATTTTGGGATTTTGACCTTTAGAATCTTAAAGTATG
Source organism: Bemisia tabaci (assembly GCF_918797505.1). Taxonomy (NCBI): domain Eukaryota; kingdom Metazoa; phylum Arthropoda; class Insecta; order Hemiptera; family Aleyrodidae; genus Bemisia; species Bemisia tabaci. Next base: position 77,786,170 of record NC_092794.1, read on the forward strand.
CAATTTAAGACGATTTTTCGTCCAAACCGGACCTCAATATCTTGTTTCGTTCGAAAGATATCGAGGTTCACAGGTTTTGACTTCCACCCCCCCTTGCGCCCCCCAAAATTTTTTGGGGGTCTGAAAATTTGGGGAAAGAAGCGCTCCAGTATTTGTAACTGATAGACGAAGTTTGAATAAGTTTTAGTGGGGGGGCGAAAAATGTCGTTTTTGCATACGGCTCTTTTATTATAGTGGTGGGCTTGGTATCTGGTCGACTTAAAAAGATGCATTTTCCATAAGAAGTTGACTACTTATTTTATTTTGTGCATTTTACAGCTAGTGATTCATCTGAATTCATGCGCAAAACATTGGAGGGTCTTCACATTCGCAAGAGAATACCCTCTAATTCACCTGGAAATCATGAATTCAACTCTGTCAATTTTCAACCAGTAGGTAAGTGAAAAAGTCAGCAACTTTAGCCTGTGACATTCTGCAGAACGAACTTCAACCCAACTAATTTTCTTCTTGCTGTTTTTAAGACTTTCACTGTTATTTTTTGAAAAATGGGAAAGTGGCAATTTTAGATCTTTCCGGTCAAAATTCTATGAGCAAGCTCTTGCACTACTGTTAAGAAATGTAGAGTCCCCATTGTTGCTTTAAAACCACCGCTTCTCGTTAGGGAGAGGATGATTAATATCCATTAAGAATAAAAAATTTCCCTGCCGTACCAGGTCTACTTCATCCTGTGCAATGGTGTCTTGCATTGCAACAGAAACAGCAAGGGTATCATTCAGACCAGGTGATACTGACCAAACCTCTTCCAGTCTAATTAGCATGACAACATACAAAGGCTGCCCCAACAAACTAAAGACGAATCCCGTTCGAAGCAAACTATTCAAGATAGGTATCAGAGTACGGTTTGCAGGAACTTGTAGCTTACTTCATTAGCTTTCTGAGTAAAACAGTGCCAAGTTTTTTTCAGTTAAATCCACACTCTTTCGATCTTGAAAAATCAGACCAATGAGATCCCTTCATCTACCAATATAGTTGTCTTTTTCTTATTGTGTTACCAATTTTGCAAAACTTCTCATTTGTCTCCATGTGTATTCAACTTTCGTGGCTAAGGATGCTTGTTTGATTTTCGTTACAACTCCTGCCTCAGATAAGTTAAAAAATAGTTTGACAAAATGCCTGACATCTTTTTATGCAACAACTATGCATTGGTACAAAAATTAAGTGTGTTACACCTTTTTAGTGTATTTTCCGAAGGAAATACACTATTGCGTTCTCCCCTGATGTCAGACCTGGACCAAAGACCATGTATTGAGCATCGATCATGGGTCGTAGATTACAAATATGCATGCCGTTTGGATTCATATATATATACTCTCTAGACTTATAGACTTTTATATATATATACACACGCTTATTTATGTATGTATTTCCGACTCATCGTGGTTTTTCCGATTTTCGCTGGGTTATATTTCCCTCATTTTAAAAAAGTTCCGGGTGAAACTTTTTGCGACGTAAAGTAAAGGAACAGGACTACCATTCTGCCAAAAAAAAACGGAGATCGAAGTATTACATTTCGAATGGTGGGGGCGAGAAGTGGGGGGAGGTTCAATTTTGTGGGCGCGATAACTCGCGCAAATTAAAAGCTTCCCCCCCCCCCCCCGAAATTTTTATAGAAGGAAGATCTTACTTAGTTCTAGGCTGGCATTGAATTTGAGCGAAATCGGTCGAGCCGTTTAAAAATGGCGAGCTTTGAAAGTTTTTTTTCCTTAATTTTTCTTGGAAGCGCACAAGCATGGTGCAGTTGAATCTGTCATTGCGAACATAATCCATAACATCACTGTCTTGCAGCTTTACTTTCTGTTTTTTCCTTTCTTTTTCAGGTACTCGTCAGCAATCCAGCCCATCGACTCCACTGAAAAAGCAGCAACAATATCTGTGATCATATTAATATCAATTTATTACAAAAAAGAAGGAAAAAAAGTTTTGATTTTTACCTTTTTGTATCAAATTAACTCGAGTTTTATGAATTAGAGTAAATTATTTTTCGTTTGTAATTTTTTCATTTCTGTTGAGTATTGTAAGGTTATGATGTGTTAAGCAAGAGTAGCGTTTGACATTTTGATCAAGAAAATCCATCACAAAATTCAAGTTTGAGACATTATTACCACATCCTCCATCCGGCCCTGGTCGAACTTTTTAGCGACTTCTTCCATTACTAAATTTTAAGACACCTCTCAGACATAAAGGTCTCTTTGAATAATGAAACTAGAGAATCTGTTAAAGAAGATAACATTAATATACTCCATTGATGCAATGAAAAAACGAGCCCAAAGTTAGAACCGCTGCATTGCGCTACATGGTGGTGGCTATATCAAAAAGTAACATATTATTCTGAAATTAATTATATCTTCCATCATTTACTTTCTAGCGCTTAAAAATATCTTCAACCGTTCCTGTAATATTTACAAAAGAGCTTTACTTTCTGTTTAACTTTCGCATTGTTTTTTTGGCAGAGCATATCGTAAAATAAATAGGTAACTCATGTTTATTTTGCACACTTTATTTCTTGTGATATCATCTATGGTATATAAATTAGGTATTATAAAAACAGTACAAGGTAGAAAAATTATGTAAGAAAGTTACAATCAATTTGAGGGAAAAAAAGCTTATATCGAAAATACAAAGGGTACTCATAATACTATTATCAACTACTATGCAGTGGGCACTACAATAATCCAGTGACCAACCCTCATTGCAAGCGTAAATTTTATTTTTACAGAGATCTATGCTTGAAAAAAGTTCAGTGATCTCAAATTTGATTTGAGCACAGCTAACCGCTCAAAAAATCTTTTCAGAAAATTTAAACGACTGTTCATAATAGTTATGTTTTTTCTGGGGACTACTCAGTTACTTGATGTTTTTAGCATAGAGATTCTAAAATAAAAACCACTATGCACATAAATAGAGCCATTCAGGAACTGCTGGCTCCATCCTGCATGTTCTCAAAGATACAAAAGTTTACTCAGGAAAGCTGTTAGTGAAATAAAAACCAAAAAGTATGAAGTCAAAAGACGATTGAAGTTAGTTAACTTGCATAATGTATTAGATGCTCAAATCCCCCCCCCCCCCGGTCCCCAAATCTGGCTGTTTAAAAATAGAATTGAAGGGAAAGAAATTCAGGAATTTGAAAGTCAACCGCCCATGAACGTCTCTGGGATAATTATTCTTACTGGAATCTCATTTTGTTTTGTTCTGCCCAATGCTGGCGACAATCGCCGCTACAGTTCAGAAAACTTTTGAACAGGCTTTTATTCAGGAAAATGCGCACTTTGATTTTGCGCTTTTTCATAGTTTCTCAAGCTAGGTGCGAGTTGGTTGCTGTCACTGGGTAGATCAAACAGAGGCAAAATTTAAACGAAAAGATTTGGATACATAGATCTTGATGGGCAGAATACTTTCAGAATTTTTTTTCGTACTTCCTCTTCTTTTCTTTCAAGGAAACTCATTTTTCTGAAGTGTTGACACACTCGCCAACTACTGAAATAAACACAATATTTTACAGAATTTATGCTATAATTACAAACAATTACACAATTTTTTTACAAAATGCATGAGCTCATGAGGCCAACACTATTTCTTCATTCTATCGCTCCCTCTAGGCTCACTCCCATCATTGAAGAATTTAAAGTGTTACGTAGAGAAGAAAGGAAGTACTTCAGTACAATTTTGGAGGGGTAATGAATGATCTTCATGCTGCCATTTCCGGGCCATGAACCTAGGACCTAGCAGAAATTTTGAAAATACAACTTTTTTACTATCAAGGCTTTTAAAATGTGGTGATACACAGTTCAATTTTAGGCCATTTCAGGCTCTTAGCATGTGCGCACCAGATGACCTTTTTAACTCCTGAACCCTGCCGAGGATATATTAAGTCTAAACCTCTCTATGCCGACAATCGTGAAGATGTAGCAGTTGTCTCCACCCCTCATCTTGTGGGAGGTTGTTCGCAGTGGAAGAGGACAGACGGTTTTGTCTCTTTTGTTCATGGGAATATCCGCTATTTTTGTTGCTACATTTCTCCCAATTGCTCCTCTGATGAATTTGACAACTATCTTCTCTCTCTTGAGAGAGCTTTTAAATCATCTAAGGAACCCCTGATTGTAGCGGGTGATTTTAATTCCCGTTCACAGGCCTGGGGAGATTGGAAGGATACGCCGCGCGGCCGAAAGCTACGAGACTGGGCCATCTCAAATGACCTCTTTGTGCAGAATGATCCAAATTCAGCTAACCCTACTTTTGTTGGAGCGAGGGGGAACTCGTATATTGATTTGTTCTTTGTCTCTTCTTCTCTGGTGGATAGAGTAGTGGAATGTTCTAATCTGGCCTATGGAACTACGGGAGGACACGAGTGTGTTTTGCTCCGCTTGAAATCTCCTTTACAGTCCTCAACCCCCTCCAATCCTAAACCTGCGGGAGGATGGTGGATAAAGGAAGAGAATATTAAAAAATTCTCGTATGATACAAAAAAGAGGGTCTCCTCTGTACTAGCGCACAGCCTGCTAACGGCTTGTACTTGTTTGGAAATTATTTCAAATTGCTGCAACAGAAATTTTAGTAAAAAGACAGCTTTTCGTTTTTCCCCTGTGCCATGGTGGAATAAGACTACTGAAGCTAAAAGGGTGGACTGTATTTCAATCAGGAGAAGGCTTACTAGATGTAAGGACCGTGAATCCAGGAAACTAATCATGGAACAGCTGAAAACTGCTCAGAAAGACATGAAAATAGAAATTTGGAAAGCTAAAAGAGCATCCTGGAATGACTTAATAGACCAACTCGAAAAGGACCCTTGGGGGAAAGCCTACAAAATAGTCACCAGGAAAAGAAAGAGACCTTCCTCTCAGGACAAGTCAAAACCCTCTCGAGAGGAAATTCTTGATGCTTTTAAAGATCTTTTTCCAGTTCACCCCCCCATCACTTGGTCTCCTATGCCTATAGAGGAAGATTCTGTTCCTTTGTTCACTGTTGAAGAACTTATTCAAGCGGCATCGAGACTGAAGAAAGGAAAATCCCCGGGACCAGACGATATCCCACCGGAGATTGCTAAAGCTTTTATTCTTACTAATAAAGAAGAGTGTTTGGATATGTTTAACGATTATCTTATTAATGGAGTTTTTCCCCAGGAGTGGAAGGTAGCCAAGCTGGTCTTGATTCCGAAGGATCAGAAGGGATCATCAAATAAGAAAAAGTTTAGGCCGATTTGTATGCTTAGTTTTCTGGGGAAGGTTTTCGAAAGGATGTTACATCAAAGGATCTCTCAAGAAGTTACCCTTTCCGATTCTCAATTTGGGTTCAGAAAGGGCCTGTCTACAAATGATGCTATAGAAAGAGTAAAGACAAAAATCAAGGAATTCCGTTTTATGAATCCAAAAAAGCCTATCGCATTTATCTCCCTTGACATTAAGAATGCGTTCAATTCGATCTCTTGGGCTGACTTGATAAACTCTTTAAAAGAAAAGGGAGTGTCTAATTATTTGATCAACATTATGCAAAATTATTTAACGGATCGCTATGTTGTCATCGAAGATCTTACCCTGGAAGTTTTTTCAGGTCTCCCTCAAGGAAGCATACTGGGCCCTCTCTGCTGGAATGTCGCTTATGACAAAGTTGTTGATCTCATCACAGAACCGGCATCACTAAAAACAGCATTTGCGGACGACCTGGGAGTGATTGTCTCAGGTAATAATACCTGGGACTTGAAGAAAGTCTCAGGAGAAGTCACAAAACAGATTGGCGATGTCCTCAGAGAAAAAGACCTTACTCTTGAGCCTGTGAAATCCGAGGCCCTCATTTTTGGTAATCTTTATAAGATTTCCTCTGTCTTAGTAGATGATGTCAGGATTAGATCGAGCGAATTGTTGAAATACTTAGGGGTGTGGCTCTCTAGAGAAAACCTTAGTTTTGACTCTCACATCGAACTGGCTTGTGAAAAAGTGGAAAAAATTATCAGATCGCTATCTTGTTTAATGCCTTTGTCAAAGGGGCCTTCTTTTCTTAAGAAAAAGCTAATTTTCACGTCTGTCCTTTCTGCTCTCCTATACGGTCTTCCTGTATGGCACCACGACGCCACGAAAATAAGGAATATCAAGCTTATTCAGAAAACTCTTCGCCCTATCAAATTGAGGCTCTGTTCTGCCTACAGGACAGTATCGGAAAGGTGTTTGGAGGCAATTTCGGGTTTTCCTCCCATTCAACTCACAATGGAGGAGAGGATGAGAAGATATGGGAAACAAGAAAACTTCAGCGATATAAAGCAAGACATCTTACATCAGTGGTGCGATCTTTGGCTTTCTTCCCCTCCTTCTGAAGATGCCTGGTTTAAAAGGCTGGTTCCCGATTTCGAAGAGTGGATCCTTAGAGACAACAGAATGGAAACTGACTTTTTCCTCACCCAACTACTATCAGGTCACGGAAGCTTCAGATACTACCTCTTCCGGTTCAAACTAGTTCAGAACCCAAACTGTGTTTTTTGCTCTAGAGTAGTGGTAGATGATGCTCAACACACCTTTTTTGAGTGTGATAGGTTTTTAAGAATGAGACTAGAAATTGAGGCCGATTTGAATGTAGTATTTAATGTAGGAAATTTCCAACAGATAATTATAAAGAACTTGACAAACTGGATTAGAATTAAGAGATACGTTAAAGACATTATTAATATTAAGACCTTAGCTTTCAATGCAATGGACTCTTCTTGATAGTTTTAATTCTTATTTTCTTTTCCAATGTTAATGTTATTTTTTTACGTTCTTTAATCTTACACCGCTCTCTCTCTTATCTTTCCAATCTTTTGGAATTAGAAGTTAGTACTGATGTCATGCTTTATTGCCTTCCCGGTACTTTCTTCTATATTTTATTCTTTAATTGTCATCTTACCTTTTATATAAATACTGTTCTCTTTGTAGTAATTAACTCTGTCTTAGTTAGTAAGAAAATTGACTTAATAAAGAAACACTGAAACAAAAAAAAAAAAAAAGATGACCTTTTTATAAAGAATTATAAGAAATTTCCTGGCAAGTTAGTAATTTTAGGTACTCTTACTCTACTTCCTTCTCGTCAAGGAAAGGAATGAAACATAATGGGCTCGTTTCTACCCAAGAGATATTTCACAATGAAGACAATAGATTCCGTAAAATGTTACCATTAAAAAGAGAAGAAGAAAAAAGTGACTCTTGGAGAAAACGGTAGGGCACCTCCCCCACTTGTGTTTTTGATGCACCATTACTATTAGTTCTGCAGGAATTCATTTGACATGGAACAATTTCTAAATTTTCCAATAACTAACTTGTGCATTACATAACTGGCACATCATGTGTAACAAAGTATGCAAACTTGCTTCAAATAAGTCTCCCCAAATATATACAGAGGTGACTAGTAGATGTGATACAAGCATTAACAGCAACTGAGAATTGAATACATACCTAAGGAAATCTCGAGGATCCTGACTTATCTACATTGCACCCATGAAAAATGTAGCTGCTCAGCTACCTATACATTTTTTTCTTTTCTTCCTTATATATTATTGAGGCAGGTTTTCATTGGCAGTTGAAAAGGTGGTCAGCACAAGTAAAAATAGGCTATGAGCAAATACATATTATCAAAATTGGTATAAAGCTTCTTAAATACTGATCGGATAAGATAAAATATAAGACGAATTAGGTACACCTATTTCACAGAAACATAGTTTACAATTTAAAGTTGTGAGCTTTGCACCCATTTGTGGATTCGAATGACAGAGATTTTGAGTTTTGTCTCCATCACTGAGAAAATAAACTTCTAACCGAAGTGATGACTTCTATCCATAGGCATTGAAAGAATAAAAATATATTTGATCTTTGACCAGTTGGAGTGGAAAAATCGTTGGGGGCATTAGCCTCAACTGTGTACTGAAATTAAGCTTTTTCACGATATACTTCCATTTGAGATATTTCTTGTACCTATTTTGGTAAGAATAATAAGAAAGGAAGATAGAATTGCTTCTTTCATAAATGAAATTCTCTCTTTTGAAAGCGCCTGGATTTTTTAGACAACCTCGTAGGTGATTTAAAAATTACATTTATTTTGTTAAATTATATTTTCTCTTCTAATTCATTTGTTCATTGTTTTTAGTAAATTTAATTTACTTTGTAACTCCGCCTAGAGGCGAGTTGTTTTTCTCTGGCTGGTCCTAAGACAAGGAAAAAGAGGAGGGTTAGGTATAGGGCTAGTAACCCTACCATGTAGAAACACCCAAGCTACGAGAACCAAGACAAAGCTTCGGTACCCAGACAACATATGTATAAATCGACCTAAAGAGAGCAGATCACGGAAAAAAACCAAGGACATCATATTAGCCACATGGAATGTAAGAACCATGAAGAAAGCAGGAAAAATTATGGAAGAAGCCAAAGAAATGCAGAAATGTGCCATTGACATCATGGCTGTTTGAGAAATCAGATGACAAGGAGAAGGAAGCATAGAACAGAATTCTATTTCTCGAACAGCCATGATGTCAATGGCACATTTCTGCATCTCTTTGGCTTTTTCCATCATTTTTCCTGCTTTCTTCGTGGTTCTTACATTCCATGTGGCTAATATGATGTCCTTGGTTTTTTCCCATGATTCGTTCCCTTTAAGTCAATTTATACGTATATTGCCTGGGTACCAAAGCTTCGTCTTGGTTTTCGTAGCTTGGGTGTTTCTACGTAGTAGGGTTGCTAGCCCTATGCACAACCCTCCTTGTTTTCCTGGGCTCAGGACCAGCTAGAGAAGAACAACTCGCCTCTAGGCAGAGTTACAAAATAAATTAAATTAACTGAAAACAATGAATAAATAAACTAGGAGAGAAAAGAACATCACAAGGTTTCATTTAAGCCACATACAACTGAAATCTCCGGGTCTCAAAAAAGGGACCACTATTTGGAAGGCTTTTTTTGGAATAAAGGTTATTTTGAACTTAACTCCATAATTTTCAAGAGCTTGTGCAGTTAACAGATGCTGTTACGGATTTCAGTTGAACTACATTAGTGATGAGCACTGGCATCAATCTTCAATCCTAGCCAAAATTAAGAATGAGAAATGAGATATAACCTGAGAAAGATAAAAAAGAGAATTATGGGCGATTGTAAAAGATACAACTTGTGATCTCGACAAGCTTGCTTACAAAATAACTATAAAAATACCGCTATCTTTTCATTGTTTACTTTTCTTTTTCTTGTTGATAATGACCATGACAATTACATTTTACCAAATTGCGAAAGATACAGCAAACTTTGAAAATTTTAGTGGGGGAAAAAAAATGGAAATGTCTGAGACACAATCAGTCTTAATTAGGAAAGTCTATTTTATATAAAGAATTCAAACAGAATTTACACATTTTCTAGGAGTCTTTACTCTACAAGCTGCTAGTGAATTATTGGTCTTTGATTATGAAATGTTTCATATATAATGCCTACCCATTTTCAAATAGTAACTACGTACAAAATATTAAGGGAATTATCACGAGATCAACAAGTAATGTAAAGCTCAGTTCGATCATCTCAGAAAAAAACATTTTTGAAGAGCTTTGATTTTCATAGCACAAAATTTTGAGTCCACGAGAGAGAGCTTCACTGACTGAACAAACATGTCAGACTTTAATTTTTGAACCAGCTAGTCAGCATGAAAGTATTCATCTCCTCTAGAACTAAGATTGCGTGCTGCTGTTTTTTCCTGCACAGACTTCGAATCTTGCATGAAGAACTAAAAAAATAAACATTTGAATACTTCCATCAATTTCATTCATGGTTCTTTGTTAGTCTCGTGGATCTTTAAACACATTTCTTACGATTATCAGCTGTATTGTCAAAGCTACTTCATGGAATCAAGTTAAAGTTACTTTGATAAATATCAAATCATAAATATTTTAAGCATCAAAAAATAAAAATCTTACATACATTAGAAAAAAAAAACACTCGTACTAAAACATTAGCTCTTTTACACTGAAACAACTTCATATCCCCAGTGTAGACGACAATATGTAGGAAATATTAGGTCTAAATTTGTTGGCACAATATTGTGTCAAAATCTAACCAACACTAAAATGATGACAGTAATCCATTAAGGTGACATTGAACCAATATTTATTAAGTTTTTTTTTTTTTTTTTTTTTTTGGACGTTCAGTCAGTAGGGGTCAATATTGATTCAGTATGTTCTTTCCATATTTTGATGAAATTTGTTTCATATTTCTTCTTTCAGGATAATGTAAGTTTTAAAAAACAAAGAGTTATAATCTTGTTTTTTAAAAATAGATTTCAATAGTATTCGTCAATCATACGATACTTCAATAGAAAATATCATACCTGACATTACTAGCTAAATACTCTGACTTAACTAGGAAACTCTCTAAGAGTTTTTAGAATCAACAATCCTAAAAGACTAACGGCAGGAACGTAGAGATTGGACAAGATAGAGAAGTAGTCTAAAAAAAATTGCTGGTTTGATTACCCAGGAAGTAAATCATATCCAGTTTCAATAAAAGAGGAGAATACTAGAAAAATTGAGATCTGTTACATAATTATACAATGAATGACTTGGGCTGGCATTAACATTCGAATTCTGAGGCAGTTATGGCATTTAGATCCTTCATCAAGCCCTCAAGATTTGCCATTTCTTGATTCAACTCCTCAGTGCTATATGAAGGCTAAAAAACAAAAGAAAAAATTAAAAATGTACGTGAACTTAATGATAGGTTGGTTCCAAGGAGCATGATTTGAAATTCTCAAAAATAAGTGCAGTAAAGAGTGACCCTAAGAATGGCACAATTTGGGACCGCAGGGATTTTTCTAAAACCAGGCCCAAACGATACCCTATGATACCCTAAAACTCTGGTCAAAATTTTAACTTGAATATACGCATGGTTTTTGAGAAATGGGGGGGGGGGCAAAGTTGCCAAATTGCCATCATTCTTGATGGCAAAAGGACAGGAAAAATGGACGAAAACGTTACACCTTCGATGCGTTTTGGCTTTAAATGTTCCTGCTGGGCCCCCGTGCATACAGTGTGATCCAAAAGTCCCTTCCACCCCCTCTAACTTTTTACCTAATTGAGATTAAGATTTGAAACTTCGGGGATATTCCTAGGTCAAAGGGAGCTACTTTTTGGCCCCCCTCAAATTTTCAGGGGGGCCCCCCTTGGGGGGCAACGGCCCCCAACTTTTAATTTTCAAGTGGGAAGACCCCCTTTGTGATAGCTCGTTCGAAAGAGCATAAAAAATACAACTTTTCGCGCAAACCCGAAGTCAATATCTCAAACCGTTTCAAAATGGCGGCCGGTTAAAGTTCAAAATGGCCGAAAATTCACACCGGTTATTTGTCGATGGATTTGCGCGAAAATCGGTACATAGGGGTATTTTGACACGAGAAAAACGAATTTGACGTTAGATTGTCAAAAAAACCGAAATTTCCAAAATGGCCGCCAGTTAAAGTTCAAAATGACCAAAAATTGATTTTTTTATAAATCTAAGTTCAAATTTGTTTATCTTATGCCAAAATACTCTCAAATTCCAAGTTTGAGGAAAATCCATCAGGAAAAAACCGAGGTAAAAATTTTCGTCCATTTTAAACCTTAACCGGCGGCCATTTTGGAAATTTTGGTTTTTTTGAAAATCTAACGTCAAATTCGTTTCTCGTGTCAAAATACCCCTACGTACCGATTTTCGCGCAAATCCATCGACAAATAACCGGTGTGAATTATCGGCCATTTTGAACTTTAACCGGCCGCCATTTTGAAACGGTTTGAGATATTGACTTCGGGTTTGCGCGAAAAGTTTTATTTTTTTATGCTCTTTCGAACAAGCCATCACAAAGGAGGTCTTCCCATTTGAAAATTAAAAGTTGGGGGCCGTTGCCCCCCCAAGGGGGGCCCCCCTGAAAATTTGAGGGGGGCCAAAAAGTAGCTCCCTTTGACCTAGGAATATCCCCCAAGTTTCAAATCTTTACCTCAATTAGGTAAAAAGTTAGAGGGGGTGGAAGGGACTTTTGGATCACCCTGCATAACTGTGTTCAGGTTCAAAAATTTCGGCCGCACAGTGGTCCAAAATGGGAAGAAATTGTGGACAAATCAGGATTCTTGGTCAAACTTTTTAAAAATGGAAGTAAAATTAAATTGATGGTCTCCTGCAGAGTTCATGGCTAACAATGTCCTTATCGGTCCTCAATGCATTGTGTTCAGCTTTACAAATTTGCATCGCACAGTGGTTCAAAATGGGGGAATTAGGGGATAAATTAAGATCCTCTGTCAAAGTATTTATAAATGAAGTAAAACTGTTGGTCCCCTGCAGAGTTCAGATCGTGGATGAATTCATGCATTTAATTTTTTAAAATTATTATTGTATGTCAGACCATATTGTTCACACAAGTTTGTTATAGTACTAATTACCCCATTTTGAACCACTGTGCGATGAAAATTTGTAAAGCCGAACATAATTTAATGCATTGAGGGCCGATAAGAACATTGTTAGCCATGAACTCTGTAGCAGAGTATCAATTTAATTTTACTTCCATTTTTAAAAAGTTTGACAAAGAATCCTGATTTTTCCATGATTTCTCCCCATTTTGGACCATTGTGCGGCCGAAATTTTTGAAACTGAACACAATTTTATGCACAGGCACAGGGGCCCAATAAGAACATTTACAGCCAAAAAATGACAGCCATGACCCATCAAAAGTGTAACTTTTTTGTCCATTTTTCCCGTCTTTTTGTTGTAAAAATGCTGTCAAGAATGATGGCGATTTGGCAACTTTGCCCCCCCCCCCCCATTTCTCAAAAACCGTGCGTATACTCAAGCTAGAAGTTTGACCAGAGTTTTAAGGTATCATAAGGTATTGTTTGGGCCCAGTTTCAGAAAAATCTTCGCGGTCCCGAATTGTGCCAAAAAACGGGTTGTTTTTAGGTTCACTCAATCAATACATAATAATTAGGTTTGTGAAACTTATTTTTTTTTGTGTTTTCATTTTCCAGTAGAAAAAAGCATGATGTTTAAACAAATACACATTCATGTAATACACACGTATTGGTTTACATATATACCAGCCACTCGCGGAGCACTTAGTGCATTGAGCACAAGCAAAGGACCCCCATTATTTGCGGAGCGAGTAATAGTGGCTTCTTTTCCCACATTTCTTATCAGATCAATTGATTTGAAAAGACACCCAACTCGAAACCGCATAGCACTCGCTAGTTCTATCAAAAACTGCTGATAAGTTACGAAATGATGGGATCGTTAGTACATACTTCAGCTTTTGTTATTTTAACTTTTTCAGTTTTCTGTGTTTTTACACGACCATCCAAAGGAAACACTTGCTAAAATGTCCTTGATGTAATTCAGGGGTAAAATCAACCCTTTCTTTTTCAAATATCGAAGAATGAGAAACTGCAGGGACATGATTATGCAAACCAATCAAGAAGGCAAGAGTATAATAAAGAGAGTGTAATTTGAAATAGATAGAAATGACTTACTTGGATTTTAGACAACTGCAATAAATCAGATTGCCAAGGTTTAGTCGAAGAAGTACTTGCTGGCCCAGGTGGTAGTGTGCTTCCAGCTGTCGGAGGTGCTTTTTTATACGGGCTACTTGAGCCATGAGATCGAACTAAAAAAGACAGAGGATAGAAAAAGTGAGGTGAAAGGAAACAATAGGATGAATGAAAAATGATTGATTTAAAGATAAATAATGCAGATGGCCTGGTATATATGTTACGGGCAACGTCCGGGTCTCGGGCAAAGTCAGTCTTTGCCCGGGCATTGATGACGGTGCCCAACTCGCCTGGGCATCGTCGTCATTGACCGGGCATTGACGACGGTGCCCGCGCGAGTTGGGCATCGTCTTCCACGATGTAATTGAGGCATTGCCCGGGCATTGACCGTCCTTGGCGGGCAGCGGCAACGATGCCCCTGCACCATTGGGCAACGTTGCCGCGGGCAACGGGCCACGGTAGGCGACCAAACTTGTCACTGCTTGAGGAGACCGAATGGACCTTGTGGCAACGAATCTAGTGGATGTTTTCTGTCTTTTAGGAGCACCTTCAATTTTACAATCTGACAACGGCCGTGAGTTCGTCAATTCCATTATAAACAATTTGAAGGATATGTGGCCCACTTTGAAAATAGTGCATGGTAAGCCTCCACAGCCAGTCGCAAGGCTCTGTGGAGCGGGCTAACCGCGATGTGGGGGAAATGCTGGGAGCCTGGATCAAAGACCAGAATTCTGAAGACTCGGTTGCGGGTCTCAAGTTCGTTCAGCTAAGTAAAAACAGAGCCTTTCATCTTGGAATCAAAATGTCTCCTTATGAAGCGATGTTTGGCTGCCCTGCAAGAGTGGGACTGAAATCTACGAGGGTCATCCAAAAAGTAAGGTTCCCTACCTTGTATCTTCCGAACGAAAAGAGATAAATCAAATCGGTAAAAACGTACATATTAGGCATACTTTAAGCTTTAAAACAAGCTCAAGTTTTTGAAAATCGGTTGAGGACCTCGCGAGAAAACTCAATTTTACTGAGGCGACCTCCCGTCGTCGCGTGCCCACCTCCGAGGTCAGGATGCGCGGAGAGTCCCTTACTTCAGACTCGGCTTATCGCCTCTAAACATCAAATCGAAAAGGAATTTAAAAGATTTTATCAAGTAGGCCTTACCTCACTTTTTGAGATAGTCTCCGTATCTTTTTTGACATTTTTGGTATCATTACAGCAGCTCTTTCATGCCTTCCGCGTAAAAGGTCTCGTCTTGGCTCGAAAACCAGTCATTGCCAGCGATCTGCACTTCCAAATCAGTTGCTTACCGTGGTAAAATTTTTCCCCAATCCTCCATACTCTCTTAATCTAGCCTCAGAAGACTTTCGTCTATTCCTGAGACGAAAAACTCTCACTGTGGAAAACAATTTCCAACCGATTTAGAGGTGCAGATCGCTGGCAATGACTGGTTTTCGAGCCAAGACGTCACCTTTCACGCGGAAGGCATGAAAGAGCTGCTGTAATGATACCAGAAATGTCAAAAAAGATGCGGAGACTATCTCAAAAAGTAAGGTAAGGCCTATTTGATAAAATCTTTTAAATTCCTTTTCGATTTGATGTTTAGAGGCGATAAGCCGAGTCTGAAGTAAGGGACTCTCCGCGCATCCTGACCTCGGAGGTGGGCACGCGACGACGGGAGGTCGCCTCAGTAAAATTGAGTTTTCTCGCGAAGTCCTCAACCGATTTTCAAAAACTTGAGCTTGTTTTAAAGCTTAAAGTATGCCTAATATGTACGTTTTTACCGCTTTGATTTATCTCTTTTCGTTCGGAAGATACAAGGTAGGGAACCTTACTTTTTGGATGACCCTCGTACTTCCTTGCCCAACGAGTTGTTGGATGAAGTTGAAACAGAGGAGGATCTGGAGCGTTTGCTTGATGCTGAACCAGCTTCTGAAGCAGCAACTTCTGAAGCAACTCCTACTTCTGAAACAGCTCCTACTTCTAAAAGAACTCCTACTTCTGAAACAGCTCCTACTTCTGAAACAGCTCCTACTTCTGAACCATACATCAACAACATACTTAGAAAAAGGCGTGTTGCTCTACAAAACCTTGAGGTTCAGGCCAATAAAATGAAGAAGCAATCTGACGCCGAATTCAGTCCTGTTTCCGTAGGGAAAACAGTCCTTGTGCCCATCCCGCTGTAGATCGTTCCCGCACCGAGGTTACAGGACTTTTGGTCCAATTTTTTTTGTCCACAAATTTTTTCGTCCAATTTATTTTGTCCACGACTTTTTGTCCTTGAAATCTGGTCCAAGTTAAATTCGTCCTGGTAAATAGTTAGTCCTACGCATTTGTTCGTCCAGTGGTATTAGGTCACATTTCTGTGGTCCAGTAAGGTAAAAAAGTTATGTCCAAAACTCACGTCCAATGAGGCCGTTTCAGCTACTTCCTTTCAGCTTTCAGCTACTTTCAGTCATCGTCTGAGTCTTCTTCGTCCGAGTCCGGTGGATCTGCGCGTGGCGTGTGAATCAATTGGCGTTAAGATCAATTTATTTCGTAGCTATGGAAACCCTTAAATTTAATCCCAACATCGAAAGAAAAAACATCGAAGAGGTTATTTTAAAATTTTCGTTTAAAATTCAATGACGGTATATATTTTTGTTTTGAAATTTTATTAGTGTGGGTGACATTTGTTGATATACCATCCCCAAATCGAAAGAAGAAACATCAAAGAGGTGATTTTAAAATTTTCGTTCAAAATTCAATGACTGTATATATTTTTGTTTTGAAATTTTATTAGGATGTGTGACGTTTGTTGATATACTGAAATGGCTCCAACAGTGATACAGAGTAAACGCGACAAGCCCCTCCTTGTCAATGAAGGGTTTGTGTACCATCACCATTCGTACAATAAAGATAGGACGAGAAAGTACTGGAGGTGTGAGAGGAGGCAAACATGCAATGCGAGATGCGTCACTAATACGAACATGGAAGAACTAGTTGTTTATAAGTGCGATATCTCAACTCATTTGCATCTCCCGGATCATGCTGCAGTGGAGGCATGCCACGCGCAGATCCACCGGACTCGGACGAAGAAGACTCAGACGATGACTGAAAGTAGCTGAAAGCTGAAAGGAAATAGCTGAAACGGCCTCATTGGACGTGAGTTTTGGACATAACTTTTTTACCTTACTGGACCACAGAAATGTGACCTAATACCACTGGACGAACAAATGCGTAGGACTAACTATTTACCAGGACGAATTTAACTTGGACCAGATTTCAAGGACAAAAAGTCGTGGACAAAATAAATTGGACGAAAAAATTTATGGACAAAAAAAATTGGACCAAAAGTCCTGTAACCCGCACCGACTCCCGAAATGTTACGGCAGTGGTATTGGAGGAAAAGAACGGATTTTATAAGTTAGGAACAACGGAAGGCGTCATCCGCTGTTTGTACACTAGGTCCCAGTTCACGCCGTGCTCATCTGACCTCGTACCATTGGAGTCTGTTCCTAGCACGGAGAAAAGTTTGCGTCAAATCGTATCTTCTGCATCCGTATCCGGTGGGCAAGGGAAGCAGAAATGTGACTGCCGCCAAAAATGGGTATCACAGCAATGCCCCGCAGTTTATTGCCCCGTGAAACTCAGCCTGTTGCTGTTGCGCGGGGAAATGCAACTAAAAAATTAGTGCGGGGCAATGAAACCAAATTTTTGCAATCCCCCGCAGGAATGAAATAAAATTGTTTCACAGCCCCGCACCAAAAAATTTAGAGTTTCATTCCCCCGCAAATTAAATTGCTGATTTTTCATAAAGTTAGATTCTTTCAAAGTCATCATAAAATTCTGAACGACATTTTCCATTCCTTGGAGTTTCTACTCAACAGCCTGGTCTATTTCTTCTAAAAACTTCATGCAAGAAAAAAACAGTTTGCAGCAACTCACCATTCACTGTGTCTAGTTCTCCTGAAGAGGTAAGATATTTCAATTCCAATCGTCCTATATTTTAAAAACACTTACAGAATCGCACTTCACAGGATTCCCAACACTTCCAATTTCTTCCCTTTCAATTCATAGGAAAGTTAATAAGCTCATTCAAAGTTACAGTCGAACCTCGATAACTCGAAGCTGAAGGGAAGCGATGAAAAATTCGAGTTATTGAGGTTTCGAGATTATCGAGGTTTCGAGTTAACGAGGTTTGGAGATGAAAAATTCGAGTTATCGAGGTTGGAGGTTCGAGGTTGGTGCTAGGTCAATTTAGAAAAAAAAAACCGTTATTTGTTTTACGTTATCATAATAAGGGAATATTGGGGAATGAAAATAGGAACTAATATTTAACCTCACGTCCGATTGGGGTAGGGCAATGGTTTATTATTGGAAAAAATATGTACACAAAGATCAAGAATTAAATTTTAAAAAACTGAGTTATTCTGCTCTGCTGCAAGTGTTGCAAACGGTGTCTATCTACCTCATTTTCAAGTGTTACCAAAGCAGAAAAAACATCCTCGTTTTTTAATATCGTTGAGAGGGTGCTGGGTGGGATACCGAACTCTTTTGCAATTTGTTCCTTTGTCTTCGCACCTCTGTTTTTCACCGCCTCCAATATGCTCACTTTTTGGGCGACTCTCAACGCGGAACACTTGCGCATTTTTTTTTAACGCGTCACAACATTAACTGATGATAAACTGATTAACCTGCCACCGCTGATTGCCTGCGGCCGCCTTGAGATTATCTGGGCCGAAGCATCCTTCGAGTTATAGAGGTTTTTCTCCAATTCCTTCGAGTTACTGAGGTACATATTTGACACATGGTAGTTGCCTTCGAGTTATAGAGTTAAACCGCCGATTCCTTCGAGTTACTGAGGTACAAATGAGCCTCAAATGTCTTCGAGTTAACGGAACAAATTTTTCGAGTTATCGAGGATTTTGGCCTTCTGCGGAAGGGAACGGACATTTTCTTCGAGTTATTGAGGTTTTCGAGTTATCGAGGTTCGAGTTATCGAGGTTCGACTGTATTACTGGTCTTTGTACTTTTGGAAGAAAGTAATAATAATAAAAAAAAATCCTACATGCTAAATTTCTTTGAAACAAATGCCTTCCAGGAGATTGCACTTTTATGATTTTCTGTCAATCTTCCAATAAATTTTAAGGTAGATTTTCAAGAACTTGATGATGTGATTTTGCTGCTAAATCTCTGTTAATAACTGATCTAATGCGGAAAAATCAGTTGAATTACAGAGTGCTAGTAGCTTTCATTTTTCCATGAGGATCCCAGCAAACCAAGCACTTCGTAAAGAAGTTCTAGAAAAAAAGAATAAAAAAACAGGCATTAGTGATTATTTCCTCATTGAACAAATAATTTTAAGAAATTGCAAAATAGCTTCCATCGTTTGAAATGTTTACACCTTGGCATGTTGGATACAGAATGAAGTGAGTGACCAAAAAAAATTACATCCATAACATTGAGAACTACAGATAGAGGGCATACATGAGGCAAAAATAAGTGACTGCTGGATTTTTAAGTCATGCTAAATAAAGAATAAAGAGCCTCGCCAAGTTTCGCCCCTTTTTTTTATACCCGAGTTGGTCAACCGGACAGTGCTCAAATGAAAGCCTATGGTAAGGCAAACTTCCATGCAAAGTTTCAACTTGAAGTGACCCCTGGTTTAGGCTGTACAGCGTTGCCAATTTTCCAGTTTCATGTGCTAAAATTAAGGATATTGGACTATTAGTCCGGTGCATAAGTAGACTAGTACACCCAAGTTGGTCAACGGGACAGGGCTCAAACGAAAGCTCATGGTAAGACAAACTTCCAGGAAAAGTTTCAACTTGAAGTGAAACCTCGTTTAGGCTGTACAGCGTTGCCAATTTTCCATTTTTATGCGCTATACTCACGAAGTACTGAATCGTCATGGTTCAACAGACTATTATACCCGAGTTGGTCAACGAGACAAGGCTCAAACGAAAGCTTATGGTAAGGCAAACTTCTGGGAAAAGTTTCAACTTGAAGTGAAACCTCGTTTAGGCTGTACAGCGTTGCCAATATTCCATTTTTATGCGCTACTCACGAAATACTGAATCATCATGGTTCAACAGACTAATATACCCGAGTTGGTCAACGAGACAGGGCTCAAACGAAAGCTTATGGTAAGGCAAACTTCCGGGAAAAGTTTCAACTTGAAGTGAAACCTCGTTTAGGCTGTACAGCGTCGCCAATTTTTCATTTTTATGCGCTAAACTCACGAAATACTGAATCATCATCGTTCAACAGACTAGTATACCCGAGTTGGACAACAAGACAAGGCTCAAACGAAAGCTTATGGTAAGGCAAACTTCCGGGTAAAGTTTCAACTTGAAGTGAAACCTCGTTCAGGCTGTACAGCGTTGCCAATTTTCCATTTTTATGTGCCAAAATGAAGGAATTCGGGACTAATAGTCCAATGCATCAAAATTAAACAGACTAGTGCATCGGTCTGCGAGCTGAATACTACCCTGAGATCGAATAGAAGCGCAACTAAAGGCCATCGTGAACTTTTCGAAGCCGTGTTGCCAATTTATTATTAATTTTTTTAACATAAAATTAGGGTTTTTCCGAGATTTTTGGCGGAAAACGTACCTTCATGGGCTATAACTTTGATGAGTATGGGCTGAACATTACGACTCGATAGTAAATGAACGCTACAGACGGAGAAAATTGAATTCCGAACGCAATGTTGCCAAGTATATTTTAATTTCTTACAAAAATTAAAGATTTTCTCACGTGAATGCTTCGATAACGCAATTTCCAAGGCATTCATGTCATTCTGATGACTGAATATCACCATGGCATAGTACATGATTTCTGTTCAAGGCAAAAATGGAACGTTCAGAGTAACGTTGCCAAATTGTGTACATTTTTTTTACGACGAGACGCCTCCCAAAAAGAGAAAACCACTAAAATCAAGTTTTGCTTCTCATAAATATCTTCAAATTGGAGCTGAAAAACTCATCATTTTATCGTAAAAATGCCTTAAAATGGTAATATAGACTTAAAAATTCGTCTTCTCTTTTAAAAATCAATCCGATAGTATTGTATGGAAATAATTTGCCTACCTTGTATGGTGAAGGAACCTGAAAGCACGATTATTCGCAAGAAAAGATCAAAAATATCGGCGTCTCGTCGTAAAATAAATATTAACACTGGCAATAAATTGGCAACACTGCTTCGAAAAGTTCACGATGGCCTTTAGTTGCGCTTCTATTCGATCTCAGGGTAGTATTAAGCTCGTAGACCGATGCACTAGTTTGTTTAATTATGATGCATTGGACTATTAGTCCCGAATTCCTTCATTTTGGCACATAAAAATGGAAAATTGGCAACGCTGTACAGCCTGAACGAGGTTTCACTTCAAGTTGAAACTTTTCCCGGAAGTTTGCCTTACCAAAAGCTTTCGTTTGAGCCTTGTCTCGTTGACCAACTCGGGTATAATAGTCTGTTGAACCATGATGATTCAGTATTTCGTGAGTTTAGCGCATAAAAATGAAAAATTGGCGACGCTGTACAGCCTAAACGAGGTTTCACTTCAAGTTGAAACTTTTCCCAGAAGTTTGCCTTACCATACGCTATTGTTTGAGCCTTGTCTCGTTGACCAACTCGGGTATACTAGTCTGTTGAACCATGATGATTCAGTATTTCGTGAGTATAGCGCATAAAAATGAAAAATTGGCGACGCTGAACAGCCTAAACGAGGTTTCACTTCAAGTTGAAACTTTTCCCGGAAGTTTGCCTTACCATAAGCTTTCGTTTGAGCCCTGTCTCGTTGACCAACTCGGGTATACTAGTCTGTTGAACCATGATGATTCAGTATTTCGTGAGTAGCGCATAAAAATGGAATATTGGCAACGCTGTACAGCCTAAACGAGGTTTCACTTCAAGTTGAAACTTTTCCCAGAAGTTTGCCTTACCATACGCTTTCGTTTGAGCCCTGTCTCGTTGACCAACTCGGGTATACTAGTCTGTTGAACCATGATGATTCAGTATTTCGTGAGTAGCGCATAAAAATGGAATATTGGCAACGCTGTACAGCCTAAACGAGGTTTCACTTCAAGTTGAAACTTTTCCCAGAAGTTTGCCTTACCATAAGCTTTCGTTTGAGCCTTGTCTCGTTGACCAACTCGGGTATAATAGTCTGTTGAACCATGACGATTCAGTATTTCGTGAGTTTAGCGCATAAAAATGGAAAATTGGCAACGCTGTATAGCCTAGACGAGGTTTCACTTCAAGTTGAAACTTTTCCCAGAAGTTTGCCTTACCATAAGCTTTCGTTTGAGCCTTGTCCCGTTGACCAACTTGGGTGTACTAGTCTACTTATGCACCGAACTAATAGTCCAATATCCTTGATTTTAGCACATGAAACTGGAAAATTGGCAACGCTGTACAGCCTAAACCAGGGGTCACTTCAAGTTGAAACTTTGCATGGAAGTTTGCCTTACCATAGGCTTTCATTTGAGCACTGTCCGGTTGACCAACTCGGGTATAAAAAAAGGGGCGAAAAAACACCACTTTTTGGCGAGGCTCTTTGTTGTTAAGTATGATAGGTAAATTTCTGTTTTTGAATTTTTTCTTGCGTTTCTATTTTTAATATTCAATTCATTTTCCTAAATGAAAGTCCCGTCACAGAGATTTCCTACTTAAAATAATTGAAACCTAATGTTTGACAATTGACTGATGAGTACCAATGGTAAGCATAGTGAAAATTGAGAGCCCAACCTCAGCTTCTAGGAGCAATCCCTTCAGCTTTTTAAGATCTTATCTGTGACTTAGTCAATATTTAAACCATGTAATTTATTGTCAGGAAAATCTCATTGTATCTACTACAATTGGATTCATGTAAACCTACATTTACTCGATCACACTCGAAGTATTTTGACAGTGTGAGTCGGCAATCACATAACTCGGTTTGCGACATCGCAGACTTCCTGTCATACTTTATTTTTTAAAAAGAACACTAGTCAAAGTCAATTCTTTAAAATTGCCGAGATTTTTCTTCTCAGTGAGAAGAAAATTCAGCATAAACTTCAAGGAATGATGTCCATTTGTTCTCCTTTCAAAAAATATCATAGAGCCGGAGATTTCCAGACACCGCAAACAAGATATGTGATTGCGGACTTATACCGTCGATTTGCGCTACTGAGCATTTTCAGGAACTTAATGAGAGATTCATTGATTGGAGGAGGGGTAGGGCATAAGCGTAGCAGTAGAGATGATAGAGTTAGGGAGTGAGGGTTCAGGAAATTCACTCCAGATAATCTATAATTGAACCCAAAATTCGCAGATGGGCATTTTCCACACAATATTCATAATCATTTGAGGCTGAACGTTTGACAAAATTGATAAATCACCAGGCTATGGTGCGATGTGCCACAGATCTGCGCATCACGCTCAAGATCACCATAGTAATCTGGAAAATGCACTACAGTGTGTGCACCATGCACCAGGTATGATCACAAATTTCAAGTCTCTTTCATCTAGGTGAAATCTGCCCAAAGACATAAAGACGGAGGGCTAAAAGCAAAAAATGAAGCTTCTTTTCAACCACCTCTACTATTGGCTAGAGGATTGGCGGGGAAATCGGGACAAGTTTGAAATTCAAATGTAGGGCGGGAACTAAATAAAATTGCGGAAAAAAAGTATTCTAGGTTGATTTTTGCCCAAATTCACTTACCCACTCATATTTTTTTAACTTTAGGTTAGTTTTGGTCTGTCGTCGACCGATTCATTTCATTTGGGAGTAACGGCCATCTAGCACTGAAACGGCCTGTTTGAACCTGCAGAACCACCATGAGCAGAAGAAAAACTAACTTTATCTGAGATTACTGCCTGTTACTGAGCAAAAGTAGGTGTACTATATTAGGACGCAGACCGAACTTTCTTAATATAATCGTTTTAGGCATTTAAAACACGTTTAGAAGAAGAAATAAGGAAAAATCAAGAGGACAAGTTCAAATCAAATTTCCGTTTGCCGCCATGGATTCCCGCGCTCATTTACACACTCACACAAGCACCCAGCGCCAAACCAGGCTTCACTTTTTTCCCGTGCTTTTAGATACGAGCACTCCGTCTTTATGTCTTTGAATCTGCCACAGGCTGGTTAAAGTACTACTTTATGTTTACTGCCAACTGATTTTTAACTGTTATAAAAATAACTACCATCTAAACTTAAAAATCAATGCATGGTCAACTTTAGGTTGGACTTCTAAGCAGGTTGTACCAGCCATTACGCAGTTTCAAGCTTGCAAAAAAGCGTTTGAGCATGTGTTGGTGCAGCCACAGGCATTCTTTTTGGATTTCTGTTGAGGACTATTGTGGCATCAAGATGTATGCCACATTGCACCATAGCCTGTACAATTCCAGGGCTTGCAATAAGTTACAGAATCAGAATACTGTATCATCTAGTGGGGATCATGGTCTTTGCACTGCGCATAGGTACTTCGCCTACTGCCAGAGGGAGTATCTACTTACAATGTGCAAAACATCAGATTCCTATTATTATGTTCATGTTGAACTTGAGATACTTGATTAAAAGGAATACTTGCTTACCATCAGAAACTGCATGAAATGCCCGTCTTTTCAGAAGAATTTCGAATTGTCGTTGCAAAACTAGTTGCAGTTTCTAAGTGCACTTATCGATTCTTTCATAAGAATGAAGAGGCTTAGATTTCCTTCAAAGTGGGTATAAAATAAGGACCATAAACGAGGAAGAGTTGAAAAATTGATTTTAAATCATCACAACAAAAAAGTAATGCCCAGATAATTATAAACACTGAGTTTCGGGCCAGCCAGCATGAAGTTAGTATGCTACGAGTAACCAATGGAGTAACGCAAGGTAGATTTACACAGGTATGGACAGAACTAAACAACTGGCCTCTGATTGGCTCTCCAGCGGCCCCTTAACGTCAGCCATTTTGGATGTTTTGATTATTTTGATTTATTATGTTCAGTTTATCGTTTGTCAAAATTTTGTGGGATTTTTTGCACAATTTTGGTTACACGATATTAATTTTAGCGTTTAAACGCACAAACGTTTGAATGTTAATTTGATTGTAATTTAATTAAAAAACGGGCCCCTTAACCTACGTCACGAGGTCATGTGACACGTACTGAGGCTCATGGGAAATTTTCAACTTTTCCATACCTGTGTAAATCTACCTTGGGAGTAACGCAGAGAGTTTTAGGTTATGTTGATGTTTTCTCGTTTCGCTGTTGCCATATGGTAATTCCTTTGAATGCTCTTTGAGAGGTAATAAGTCAACTTTAGACATAACTAATGTAAATTTAACTTTATTACTGACATGTCTCACTGTAATCGCAGTAAGTACATGCCATTTGTGTTGAAATTACAAAATCTATCTGTAGCCCATTACCTCCAATTTGGCTCCACTGTTATTTTTGCTTTCCCAACCTTCCAAATCAGATGTGCACCATACGATTTGCCGAGCTCATCAGCTCATCACTTAATTCTACAAAGAAACAACAAGTTTATGCCAAAAATCTTCAGTTTATTAATAAAAGTCGATCTTAGTAAGCCCTTAGTCGTAGATAAAGTGAAAATTAAGAGATTCAATGGATGTAATATTTTAATGAGGTTGGCTACACTGAGATCGCGGGGATTTTCTTAGCGGGAAATCCTCTGATACTTAAATTCTCGCAATTAACATTTTCAATTTTATCTGACGAACGGGGGTGTTTTAATTGTTTAAAAGCCCATCCGGGTCGACGAATGTGCACTATTTTTCACGAGGAATCGGAAAAAAACACCTTTAAAGGCGATAAATCATTAGTAAGGAAGAAAAAACAAGCCGGGCGCAAAAAATTTACGCATCTAAACACAGCTTGCTTTCTTTAGTTCTTATTCAGCACTTATTTGGTGATGCGGATTTTTATTTTTTGGTGCACGTGTTTTTTTTGGAGGGGGTGGGGGGGGGGGGTTAACATTAAAGAAAAAACCCAAATACAGTGTACTTCCGTATAGTTCATTGCACTAAGGGAGAATTCTTATTGAAGAAAAATGAGTCACGGTGCTGGGGGGGGGGGGGGGGGTCAGCATTTTCAAATATCGTTTTTTCGGTCCATATGGTTAGAATCGGCATAAAAGGGGCTTATTGCGCATACTGGAAGATCAAATCTGTCTAACATCATTTCAAAATGGCGGCCGATTAAAGTTTTGAAACTATCCAGTTTCAAGGACAGACATTCTCAATTTATTAAGTTTAGTATGAGAATTTCCGGGATCTTTGAAATTATTTTTATTTTTTTGAGGGGGGGGGGATAAATATCGATCATTTCCCGCACTACTCGCTATCCCCCCCCCCATCGGAAGGGGGAATATTTTTGAAATTTTAACTCTATTTGAGCGCATCTCTATAGGTATCCGTGGCGCTAATCTTCCTACAATTTTTACACCAAGTTACCCAATTTTATGCATTTACAGGTTAAAATACTTTCAAATTGTTGCATTTAACAAGTTATTCGTGCATCAAAGAAGGTGTTTTTACACCATCCAGAATTTCTGGGGGGGGGGGGGCAAATGAGACTATTTCAAATTCTGGGGGGGGGGGGGGCGGCCCCCCTCCGCACGCCTCTGTTACAGAGATTTTGGACTTAATCGATGCGATGTATCGCATGATCGCATGCCAGTTCGACCACGTCAGAGAGCTTGACAAATCACTTTAAAGGCTAGGACGAAAAGGCAAATACAGGTCAGCCTTCAATAATTGGACTGTACTACTAGACAAACAATTATAACTTCCTTGGCTCATTCGAACATGAGAACAACCTATGTGGTATCAGTTTCCCTTTGTAGATAAGTGCTTTCACGATCTCGTTAAGCAGGTCTAGCGCCTCTATCGGTGAAATCTAGAAACTCTTCTCATCAACTTGGCAGCCTCGCTGCAGCAGATGTTTACAAATCAATCCTGTTATTAATTTTAGGTTATTTCATTTCACTTCTCGTCTAATTTCTAATTCTGAAAGTATTTTCTCCTACTTTTTCTCGGCTGAAATTGGTTTCAAGTCTTCAAAATTGTTTGTAAAATCAGAAAATTATTTTCGTCATATTCGGCGAAGTCAGTAAGGTGAAGTTCTTAATAAATGCAAGCATGTGTTTTTGCCACCCTGCAATGATTGAATGGTAAGCTCTTTAGTCGCTCAGTCGCTCTTACAGCGTAAATAATATTGCTCTGCCCCCCACAAATCAGTGATATATTTGGTTGTCTTCCTCTTCGATTCATCATCTCATTGTTTTGAGTTTTCTTTGGATATCTTGTATCTCTAAACTTTGATACTTCCCTTCTATTGTTCGACATGGATAGGACATATTTGCATGTATTAGCCAAAAAAATTGAAACCCTTCAAAGGCCCTAATACTTATAGCCTTTGGATAACAGGTCCAGGTTGAGACTTTCACTCTAGGGGCTTCACAGCTAAACCATGGGAACATTTCACTGGCTGGTGAACAACAAGATGAGCCATTGTTGGACCCTTCAGCTAAAAATGTCTTTGTCAGGCCTTGAACTGTTTGATGCATTACTGAACAGCCAAGAGGAAAGTAAGGTGAGTGTTGCTGGAAACCTATACTCAGAAAGAACAAATCCGTGTAGCTTAAGGTTTTCCATTTCTTGTGAACCAGATATCAAATCTATCATCATGATTGCCATTGATGGATGACGTTGACTATTACGATCTTTTGCCCCTTCCTCTTGGATTAGTTTGGTCGCAGATCTACAAATTACTGATTACACCATCGCCCCATATAAGTTAAAACTCTCAGTTTGTAAGGTTCATTCCATGCGAAAGCAGCGAGAGGTTATGCATGACCCACTCAGAAATTGCTGATACTTTGAATAGGTGTTCTTCTGGGCTAACTAATAGAGACCTAAAATATTTTGTCCCCGTTTTTCAAGTCACATACTATCAACTGCTACAGGAACTCCTTTAAAATCTGTCAAAAGGGAAAGAATACTCCTAGCGGTAAATAAAATATATCTCTCAAAGGGCTTATTAAAGGTAATTTGGCATGTAGCTTGGAAATGGTAGAAACCTCAAACTACACTGATTCCTTCCTGAGTAGGTTTATATCATCAATTTACTTTCCCCTTGGATTTTTCAAGTCACATAATCAGCCACAGCACCTTCAAAATCTGTCAAAAGGGCAAAAATAGTCCTAGGGATCAATAAAATTTCTCTTAAAGGGATTACTTAACCAATGCAATTTGGCATGTAGTTTTGATAGCTAAGCTGGGCTGCAGGCTCCTTCCAAGTGAGATGTTAGTTCTGCCTTTAGTCAGTATGTGATTTGAAAACTTAAAAGAAAGAGAGAGAGAGAAAAAAATTGACCCAATTTTGAAAGATGAGATTCTGGCTCTTAAATTGCTCGATGTTTACCAATTTTGAACACAGTGTAAAATATTGGATAATAGTTAAACACTAGATTTTAATTTATCTTAAGTAGGAAATCTGAAACCGGATTTTCATTTTGAAAAAAAGATGAAAAGTTTTGAAGTAAGAAAGAAAAAAAAACTAAAAGAAAAGAGGCGAAGAAACTTCCAGGAATAATTGAAATTCATCACAATGAAGACAAAAAACTTAGTTTTTTTTTTTTTTTTTAAATTCAGACAAACCTCCAGAAAGCCACTAAAACACTTTTCGGCTCATGCCCACCCACAAGTCTCCTTCTTTCCGGACTCACTAAAATCTACATCTAACATGTTCGACATACCAAACTATGGAGGGTCTTTTGTCAGTTCTTGAAATTTTTTGTTCAACGAGAACAAAGTCATTAATGCCTGTTATGTATTATTTTTTTTTAGAATTCATCCACCCTGCGCCTGCTTTCCTGGAGTCCAACCTGGTAAAATGAAAGCTACTAGCACTCTGTGATTTGACTGTTTTTTTTTATATGATCAGTCATTAACAGAGATTTAGCAGCAGAATCCCATCATCGAGATCTTGATAAAAGATCCTTAAAAATGCTTGAAACAGCAGAAGCGCTGTCTAAGATTTTTATCTCTTTACTTTCAAAAAGTAAAAAGGCTAGTTTAAAATTTTCAATGAGTATATTGACTCCTTTATGAATAAGAAGGGAGGACATTGGAAGTGTTGAGAATTTTGTGAATTCCGGTACTTTAAGTGTTTTACAATATCGGATGATTGAAATTTAAAGATCTTACCTTTGTTGGAGAGCTCGATGCATTCGGTGGTGAGTTTTCTCATACTTTTCCTTTGTTGCATGCAAGTTTTGCCGTCCACTCATATATTTGCAAATAAATGGACTGGACTGCTGAATGGATATTATTTTCTTGCAAAATATACTGATGAGATATCAACCAATAATAAGAGGGAGGGCTTCAAATGTAACTAGTTAAGTGATAAAAATGGCATTAGGAATTTTTCGCTGACTGATGTTTTTTTTACCAGGTGAGGTTATCAAAAGTCAATGACATAATCTGCGGGGGAATAAAATTCTACAATTCTTGGTGCGGGGCTTTGAAACAATTTTATTTCATTCCTGCGGGGGATTGCAAAAATTTTGTTTCATTGCCCCGCACCATAAGTTTTATTGCAATGCCCCGCATCTTGCGGAGCAATGAAATTCCAGTTTGTTTCATGGGGCAATAATCTGCGGGGGATTGACACGTAATCCCAAAAATGCACAACAAAACGGTGTTCATGTCGAGCGCGAAATGTGCTGTGCAATTCACGCTGTCACAACTCCCAATCCTGCACTAACAAATACCTAGGCGAGTCATTACTTTCATCTCACTTATTTTTCATTTTGACGGTGCCCGATAACCCTTGGGCATCGTTGTCAGTGCCCGGGCATGGTTGCCTTACTCTCTCGATCCCAATCTTTGCCCGACCGTTTAGAGCACTTCTCGACTTCTCGGGTACCGTCGTCAATGTCCGGGCATTGACGACGATGCCCAGGCGAGTTGGGCACCGTCGTCAGTGACCGGGCGTTGACGACGGTGCCCGAGACCCGGACGTTGCCCGTAACATATAGACTAAATCATGAGTTCAAAATAATGCCACATATTCCAAGCCAGCAGACATCCAGGACGGATCTGATTTTTTAGGAGCCAGAGAGGGACCACCTTTATAGATGTGTATGTACATTTCACCAAGAACCTGTGATGTCCCATCATAAACACCGTAATGTAAATAAAAAAGTAGCGTAAAAAGTGAGGTAATGACATCACCCTCAGTAATTAACATACTTAGTAAGAGTGCAATTTGGACATAATTACACGAAAGGGAACCAAGCGCCAAATTTCTGATTTTCAGTTTTTAACGGATCTGGATTCTCCATAGCATAAGCTACTCTGACAAGTAAATATGCCCCCAAAAAACCATTTTCATCCCCTAGGAATAGCGCCTGAAATATCGCAACGTAGGGAATCGGGGATGAATGATAAAAGCAAAAGGAACTACGTGTATTTCCTTTTGATTTAATACGCTAACCCTGATTCCGAATTAAATCAAAAGGAAGGAACTACATCCACTGTATCGGCGCGCGCGCGGCAGAGCTTTGAGGAAACTTGGTGAAACTTGCAAACGGGCGGTACTTTCGGACGGGAAACTCGAATTTCTGGTCAAATTTTGAAAATTCGAAAATCCAAGATGGCGGGCATGGCCTAAAATGCTATCTCGGCTCCTGTATAATCAATCTTGGTGAAACATAGTAGCAGGGGATATTTTTGGACGGGAAACTCGAATTTTTGGTCAAATTTTGATAAATCGAAAATCCAAGATGGCGGACATGGCCTAAAACTCAATACCTCAAAAAATGCAAAAATTAAAAATTATTGAACGACTCATTGTTAAAAATGTTTAAATCCAAGATAAGGGATGTGGCCTTAAACAATAACTCCATGCCTAAATCGTTTGTGTGGAGTTCAGTGTTCGGGGCTAAAAATGACAGCAGAAACTGTTAGGTAACTGCTCTTTCCGTGAGAGTTAATATACAAGAAAAAAAACAAGCAGTGAACTCCAACACAATGTGCTGATGAGGCGCGTCAATGACTCTTACATATCAACTAGATTAGTTTTTATTTACAGAGATTTGAATATATGTATGTAATCAGCACATGAAGGGAATTCACGATCCAACACTGCGAGGTCAACCACGCACCTCGACGAGGCGCAGTATTGTGAACATAGAAAGCCATTCGAACGAGTTCAAGTTTTTTGATCTGACATGCACACCTCAAAATAATTAAAGTTTACAAAGGGGGAAATTTTCACATGTAATCCTCAGTGGCAAGAATCAGCAGGAATGGAGATTGAGGTTAGGTATACTTTAACTCCCATCCTCCTTCGACCTTTAAAACCTGGTCCATTCACGCTCCGCAGGTTCTCTATAGGGCAGCCATTATAGACGTGTACTTCATTGGTTGAAAAAGGAGATAATATTTTAGGCCATGTCCGCCATCTTGGATTTTCAAAATATTAAAATTTGACCAGATATTCGAGTTTCCTGTCCAAAAATACCCACTGAATCCAAATTTCACCAAGTTTCCTCAAAGCTCCGCCACGCAGGCATTGATGAGGTGGAATTGTTCCTTTTGATTTACTTCAGAGTCCTGTATAGCTCATTCATTCAGAAGGACCTACGTGCAAAATCCCCTACATCTCGCTTACTAGTCATTTTTTCGAAATTTTGGTGACGTAAGCAGTTAGAAGAGCTCCTCAGCTTTCAAACAAGCCACACTGAACTAGAACCCATCTATTAGCAAGGAAACGCCAATGGTTTTAGTCGAACTTGCTCCACTGCAAAGTTTGAAAATGTCGCTTAGTCCTTTTTAGCATAAATACATCCATTAGAAAAATCCCTTTTGTCCTTTTTTTCAAAATTGGATGTATGATTGATATGGACTGTCTGAAGGTTAAATTTTCACAGAAAATTTTCCTCAAAGTTTCCCAAGGAAGGGATTTTAAATAACCCAATCTACACTAATTTAAGAATGAGAAGTTTTACTTACCAACGTGTTTTTGTTGTGGTGTTGAAGGTGCTGACTGAGGAGGTGGGGCAGGTACACTGAAGCTTTTCAAAGGATGACCTTGAAGTCGCTTAGATTCTGCAGCAGTCCTACAAATAAAAAAGGGCTGGTATTTAACAGAATATTTTAAAAAGTACATGCTTTTTAATACGAAAAACGCGTTACTCTCAAAACTACAATTTCTGTTTTACACCTTCTTACCAAAGAATTCCGCAATTTACTTAAAGGCCAATTGACTTATGTCAATGGTGAAAAATTGCTGCTAAGAAGTTCTTGTGGGGTCATGGCGAAAGCTGAGAAAAACCAACTTTGTTTATCCAAGACGATTGGACTAAAATTTACAGTAGAGATTAGGGGTTCAGTTCAGAGAAAACTTAGAGGCCTTTAATATCCCTACATACAAATATGTGAAAACAGCGGTTGCTTATTGCAAAATTAAGTCTAGTCAGGGCTAAGACTTTTCGATGCCACCGCTTGCATAAAGTATTTAGAATTTTAAACATTACAGAAATTATCAAAATAAGGCTTCCAAAATTTTTAACTTTGGGCATACCAGGGGAAAAAGGCCTCCAATGGTTATTTGATTGAAAGCATCTGCAGACTTGAACCTAGTGTCAGGTAGTTGCTGATCATTAATATGATTTTGCCTCTCCTCACAGATTGTTTTAAGAGGAGCGTTACAGATTGAACTGCCAAAAAATGGATTTTGCAAAAGCTGAAAAAAAATCTCTTGACATTCTAGCTACAACATCGGTTTACTCTTGTAAACCAAAAAAAGTTTTATCCTCATACATATGATTCTCGAGATACACTTATTGCACTAGCTAAATGTGAAAGAAGTAATCGAAACATACCCATATGTTTGTCCTTGAATTGGCGTACTGGGAGGCTGAGATGTATTTGGGTTGTTGATTGATTCATATGTGCTAGGTGCTGCACTTTGAATGATATAGGTATTCTCAAGTGCTCCTAGTTTACGACACATAGCAAAGAGTTTCCATGTATGAATATCAAAATGAGTTACATTGAAATAAAGGTAATTAGCATTAGGAAAACAATTCTTCAGAAAATTGGGAGGGGGGAGAGAAAAGAAGACAGAAAAAAAGGATGATTCAATACTGTGATTGGATGGATTAGAAGGGTAGGTAAAACAAGACAAAATAAATGGAAACCGCCTAGAATAAGATAATACCCATTGATTTGTTGAAAGGTTAATCAACAGATTTGATATATTTTTTTGCAGTTCGTTTCTATCTCAATTTTTTCATTTTCTCTCTGAAGAAAATTCTGAATCATTAATAGAGCTTTAAGGAATGCGGGATATGCAATTTAAGTGCGTCTCCTTAGGTAAAATTCTACAAGAAACATAACGGTGCTACTGGGTTTTTTTGAAACGAATTCCTAAGCTCAAAAAAGCTCTTAAAGTTGAAGCCAAGATGGAGGGAATCCCCTTCACTACGCTGACAGTTCACCCCTTTATGCAGTCAAACTTTTCATGCACGCACAGATAGGGAGCAAAAACATTAGCAGGATTGCCATGGTTCCGGCCTTAGAATCGCCAAACAAAGTGCCAACCCTGCTCATGTATGTTCTCCCTATCTGTGTAGTGTGCATGGAGAGGTTTACTAAATACAGAAGCTGACTCTCAGCATAGGAAGGGGGATCCTCCCCATTATGACCTCAACTTCTAAAGCTTTCTTTGACCTTCAAAGTTTGTTTCAAATACAATCAATTGCACCATCGTGTTTCTTGAAAAATTTTACATATGTACAAAAAGGGCAAATCTGCAATCTGCAAAATTGCAAATCTGTTGACAACCAAGTCAATGCCATTGGGTAAAACAAAAAGTAAGTTCGGAGATCAACACTATTTTTTGCCTGATGATGATTGATGAGAAACTTAAGGAGGCTAAAATTCACCTAATGAAATTAATGAATGTTGGGTGAGTACTTTGCTGAACAAGTTATCACAAATTAGGTTCAGCTTTCTAAACGAATTGCTCAAAACTTTGATGATCAGTCATCATCAGGCAAACCGGAACGTCGATTGAGCGTCTGAGTATTTCAGTTGGAGAGAGCCGTTTGCAGAAGTCCTCAAAACTTTTGACAGTTCGAAGAATCTTCAGCAACGTTACTCACCACCTTGTCATTACGCAAAATGGCACATTTGCAGGTCACGACTGCCCTAACAAAATTTGCCCACTTTTGTTTGAGGAGGTCTTGGCCAAACTGCTGGTCAATATGCTAACTGTTCTTGATATATTAACACTATTAACAGATAAAATAAGAAATTAATTAAATTAAATTAAATTAATAAATAATTAACAAGTAAAATAGCTTCATAAATTGGGCGTTATCATCATCAATCACAAAAATAAAATGAGATAAATAATTGAAATGTAAACAGAGAACTCAATAACTCTTACCTGTTGCATCAACTGTTACATGTGCTCGAGATACACTGTAGTGTTGATGAGGATAAAGTGGTTGCATTTCGACAATATCAGAACTTGCTGTAGGGCAAACAGAATATTATGAATGTTACAAGGACAAATGACAATAATTCCGCTAAAAACGTGACATCATTTTCTTACCTTTCTTCTTTATGGTTAGTTGCGTAGGAAAATGATGAGGCAATGACATTGTATATTTCAGTGATACTTAAAGAGACGTAATTGATTCTTAGATTCAATGAGACCCTTCACGGAATTTGGAAGAGCACCCCAAAAAAGTTTAAATAAAAATCAATGAAAAAACTCGAGTCCTCAATGCAAGTGTTAGGATCCTAATTTTACATTTCAGGATGAAAAATACTATGAAAATTCACAGGATCAACTTCACAAAAAACGAAATGAAGCAAAAATGTGGGTAGAATAAGAAATAGAATAACTGATTTTTCAGGGATGGGAGGCGCTTTCGGAGGAAATTTTAAACAACACAAAAATATTTTTTGGACTCGAAAAATCGATTCTAAAATATGGTCTAATAATCCCTCAAACGTTTTTATGCTGGAAATATCCGAAATCTTATTAAAACTAACCTATCCACTTTCCACTTCCAATTCATTGACTCTTGTCCTACAGATGGGATAGTGAGTGAATGAGACAGGTTAAAGGTGATTTTTAAAACAGGAGCCTCTTTGAAATCTAAATTTTAAGAATAGACACTTATTGAACTTCAGGCACGTTGAATTTCATTCATAGCTTACTTACAATTGCTGGAAGCGCTACGCCTGTCCATTTGAAGGGAAATAGGCTTGCTTTTAGAAGCAGACCGTAGAGTTGATTTTTTTTCTTCGGACAATAAGGGTTGTTCAGATGGACTCCCTGCTTAGTTGATTAAAAGGAAAGAGGGAAAATGATTAAATCATAGAAATAAAGATAAAATTATGATATATGAAGATAATAATAACACTAGGCAACAAAATTTTGGGTTGAATTTGCCAATCGAACGGGACCTGTTTCTTTCTACTCAGGGGGGTCTACTGATGACTAAGATGAAGGCCTAAAAAATTCCCAAGCTCTGGTTTTCAAAATATTTAGGGTTTTTCGCATTTTTAAGGGTAAATTTTGAGTATTAAAGGGGATTATTAAAATAATTTATGGCCAGTTTTAATAAATGTTTCCAATTGACTTTAAACTCGGTTAGCCTCATTCAGATGAGTCTACTAAAGATTGTACTGGTCTATTAAAGCCAAACATGGGTATGGAACAAATATTTTATCACCTCTGTTTGAAATTTGGAGGATTTTTTGAGTAAAAAAGGCTCGATTTTTGCGGGTCTTGAGGCGATCAGAGCTGTGATTAGGCTTAAAATTTAAGACGGTTTTTCGACGGCTTTTCTCCCCTTCTCCCTTCATTAATTGGGTCTTTTAAAAGGAAAATCACCCGTATGGGCAATATTTTGCAACGTTTCTTTGAAATATTGAGGATTTGCTTGAGGAAAGCTGCGCTTTTTTGAGCATTTGAATAAACAAGCTACTGCTCTGAACTAATTGCTGCAATGAAATGAAATGAAAAAGAAACAGACAAATTAGAAGCTCTAAACTCGATTTTAACCTTTGGGCGAGTGTTTTAAAGTTGAAAATATACCAAGAAAGTATTTTACCTTCTTATACACTTCATTTTTTCATGTTTTCTTTGAATAAAAAAAAAAAAAAAAAAAAAAAAAAAAAAAAAAAAAAAAAAAAAAAAAAAAACATAGTTCAAATCCAGCTAGAGTGAACAAGGAAATGAGGTCCGTAATTAATGTACTCAATTTATTCTACTCATTTATTTATTTATTATACATGTATTTCCATGCATGACACATTAGATGAAAAAGAATAAATTGAAAAAATGAGATTAAACACTATCTCGACGCTTTTTTTTCGATTGGCGCTTGTATAGCGCCTCTGGAGCATCTCTGAAAATTGACCAGCAGTAGTCGGCAAGCCTTGTTGATTTCCAGCTACCCTGATACTGCTTTTCCATTTCTGACACTTGCTGATGAAAGCGTTCGCCATGTTCATCACTGACTGATCCACAATGTTGAGGGAAAAAATCCAAGTGTGAGTGTAAAAAGTGAATCTTGAGTGACATGTTACATTTTAGTTTCCGATACTTAGAAAGCAAATTTGCAACTAAATCCTTGTAGTTTTCCGCTTTGCAATTGCCCAAAAAGTTACTACAAACTGCTTTGAAACTGTCCCATGCTTCTTTTTCAACAGGAAGTAATTTTTCGTCAAAAACACTGTCTTTGAATAGTTTCCGAATTTGAGGACCAACAAAAATACCTTCCTTGACTTTTGCTTCATTGAATTGAGGAGACTTTTCACGAAGATATTGAAAACCCGCGCCATTTTTGTCTAAAGCTTTGGCGAAGTTCTTCATAAGGCCAAGTTTGATATGCAATGGAGGAAGGATAATATCGTTCGGGTCAACTAGTGGTGCATTTTCCACATTTTTTCCCCCAGATGTAAGAGATTTTCGTTTTGGCCACTTTTTCTTCTTAAAATGAGATTTACGTGCTCGGCTATCCCACTCACAAAGAATACAACAATATTTCGTGTAACCTTGTTGCCTTAATTACTAATAAGCCATATTAAAATGGCTATTAAGAATTACTCCCCCGTTCCTTTCTTTATTCTAGATTTGAACTTTTTTTTTTTTTTTTTATTCAAAGAAAACATGTAAAAAGGAAGTGTATAAGAAGGTAAAATACTTTTTTGGTATATTTTCAACCTAAAAACACTCGCCCAAAGGTTAAAATCGAGTTTAGAGCTTCTAATTTGTCTGTTTCTTTTTCATTTCATTTCATTGCAGCAATTAGTTCAGAGCAGTAGCTTGTTCATTCAAATGCTCAAAAATGCGCAGCTTTCCTCAAGCAAATCCTCAATATTTTAAAGAAACAAAGCAAAACATCTTTCAGACGGGTGATTTTCCTTTTAAAAGACCCAATTAATGAAGGGAGAAGGGGAGAAAAGCCGTCGAAAAACCGTCTTAAATTTTAAGCCTAATCACAGCTGTGATCGCCTCAAGACCCACAAAAATCGAGTCTTTTTTACTCAAAAAATCCTCCAAATTCCAAACAGAGGCGGTAAAATATTTGTTTCCAGTGGCGTGCGGTCCGGATAAGCAAGGCAAGCACTGCTTGCCCAAAGGTTTCTAAAGAAAGAAGAAAATTACACCTATTAAATGTTTTACATTTTAGCAAATATAATTTATAAAATGCGTTCAGTAAGTAAACTGCATTAAAACAGAAAGAGAGGAAGACAGAAATACGTATAGAGCCACCAAAGTAGGAAAGCAGAAAAGCGGATGGAGGAGGCGCAGCGCGCTGCGCGGCCTGAACACGGGCCAACTCATGTGCTGGAGAATCGCTTGCGATCAGCTGAGCGGAGAGCCACTGCTCGGCGGCGGAATCAAGGCAGGCGGGGAGCGCGGTACGTTCCGAGTCCGAGCCCTTCGCTGCGCGATCGCAGCTCGCTTCTCTTGGCCCGTCACCGCAGCGCGCTGCTTCTGCCTCCGATGCGCTATCTTGTTCTCTCTTTCCGTCGCGGTTGCAATTGCTCCTCCGGAGCAAATGCCTTTATATTCTATAAAATTTCGCTCACTTGGATCTAATTGGTGATGAATTAGACAATTCTCAATCATGTTTTAAATGCAGAAAGCCTTTTTTTTGGGAAATTTAAGTAACTCAAAAAATTCTAAATGCTGTAGAATAAAGACTATAATACCTCAAATAAGTGGCAAAATTAGGAGTTATGAGTGAGGAGCCGTCCTCCAATGCTCAATAACATTCGAAACAAGTTGAGTAAACGAAATTATAAATAAGAGAGAAAAAAATAAAAATACAGTTTTTCAAGACGTTACGTTCCATCAGATTTCATCCGAAAAATAGAGCTAGTAGAGTAAAATTTTAAGAATTTTCTAGGAAGGCTAGGGGGAGGGGGAAGGGAAAGAGGCTACGTTAACCCCCCCCCCCCCCGGATGGCGAACGCTAGAGCTTGCCCTGTCACTAAACCCACCGCACGCCACTGGTTTCATACCCATGTATGGCTTTAATAGACCAGTACAACGAGAACATACAGAGTCTCTAGCGGTTTAAAAAGTCATTTCAAAGTTGAATCATGAATCAAGAGCTCTAAGCCCCTTAAAACCCCATAAAAGACTAAAAATACATACTTTTTTGACTAAAATAAAATCCTGAAAATTAAAAAAATAGGCTCTGTGTTTTTAGCGCCCATTTTTGTCTTCAGTAGACCCATCTGAATGAGGCTACCCGAGTTTAAAGTCAATTGGAAACATTCATTAAAACTGGCCATAAATTATTAGAATAATCCCCTTAAATACTCAAAATTTACCCTTAAAAATGCAAGAAACCCTAAATATTTTGAAAACCAGAGCTTGGGAATTTTTTAGGCCTTCATTTTAGTCATCAGTAGACTCCCCCTGAGTAGAAAGAGACAGGTCCCGTTCGATTGGCAAATTCAATCTAAAATTTTGTTGCCTAGTGAATGGAAAAGTAAGGAGCAAACAGGAGAAAAGAAGGAAATTCTCTAAAAAAAATAATACAATTATTAATTATTATGAGAATGGAAATAAAGACAAGCAGGGAATTCGAATAGAAACTGTAGAAATACTTCAATATAACAGCGGCAGATAAACCAAAGAAACTCATTACAATAAAGCCATGTAGGTACAGAACGACAGTACTTCATTAAAGTGACCATCATCGTTAAGAAGACAACATTTGAAATCATTAAATTTTTTGACCATTGCTATCAGACGACTATGGACCATTTTGAAATTCTTCTTTTCATATTTCAACTTATTTTATTTAAGAGACTATCGTGGACTGTAGAATGTTTTATGTGATGATCCACTTTTTTTCTGAATTGACTGATCACAAGAAAAATTGAGAAGAGAATACACAACTTCAATATTTTGTTCTAATTCTATTAGGGCAGGGCGTTGCAAACTTTTGAAGCTATAAATGTAAATTTCGCTGTATTTAAGCCTTGCTCGCATTTGATAAAGAGATCTTCTCATACCCTTTTCTTTGACAGCTTCGGTAATCATTTTTACAGTTACTTTTAAGGTTTCATCAGATATGAAACAAAAAATCATAGCCATCTGCTGTTTGCAGATGTCATGCATATTTAAAGACTTTCGCAGCGTGAAACACGAGAATAGAAAAAAAAACTACTGGATAAATGATGCGTGTGGACAAAACATGCCTTAGCAAAACACTTACAAAAAGTTTTTTGGTAGGTTAAGTCTAAAAACAGCAGTAGTAGTTCAAAATTTGGTAAAATGCATCATCAAAATTCACTCAAGATTCTCTCAAGAGAAGAAGTCAATTCTTTAAAACCCACAAACAGAGCGAAGGTCGTCCAATTTGCTCTAGATTCCCCTTCGTTCATCACCGCCAACCCTCCCCTGCAAATGCTTCAAAAGATGGCTTCAAACATGCAAATGATAAAAAGGTTTCTTTCACAACTGTACCATAACTGACCTCCCTTACAATAAAAAGCAACCAGGATCAAGACATAAAGAGATAGCTTTTTAGAGAAGAGTTTTCATACCTATATATGAAGAAATATAATTGCGTTTATCTAAAGAGTTTGTCATAGTAGATGAAGTGTGATGATGAACCCGCGTTTCTTGGTGGTGGTCAGAGACATCAAACTCTTTGGAGAGGTTAATAGAGCTGGGCCCACCACCAGAGGCAGTGTCTAGGGATCCCTGTGATGACTTTTCCAATGCCTTTAGTTCCATTTGATCGTGGTGAATCCATAAGTCGGGAGGCTTCAAGTTTGTGTTGAGACTTTTCTGCTTACTACCCGTTCCAGTTTTCATGTATCTGTAAGAAAATCTCCTGAAGTATTTCAAGAATAATCTTGAAGTTACTGATTTAAAGCAAGGGTAACATGAATTCGATACTTCCAGGGAAAGCAGCTGCACATTGACTGTTTATGGTTGGAAGTTCAACAACTATGAAAGTTGATGAAACAAATTGGAATCAAACTATGAAGGTCAAAGACATATCATAGGGTTCCAAACCTTCAATTTTAAAATTTTCTGATTCCTCCAACCGATTAAGGGGTTTTTTGGAGGAGAGGTAAAGCATTTGTGAACGCTAACATCTCCGCTTCTGTACATGCAATTTACAAAATAAATAGGCTTCAAGTAAATGAAAAAAAAAAACGCCTAAAAGAACCTTGTGATAACTAAGTTTTTAAAAGAATATACTGGGAGCCGCATACCCACTTCTCTGTTGCTGGGTTCTTTTCTACTTTTTCTTAATCTTTGAGAGATGATAGGCGAGAAAATGCTTAACACGAGACATTTGATGGAAAATTTGAGCTCTGGAAATCCAAGAACAAGAACGGACAATGTTGAATGAACAATGCCAATGTTCCTGATGATTTCAAAGAGAGGCATACTCACTCTTTTTTAGAGCTGTCTAGACTGGACTTCCTTCTACAGCAGAAAATGGTCGCCATGATGAAAATTAATACTAGAGATAATGCACCACAGCCGATTCCAAGATACATAATAGATGAGAGGCTCATATCTTCCTTGGTATCTAAAAACATGAATCAGAGCAAACATTAGTGAATGTTTCAACTTTTGGGGTGATTGAAACAAAGTTCAAAACAGTCATAGATACCTTAGACAGCTAAAATGAGTTGAATAAGTCAATTTTTTCCATCGCATCATTAAATAATATTAGGTGAATTGAACAATTATTTTCTCAATGTTTTTGGCGCCAAAAACCATGAAGAAATTTTATTCTGAACGATAAAATATGCAAGTTTACTTTATATTTACTTTATTTTTGCATTTTCTTAATTTCATCTTGAGAATTGTGCAGCAGCAATTGTTAACGCTTAGATGACTAACCGGATCAATGAGGCCCGGCGGCTTCTTATTTTTCGCGCCACCACAGCTGTAATTATCTGAGAAGTCTATCCTTCACAAATAGCTCTACATAAACCCTTAAGAACATAATTCCAGAAAAAAAATGTTTTTCAGGCACAGCAATTTTTTTTTCATGTCTACCCCTAGAATGACTAACCCGGGCCTGCGAGGCCCGTATTGAGAATGTATGTTTATTTGATAGCTGCGATCTTTTTTCTGTTTTTTGAAGAATTTTATGATTTTCATACTTTGTCTTCTATTACCAAGTTCCCAAATTCTCTTTCCACCCATAAACTGCCCCTCCCTCCCCCTCTAAATCTCCTCCCCTCTCTCCCCAGTCCCCTTAGATCTAAGAGTGTCTCATTATAAACACATTTGTATACATTTTTTGAGATTTTGAGGAGGTTACAATGAAGAAACATTATTACCCCTGTAAGTATACTTGAATTTGGGAGGGAGGGGGCAACCTTGCCCACCCCTCCCCCCTCCCCCTCCTTCCGGTGGCCAAAAAAAGTGGTACTTTCCAATGTGTTTCTTTCAAAGTTTTGCACTTAGAAGGTTTATTTTTTAACGTCGTGAAAAGGAAAGAAAAGTCTAAAATGTATTATTGTACTATTACTACTAATAAGTCGCTCTCATGGCGCTTCTGTGCGCTCTGCGACACCCAACCACCACTGACAACGATCTTGCCAGAGCACCTCTGGCAGAGCGCATCTTCTTTCAAGCCTTATTCCCTCAATCCATGATTTGACAGGACGTCTTCTACGTTGGACTTCATAGGCGTTATGTACTGTTGTCATTTATGGAATACTTCTACATTATTTCAAACTTTTTGACAAATTAGAGCAAATTTTGGATACATTACTCACAGTGAATTATGAGATAAACGTGGGACAAAATTTCTTGTAAAGTAACTAATGGTTTTCCTGAGGTTTTGCTGTAAAAGTTGTAGCTGAGAAGTGGTCATGGAGGTAAAATACTGTCTGTAATACTAAAGAACTGTAAAAGCACCATGCGTTATTTTTTTACAACTAAACGGTAACGCCTTTACATATTCACCGTATCACAAGAAACACCTAAATTTAACTCATAAAAACTCTTAGATCGTCAAAAAGTAAAAGTAGATAATGAATAATGATTCCAGTAGTAGAATGACGTACAAAACGACGGACAATATACATAAGTAGGAACGATTTTAGGAAAAACAAAACATAAAATAAATTACTGAAAGTCAAGAAAATCAGACTTATTATTTACTTGTTATTATTTAAATTTTAGGTGCTTCTTGTGATACGGTGAATATGTAAAGGCGTTACCTTTTAGTTATATGAAAATAATGCATGGTGCTTTTACAGTTCTTAGACAGTAAATTACCTCCATGACCACTCCTCAGCTACGACTAATATAGCAAAGCTGCTCTGACAAGATCGCTGTCAGAGGCTGTTGGGTGTCACAGAGCGCACAGAAGCACCATGAGAGCGACTTGCAGGTAGTGCTAGTAGAATAATACACGAGATTAAAAAATAAACCTTCTCAGTGCAAAACTTTTAAAGAAACACATCGGAAAGTACTACTTTTTTTGGCCACCGGAAGGCGGGGAAGGGGGGAGGGGTGGGCAAGGTTGCCCCCTCCCCTCTCAAATTCAAGTATACTTACAGGGGTAATAATGTTTCTTCAATGTAACCTCCTCAAAATCTCAAAAAATATATAAAAATGTGTTTATAATGAGAGACTCTTAGATCTGAGGGGACTGGGGAGAGAGGGGGGAGATTTAGAGGGGGAGGGAGGGGCAGTTTATGGGTGGAAAAAGAATTTGGGACCTTGGTAATAGAAGACAAAGTATGAAAATCATAAAATTCTTCAAAAAACAGAGAAAAAAACATCGCAGCTATCAAATAACCATACATTCTCAATACGGGCCTCGCAGGCCCGGGTTAGGCATTCGAGTTGGTAAAAACGGTTAGTCATCTAAGGGTTACTGACTTGAGATTTGCACTTTAAAATGTCTGGCACCATGCTCATGATGGCGTTTCAATGCAGTTCAGAGTGTGAGGGGGTATCAAGTTGGGTTTCCACATGCTATATCCACTCAAATACGAGCAAAAGCAGTAGTGGTCTGCGAAGAGAGCCCCAACAAAATATTTTTAATGCACCTATCCAAGTTGAACACTCTTTTACCTCGGTTTTGCACAGAAACATTTAGGATTTTTTTTTTTTTTTAAGAGTGTCCAATTCTAATTTTTGTTCTTCTTGACTTCTTTTCTCCTCAGAGTGGTGGACCAATGATATTTTTACACTCTAGATAAAGATGTATTGATTTACCTTTCATTCCATGTCTGGAATCAAACTGATGCAGTGCGCTGACTGTAAAAGTAAATAGTAAAAATGTTTAGAACAGGAAAATATTGACCGAATTCAAAGTCTGCAATAAGATAAGTGTGGATGAGTGTATATTTATACATGTAACATGAGAAAAAACACTAAGAAATGGCTTGGACTGTAAGTAACAAGGTGGTGAAATGGGGCTGGGTCCACACTAAGGTTTTTCTCACTAGTTTAAGCGGACAGGAAGTGTATGCCAAAATGCTTTTAGATTCGGGATCTTCAGGTACCCTAATTACGTCTCGCCTTGCACGTGCCCTGAAAATTACCCCGAAGCCCTGCTTAAATGCTATCAACGGCATAGGGAACACGCCCGTTCCTGTAGCAGGCACGGCGAAAGTTGACGTTGGCATTCCCAATGGTCGCATGGTGGTTTATCACCCTGTAACTGTCATGGATAGACTTACCGGTTCGGTTCCCGCCGTCCCCCTCTCCCCTGATTTTCAGAAAATTTTCCGCGATTATACTTTAGCTGACCCAGACTTAGATCGCCCTTCAGAGTTAGATATTTTATGCGGTGTAGATTTGCTTGCAAAAATTCTCACTGATGATAATGTCCCTGCTCGTGACGGCCTCATGGGCCTAGGGACCGTTTTTGGACTCGTTTTAGTTACTCCCTCCAACACCCCTGTTACGCTGTTGACCGCGCTCCCTGCACACGCGCACACTCCTCAGCCTGACGTCATTGAGAAATTCTGGCACTTAGAGGAAGTTCCCCCTCCCGTTAAGTCTACGCCAGAAGAAAGGCTGGCCGAGAAAATTTATTCTGAAACCACTGTTTAGCTTCCCGATGGTCGCTATGAAGTCAATTTGCCCTTCCGCCCTGATCCCCCTGCCCTCGGTTCCTCTCTTGATTTAGCTCGCAAACGTATGCTCTCCTCAGAAAAGCGTTTCGAGTCAAATCCAAAATTGGCGGAGAAATACCGGAAATACATGGTCGATTTTGAAAAGGATGGTTTCATGTCCCCAGTTCCCCCGAACCCCTCCCCCGAAGAAGC
This sequence comes from Bemisia tabaci, assembly GCF_918797505.1. NCBI lineage: Eukaryota > Metazoa > Arthropoda > Insecta > Hemiptera > Aleyrodidae > Bemisia > Bemisia tabaci. Next base: position 77,830,510 of record NC_092794.1, read on the forward strand.
GCCAAAGTATTTTTTAGCTCATCACGGTGTCGCCAAAACCATCAATGGAGTGACAAAATTGCGGTGCGTTTTCGACGGCAGCGCCCCTAGTTCCACGGGCGTTTCATTGAATGGTACGTTGTTGAGCGGCCCAGCCCTTCAGAATGACGTCCGTGATGTCTTATTGAACTTTCGTGCCCACCCTGTAGTTTTCGCTTGTGATATTAAGCAAATGTACTTGCGTATTAGCGTCACAAGGACCCATCGCCCTTATCAGTGTATTTTATGGCGTGCTCACCCGTCGGAGCCGCTGAAAGCGTATTATTTGAATACCGTCACTTTCGGAATCAATTCTTCTCCCTTTCTTGCAATTCGCACATTGCATCAACTGGTCAGGGATCACAGACATAAATATTCCAACGCAGCTAAAATTCTCCTAGAATCTGTTTACGTCGATGACGGCAACGGGGGGGGGGGGGGGAGGCAACATTCGTGTCGCTAAGGAGCACCTCGAGGAGCTAATCGCTCTTCTCGCCTTGGGAGGATTCTTTTTACGAAAATTGGTCGGAATCCCACCCCGAAATTTTAGAAAATTTGCCTGCTGATCACCTTGAATGCCCTATCATTGACGAAAATGATGGAAGCCCGCGGTTTTCGATTTTGGGCGTCCTATGGGCGCCACAATTGGACTAATTCACTTATGTAATTAATTGGAAGCCTCACGCAGCCACGAAGCGCGGCATTCTCTCCATGCTCGCTTCAATCTATGACGTCTGCGGATGGATTGCACCCGTGACCTTCACGGCTAGATCCCTAATGCAGGAAATATGGAAATTAAAACTGTCATGGGACGAACGAGTTCCCGATGAAATTTGGCAACTGTGGTCCAATTTCTGTAGAGAATTGCCAGCGCTGCGCAAGGTTTTGATTCTTCGTTGCTTATACAGGGTTATCCAAAAGTCACTGACCACCCCTGTAACTTTTTTCCAAATTGAGATAGAAGTTTGAAACTTTGGGAATGTTCCTCGGTCTAAGGTAGCAACTTTTTGGTCCCCCCAAAATTTTGGGGGGCGGCCCCCCTTAAGGGGGGCGGGGGCTAACTTTTTTTTTTCAAATGGCAACCCCCCTTTGTGATACCTCATTCGAAAGATAATAAAAAAAGAAAATTTTTGGCGCAAACCGCAGGTCAAAATGTTCATTTTTGACAAAATGGCGGCCGGTCAAGGTTCAAAATGGCGGAAATTTGGCATCTCCGTTCTTTATTGACGGATTGGTGTGAAACTCAGAATTCTAGGGTTTTTTGAGATGAGAAAAACGATTCTGGCATTGGTTTTCCAGAAAAGTCAGTCTTTTGCAAAATGGCGGCGGTCAAAATGGCGGCCTAGAGCGGGAAGTGGATATTTAGGCTGCATATCGTTGGATTTGCATGAAACTTGGTATCCGGGGGTATTTCGCCACGAGAAGAACGAATCTTTCATTGGATATCTGAAATTTTGACAAATTCCAAAATGGCGGCGGAAAAATTGCGGGAAATCAGTTTTACGGCTCTTTACCGATGGATTAGCATGAAATTATTTGATATTTCAAGAATCTAATGATGGATTCCTTTTTAACCAACCAAAAACCGCCAGGATATCGAATTTCATGCAAATCCATCGGTAAATAGCCGTAAAACTGATTTCCCGCAATTTTTCCGCCGCCATTTTGGAATTTGTCAAAATTTCAGATATCCAATGAAAGATTCGTTCTTCTCGTGGCGAAATACCCCCGGATACCAAGTTTCATGCAAATCCAACGATATGCAGCCTAAATATCCACTTCCCGCTCTAGGCCGCCATTTTGACCGCCGCCATTTTGCAAAAGACTGACTTTTCTGGAAAACCAATGCCAGAATCGTTTTTCTCATCTCAAAAAACCCTAGAATTCTGAATTTCACACCAATCCGTCAATAAAGAACGGAGATGCCAAATTTCCGCCATTTGGAACTTTGACCGGCCGCCATTTTGACCTGCGGTTTGCGCCAAAAATTTTCTTTTTTTATTATCTTTCGAATGAGGTATTACAAAGGGGGGGTTGCCATTTGAAAAAAAAAAGTTAGCCCCCGCCCCCCTTAAGGGGGGCCGCCCCCCAAAATTTTGGGGGGACTAAAAAGTTGCTACTTTAGACCGAGGAACATTCCCAAAGTTTCAAACTTCTATCTCAATTTGGAAAAAAGTTACAGGGGTGGTCAGTGACTTTTGGATAACCCTGTATGTTTAGTTTTAAGCCACAAACTGCCCCAAATCGACGGAATCGTCATTTTTGTGACCTCAAGTCAGGGCTTAGGCCGCGCACTGAGCGGCATATTGGCTTATGATCATGTCTTTGAACATAGATTAAAATAATATATCAGAATATATCAACGTAATTTTTTGATATGTTGTTCAAAATACCCTCCTGATTCAGAAAATGTTTAGTTTTAAGCCACAAACTGTCCCAAATCGACGGAATCGTCATTTTTGTGACCTCAAGTCAGGGCTCAGGTGCGCACTGAGCGGCATATTGGCTTATGATCATGTTTTTGAACATAGATTAAAATAATATATCAAAATATATCAACGTAATTTTTTGATATGTTGTTCAGAATATTCTACAGATTCAGGAACTGCTTAGGTTTAGTCACAAAATGTCACAAAATGACGAAATCTTCGGTTTTGTGACCTCAAGTCGGGAATCGGGTATACTCGTTGAACTGCATGTTGTCCCCTGTTTAAGGCGAACTTCATGATTCCTTTCCGATCAAGAAAAAAAAAGTTACAAACACATGAGGTTATTAGACATGATGTTCATTCTATACAATACTCCGATACATGCCCCCCCCCCCCTCCCTCCGAAAATTCTATCCGCCTTTCCGCATCGTCCTCCAATTTTTCGGAATATAGCCGATTTTTCCTCGGATTATCACAGTTTATTAGTATTTTTTTTCCGACTTTTTTCTCACACAAAAATTTAAAAAAAAATTATAACTTGTATTAAAAACGTTTAATCTGGGTAAAGGTAACAGGGCCAGTTGTTAACCAGTAATTTCAGATCACATCATGGGGAATGGGCCATGACCGTCTTCTTCCGACCAGAATCGATTTCACCATAATTGTTACAGCCCTCCCCCCCCCCCCCCAGGTGCTGCTTTAGGAATTTAATCCCATCTGAGAGCCCATTTATGCACGCGATTTGTGTCGCCGTGTCGCCGGCGGCAGTTGTCGCCGCGACATTTTTTGGAATCGCGCGATCCATATTTTTGTCGCCGCGGCACCTTTTTTCTGCCGCCGCGACACCGTTTTTCTGGAGCGCAAAAGGTCCAAAACACGTGCTCAAGAAGTTCAATTCCAAGCGGCGGTCGCCGAAATTTGTCGCGCGCATAAATGCGCTCATATGACTCCGTGTAGTTACAAACCGCGGGCGGCAGGAAATCGCCGGGCGGTTTCTAACTACAAGCGACATGATCTAGAAATCGCCGCGGCAGTTTTGCCGCCGCGATTTGCTGTCGCGCGCATAAACGGCTCCATAGCTTCCCGTGTAGTTTGAAATCGCGCGATTCGTTGTCGCCGGCGACACGGCGACAAAAATCGCGTGCATAAATGGGCTCTAACGATAGACTATATGCATAGGAGGTCTCATGTCGAATTTTCCATCTCTATGTCCATCCGTTTTTGAGCTACGCGAGTTCGGTTCCTACCGCCCGAACGCTCACTATTTAGTAACTTTGCGACCGCTCCACCCCTCCCCGCCGCAAGTGTCATTTAAAAAATTTGACCTCATCTAACGATGGCCTATCGGTAGAAGAGGTCGCACCCAAATGCTATCGACTTCGGACTAAAATGTTTGTCCCTACCGCCCAAACGCAAGTCTTCAAGTATTTCTGCTTCCGCCCCCCTCACCCCGCCACAAGTGTCATTATGAAATTTTGGACCCATCCAACAATAGCACATACAGGGCGTTTCAGACCACCCGTACCAGGCCTTTTTCTCGGTTGGTATAGGTCGCACGAAGTCGGAGACCGCGGGGTTGAATAGGGAATTGACCCCAAGAAATCCGAATTTCGTGGTCCCGAACCCCCCCCCCCCACCCCCCTTGGCGGGTATAGGGGGGGTGGGGGGGGGGGTTTCGACGAAACCCGGGACCACGAAATTCGGATTTCTTGGGGTCAATTCCCTATTCAACCCCGCGGTCTCCGACTTCGTGCGACCTATACCAACCGAGAAAAAGGCCTGGTACGGGTGGTCTGAAACACCCTGTATGTATAGGAGGTCTCATATCTTTCACTTTTCTATGTCTTTCTGTCTTTGAGCTATGAGTTCGGTCTCTACCGCCCAAACACTCGTCTTCAAGTATCGGTACTCCGGCCCCCCTCCTCCCGCCCCAAAGTGTCATTAACAAAATTTGACCTCATCTACCGATAGTCTATATGTTCAAGACCTCTCATACCAAATTTCACTTCTCTATGTGCTTTTGTCTGCGAGCTATGATTTTTGTCCCTACGCGCCATAAGGACACTGCACTGTGCTCCCCTCTCATCCGGCTAAAGCCCGAGGAGGCGGTGGAGTTGAGATCCCGCGGAGGCGGCTTTCCGGCCTACGAGTCGCCGCCGCCGCCGCCCAGCCGCCCATCCTCTCGGTCCGGACACTTGAACCACCGAGAACGCGTCAGGTCCCTTGCCCGTGGCCAGGCCCTCAGGCTGCGAGAGTCCTCCCGCGCCCGCTTCCGCGGGTCCCGCCGCACAGTGCGGCACTCTGTGGACAAAAGCCAAAAATTCACAACTCGACATCTGAATATTTTTTTCGGAATTTGTTATCTTAAAGATATTTCTGACTCACTATGATGGTTCATTTTCAAATTTTCCGCTCAAAACTACCTCAAATGTGGGTAGAAAGTCGGCAGGAAATAGGTCGGGAATCACTGGTCCGTAAGAAATACACGGGAAAAAGACGTCAACTTCAAATGGAGATTTCTCGCTTGAAACGCAAAATGCTCTGGGTGGTTGACATTTTCTTAATCCTGAGATATCCAACTTCAATTCTAAGAAAAAGATGTTGCGACCTTTTGCGACTATCAGAGATATTTGAAGTTAAAGTTTGGGTGTTTCACGTTGCTTTTACATTGTTAACACAGGGCTAATTCGAGGTTGCCAACTTCGAATGAACTTTTCTTGAAAAATACGCAAAAAAACCTGAGGTATAACATTTTCTTATTCCTCGAATGTTTTAATTTGATAGTACCAAAGGGTTTTCCTATGTCGGTGCTGTTATCTTCATTATTTAAAGTTAAGTGTCTTTTGCCGATTTTTGTCCGCATCGTCCATAAGGGTGCCGCACTGTGCGCCGCCTGGGACGTGACCCTGGCTCCCGCTCGAGTCGTCCCCCTTCGCCCGCCCGGGGGCCGCGATCCCCTGTCTGTGAGCCCTTGTACGCAAGATTACGTCTCAGGGGCTCTGGAACCTTTGTTTACGTCCGGCGCGGTTAGCTCCACTCAGCACTCTGACTCGGCCCTCGTCAATTCGCCTTGTATTTGATCACTTGCATTTATCCCCTTATGTCTTAGTCGCCCTTGTACTCTCTTTCATTGCTTTGTGTCCACATGGTCGGTGGCCAACGTAATTTACTTCATTGCTTGTGCCCCCACGTTTTTTTTTTCTTCTCTCCTTTGTCGCCGTTGTAAGCTTGTCCCCCCTCTCTTCAACTCTGGTATCGCGGCTGGCAACCTGAGTTCCCTCTTGTAACCTTGCCTAAAGTAAAGGCTTACTCTCGTTTCAGGATGGACCCTCTCCTGCCAATTGAGGCGTGGGACGCCCTCCCCGCTGTCGCTGAACGACCCATCTCACCCCCTACCTCACGACCCTCTTGCCCTCTTTGCGGACCAGTCCATCCTCTTGAGGATTGTCGTCGATTTCGCGCGCTCAGTCCGGCAAATCGACTGTCGCTGGTCATCGGCAACGGCCGTTGCGTCAACTGCCTCCTGCCCCATTCTCTAAACTGGCCGCACGTCCGATGCGATTGCCGTGCTCCTCACCACCCTCTCTTGCATGACAGCCGCAGAGTAGTGGTGCCACCCCTCCCCCCCCCCATTGCCTGGTGTGCGCGCCTCCCTTAGAGATCGGCGGCCCCTTCCGGCTATGCCCTACCTGGGGTTTCTACACCGCGTGCCCCAGCGCCGAAGCGCTAAGTCTGCGCTAGCCACCAATTGACCTCTTTGTCGCCCTTGTAACACCCACCCTTTCCCTTCGTGTTTCGCCCTTATTGCATCTGCATATTGTTTTTCGCCCTTGTAGGGTTCGCGCCCCTCTTTTCGCGCCTCGCCAATCGTGTCTCTAGTTTTTTTGCCTTTGTCGCCCTTGCACCTTCAGTTCGTGTCTCTAGTTTTTTTTTTCAACCTTTGTCGCCCTTGTACCTTCGGTTTCGTTTTGTAATCCCTCCGTGATTCCAAGGGGGGAGTATTTTTTATTTTTTATTTTTTTTTTTTTTTTTGAGAGCTTGCGCACTCTAGGTATAGTTCATTGGCTTTAGTCGTGTAGACAAACAGCCACCGCTAAATGATGGAAAGTTTAAGGTTTATCTACAGCTGCGTGAAGTAAGAAATTTCTCCGCGCAGGGGGCGCCACCGCTGTGTTTTAGAGTCCGTACAGCTCCACGTGAGTCCTTGAGCTTTTATAAAAGTTGAAGGAATTTCTGTTTAAATCGAAGAGTTATAAGTTCTAGCCATAACATTCTTCTTCCTATTGACCCTAAAAACAACGTGAAAAGTCATTTCTGAAGCTCTGCAATTTGATCCCAGAAAAAAGTAGGGTTAAGCATGATGACCTTGATGCAACCAATCGCGCTTGATCGCTCTCAGCAGTTGGCAGATATCTCTCTCCCACCGTGAGCTGTCTCTCTCGCACTTACAGATATCCCGTAAGAGAAACTGGGATCAATTTGCAGCTTTTATTATTAGACTTTCAAAGCTCGCGTTTGTTTTTAAGGATTCCAGACGTATGCTGCTAGAACTTATGAGTCTTAGAATTTAAGATACCTATTGTGATATTTAAATAATCACTGATTTCGGAGTCGGATTTTAGCAGCGCGACGTGGTGGATTTTTTCGGAACTACAGCTGAAGATTAACCTTAACATGAGATTTGATTACCGATTATGTGGGATTCTAGTTCCTGGTATAGTTCGATTTCAGTTCTTGCTAAGACGGTTTTGGAGTCAATTATCACTTGAGGGTCCGGTGTTCTCATGAGATTGTAGATATTTATAGGTAGTTTGATTTTTGTGCAGTGAAGGAGGATGTGGTCGATAGTTCCTATCTGGCAACAAGTGCATTTATCATTATCTTTCAGTCTGATACGGTTGAGATGTTCTGGGAATAACCCATGGCCGATTCTCATTCTAGATATTATGTTATTCTAGATATTATGTTAGTAGTATGTTGACGCCCTTGCGTCTCGAAAAATATCGAACTTCGATACCTCTCCGCCACCTATCGCCTTTTTTACTAATTAGCAATTTTGGTTGTCGAATTCCCCTATAGATCGCGCATGCTTGTCAATTAGCGCCCGGTTACCGTCCACCCCTCCTTTTTCTCGCTAATGGACTCGTCCGTTTTAGCATGATATTATGCCGCGTTGCCAGCGCTAAGGTTCCACCCCTTAGGAAACTTGTTGATTCTTGTAGGAATGCGCTCGCTCGGGTAGTCCTTGTTCGTCTGCTCTCTTGTGTCGGATACTCACGTCCTTTCGGTGTTTCGAGCTTTTTTGGACTTTTCGTGGAGAAAGTTACGTTCTCCGCAGATTCCTGCTCCCTCAACCTCTTTCGAGTTTCAACTGAAAGTCTTCTCTTCATTTTCTGGTTGCATTCAGGTAGAATTCATGAATTATATCTCCCTAGAAATCTAGCACCTAGGATCCCTAACCCCTGTAGGCTTTACCTCGTGGTGGCTAATTTCAACCCTGACGAATATAAGTGTATTTACTCCCTATGTTCCCTTCCTTGCCCTGAGTACCCTTCCTTAGAGCTCAAAGTGAAAGAATCTTCTCCTTTGCTCCCTTGAGGATCTCCCTTAAGTTCCCTAATCCTCTGGAGACTCCAAGTTCAAGGTCATGTCTGGATCTCTCGTGACCATGGAAGGCCAAGGTTTCATCTATGACTTCATGAACAAGTCTTGTCACCCAGGAATAATGGTTCGATGGTCTCTGCGCACTAATACTCAGTGGTAAGCTGATTCATGTTTCACTCAGGCATACCTTTTATGATGATCTATGTACTATGGGTTCCCACACCCCCGCCCCCTTTCAGGTTTACCTAAGTTCAATTTCTTAGGCCCCAAATATACATACAGTCCACTCAATCTATTTGTATCGGAATTCAGGCCCCCAAGATCGATATACCTTTCGATTTTATAGCGGCCCAAACACTCGGTCCTATTTTCAAAGTCTGATTACAGCGGGCTCATCTAGGGACTATCACATGTCGACCTCTTTCTTCGTTAATTATTTATTTATTACTTCGATTGCCACTATAGCCACTTGACACTTTTTAACTACCGAAATAAAAATTGAAGGTTCAATTCTTCACTTTGAATGAGGGCAGCGAAGAGAAACTAAAACACCTGGCTACCAGGTGAAGTCGAGAAGTCTTTGCGAAAATGCAGAGATTGGAATGAGTTTGGAAGTGAGCCTCAATTAGCATAGATGCACGAAGTAACCGCAGCTCACGCCAAAATATTATAATTCTCTATTCCTTGAAGCTCCATCCTCTGGGCTCTTGCAGACGTGATAATGACTGTATGCATTGCTCGATAATTTCGGCGGAATCCGAAGGGGCCGCCAGGTTGAGTGTGAAAGGTTCCATTGGCTGCAATGCTCTTTCAACCCATCAGGCAACTGATTCGGGTGAAGGAGTGAGCCACTGACACACGGCACGCCGGCGTACGAAAAACCGGACCGGGAAAGTGTGAAAGGCTCCGCTCGCGCTAATGTTCCGCGGCCAAGGTGACGACTTTTTACCTGCTCACCGAATCGGGCTGCCAGACGACAAACCGAATAGTGTGAAACCGGCATAAGAGATAAATAGAAGTATCTCTCTTCACACACACTAGTTGGGCTTGTGTGGCTCGAAAAACTGATGGTAGGTAACACCAAGTTTTTCAACATCAGCTCGGTAGTTACAAGTTTTATTGCTGTTTTTATAGTGCGGTCGCTTGGGGTCAAAATAGTTCAAATTAGACTACCAGCATGAAACTTGATGAAAATTTAATGTAAGGTACCTAGAACGATAGTCTATCGGGACCCTAGCTGGATCTCCCATGGTTCTCCGTATTTTGGCCGCCATTTTACGGGATGGTCGTCTCATTTCATGGGGTTTCTTCTCATTTGTCTGGCGCACAGTGCAGTGCCCAATGAAAATAAGTCAAAGGACTACGTGCAAAACGGGCCATTTGAAGCTCGGGGCGGATACCTTTGAGACTTGCCCTATTCATTCACCTAACAATGTCCCATCTTTTCCCAAAGTTTCAAGCCCCCCAAAAATTTTGGGGAGATGCGGCGGGGGGTCAAAGGTGAAAACCGGCAACATTTTCGCAAATTTATTACTCGAAAACCAAGAAGTTTTGGAAAACGCGGTTTAAACGAACGTTTTCAGCGCAAGACAAGAGCTTTCAGAAAATGTATAACATCATAAGGTTTTGTCAAATTTAGCTCGAGTTATCGCCTCCAAAGCGCCGGAACGCTCCAAAAAGACCCCTTATTTTTTCACGTTTAGGCTGATTTAAAAAAAGCCATTTTTTTATTTTGATGAAAAACTAATATGTTGTTCCTGACTCTCTGTAGCCCCTCTAGCTCTTTACCGCATGCTGGGGAAATGTTTTGGTCGCGAGTTATAAGAGCGGAAAGGAGCGAAGGTCGGAAAAATCGGCTATTTTAAACTGCGCGCGGCGACGGATCAGGAGACATGTGGCAACAATGCGAGGTCGGCAGAAAGGTATGATTCGCCGGACTGAGTGGGAGGGGACGTTTTCCCTCCGATCAACGCCGCGCGCGCAGTTTAAAATAGTCGATTTTCCCGACCTTCGCTCCTTTCCGCTCTTATAACTCGCGACCAAAACATTTCCCCAGCATGCGGTAAAGAGCTGCAGGGGCTACAGATAGTCAGGAACAACATATCAGTTTTTCATGAAAATAAAAAAATGGCTTTCTTTTAAATCGGCCCTAATGTGAAAAAATAAGGGGTCTTTTTTGAGCGTTCTGGCGCTTCGGAGGCGATAACTCGAGCTGAAGTTGACAAAACCCTATGATGTTATACATTTTCTAAAAGCTCTCGTCACGCTGAATACGCTCGTTTAAACCGCGTTTTCCTAAACTTCTTGGTTTTCGAGTAATAAATTTGCGAAAATGTTGCCGGTTTTTAACTTTGACCCCCCGCCGCGTCTCCCCAAAATTTTTGGGAGGCTTGAAACTTTGGGAAAAGATGGGGCATTGTTAGGTGAATGAATAGGGCAAGTCTCAAAGGTATCCGCCCCGAGCCCCAAATGGCCCGTTTTGCACGTAGTCCTTTTCAAACATATGAAATGAAAAAAGTAATGAGATATACGAAACAAGTAGCAAAAGCTACCTGCTGAGGGGGCGCCGCCCCCCCCCCCCCAGACCCCCCCTTTCAAATTATATATGTGAGACTTTGAGTATCATAGAAGTCGTGCGGCGACATGCCGAATGAAATGCCACAATTAAAATTATTGGATCAGATGATGAGCTGATAAAAGCCTTACCCAGTAATTTGGGAACATTTCTGACACAGTTTGGTTGCTTTAACTATCACTTTGATTTGCGAAATACAAATCGTTTTCACTTCGTATGTAGTTAAATTTGATTTTGACTGACTTAGTTTCTGATGGATTCAAATTCATAATATACATTTAGGTTCCAGGGAAAGAAAAATGCAGATGAGCTACACTTCACATGAATATAGATTGATTAAAAATAAATAATCCGAAGAAGTGATGGAATAATTGATAATTGTTTACTACAGTAAATACTAAACCTAGGATTCATAGGAATTTTAAATAAAATCCAACCCATCACTAAAATAACCCATATCGACGGTGAAACTACCAAACCACGTATCTCGTTTGCGGTGTTTAAAAATCTACGCTCACATTTTATTTTTTTGAAGTAGAACAAATCAATATCATTCCTTGAAATTTTCACGGAATTTTCTCCGCACAAAGAGGAAAAATCTCAGAAATTTTCAAGACTGGATGTTAAGTAGTTTTTCATTTAAAAAATAAAGTATGACAGGAAGTCTGCGACGTCGCAAACCGAGATACGTGGTTTGGTAGTTTCACCGTCGATATGTATATACTCGTGGTGCCTGCTCTCGGCTCGATTTCGCCGAATGGAATTCTTTATCATCGCGGTTGTCCTTGTTGCGTGCGGGAGGAAATGAAGGCACGCTCGCAGTAGCAAGAAGCAGACGCGCCAGGTTGCTTGCGACGCGTGAATGTAGCTTAACCTCCACAGATTAACAAACCGTCGAGCAGCCACGCGAAAAGTCCTATACCTACATAGAGAAAAAAAAGGAGATATTTGCATCTTGAAGTTTGTTTACCCTGTGACGTAGGTCTGTACAACCTGGCCAGCGAAATCCGAAATTCGAACTATGAAAAATTGACCATAATTTCCGATTTTCCGCGGTGTAAAATACACAACTCAGCAGAAGAAAGAAAGAAAAATCGATTCGATATTTCTGGAGATAAATGTATCGATACGGACGATATATCAACGTTGAAATATCGATACAATATTTTGGTCTAAAATATCGATAGTCTGGTGGCGCGGAGCGTCTTAGGGGGGGGGGGAGGGGGGGGGGGTTTGGGCGCGTAGCGGCCAGTCGCTAGAATATCGCACCCGAGGCCCGAACCCAAATTGAGCCTCATTCGAGCGGGTCTCAAAGCGGGGCCCAAGGCTGCAATCGCGGCCCCGCTAGGCTAGCGGCCACCGACCCTCGGAAAAGTCATAAAAACGAATGACGCTGATCAATGTTCCCACAAAAATGACGCGGCGCAACGGCTGCGGCCACACCGGAACGTGACTGTAAGAGGAGGAAGGGGGGAGGGAGGGCCCCCTTCGGCCCTGGCGAGAGTAATAAAAACGAGCATTGGAGCCAAATTGGTCTTTTTGTTATTTAGGGATAGTGTCCTAGCCTAAGTTTATTTAAAAAACAATTAAATAAGAGGAAGGATTTCAACCCTGAAAAATGTGCTGCTCTCTCCAGGACCACGGATAACCTGTGACCCTGGGATCTTTGTCAGTTTTGGTGAGCACAGTTACAGAGATGGACCATTTTTTTTAGGGAGCGAACAAATCAAAATTTTGAGCCTTAAGTTGATCGCAACCATATCCGGAAGTCGTTACAGTGACATTTTTGTGCAATATGCTTCTGTGGAAAGTGCAATACTTAATGAATACTTTTGACAAATCGTGTTTTATCCGGTTTGCGCTTCAAACGTGATTTATTTGTGGAGTGTCATACCTTCCTTTTTGAATTGAAAAACTCGTCAGATGCATTGGGTAATGGAGTAAGGCATCTCTCATTTCTTAACGCAGGGGGCGGCAAATTTTGCATTTTTTTAAAATGTAGGTTTAAAAAAAATCGGATTCAGAAAAAAAAAATTACAAACGAGAAAGCGTCTTTCGGTGACACAAGAGACAGCACCTTTAATTAGTCCAGTTAAGAGAGAAACTAGACACGCAATTTGGCATGGAGCGGTGCAGCAGTGATGATGAGGACTTGAGATAAAAAGGAGAAGCCCTCAGCGCGGCGCATGGTGAATCGAGTCAATGAGAGAGGTCGGAAAAAATTTGGGAACTTAAAACGCTCATAACTCCGTTTATACAAGAATCTAATGTTCTGCAAGCTGTTCCACTGGTTTTCTTGTGATATTTTCTTCCAGTATCACCCCTTGAACTTTAAAATGTGACGAAATAAACATCAACATTTGCAGTTTATGTCAAAAATTTCATGTCCGACCCCTCTAATTGACTCAATTCACTGTGCGGCGGTCGGCGTGAAACGCATAGCGCCTACAAGACTGTAGGAATACTTCACGCATTGCGCCAAACACAGTGCGGTCAGCGCGGCGCGCCGGCGGAAGTTAAAATTATTAAACCACATTTATGTTTGTTCTTGCATAATTTTTACCTTCATTTCTTACAAATGGAAGGCCTTGTTCACACATATGTAGATAGGTTTACGGAACTTAACTTTCACGCAAAGTTCCGTGCGAACTTTTGCTAGTAGTGAGGGGCATAGTGTCCTTTCTTTTAATTTTTCTTGTTTTGCCGGTTGAAAATGCGGGTGTGATCCCTGCGAAACGTCCTGGGTTTCTTATTATATTTTATGTGTTTCTTTTTTTATTGTTATTTGCGGCCTTAGTCCCGTTTTAAGTTGTTTCTCTGTTACTGTTTCGGGCCGATTAAGTTGTTTTTTTTTGATGTTTCGAAACGATGAGAAGGGGGCAGCAAAATACAGGTGGCCCATAGGCAGCAAGTGGGTCAATTCGGCCCATGGGCGGCAAGTAGGTAAATCCAGCCCTGTTTTTTAAATGAATTTTGAGTCAAATTTACGTGAGAAATTGATTTACCAAGATTATTTTTCTTAATTAAAATTAACTTTCTTTTTAATACAGTTTTTACGTAAATACATTTGTTCGTAATTTCCAATACTTTTTACGAAATTTTTATGTTAATTTAATTATTATGTAAATTTGACTTCCTTTTCCAATTTTTTTCTTTTTTCGCGTTTTTCTGTGACTTTTAACAATTTTAGACTTTCTTTCCTTACTCTAGTAAGGATCTAGTCGTCAGAATCTATCCTGAACGACAACTTACATTCATAGAAAATAAAGCTTTAAATGTTCCTGACCATTTTTTACCATCCAAACTCACTAGAACACATTGTATAGGTATATGAAAAATTTGAAGAGCATCGCTGTCAAAAGCTAAGTTCTCCTTCAATTTAGCTCTTTTTGTATGGTCTACGGGTAAGGACAAAACTAACTGTTTTTGCTAAACGCTTTCTGTTTTTTATTCATAAAATTTGAAAGTCTCAATGAAAGCAAAGCTATGTCCAATCACAGCTAGGTATTTTTATTTTGAGACTGCACATCCCAACTTCTCCCACTTTTTCAGCCGAATTATTTTTTTTTGGGCTAGATTTTGGTTGGTGCAGTAATGCTGATGGTTATTTTTAGAAGACTATGATGGTGAAACCTAAAGTTTCCAATGATATTTTATCAGCATAGTAAACTCAACCACGACTTCAATCATAAATAATTCCATTTAGCGAAATCAAGCTGAAAGGCACACGTAAGGGTTCATGAAAGTTGAAGTCATAGCTCAACATTATAGGGTAGGTTCAAGTAACTTTTAACGTGTTTCAGACTTTTGTTTCTTACCGTAGACCCTGAAAAACCACTTAAATTCAAGGAAAATAAAGCCTTAAATGTTCATACCCATTTTTAAATGTCAGAACTCACTAGACCACATTATATTCATGATAAATTTGAAGAATATCGCTGTGAAAAGTTGAGTTTTCCGTAGATTTAGCACTTTCCGTATGGTCTTTAAGGTAATGACAAAAAGTGCTAAATTGAAGGAGAACTCAACTTTTGACAGCGATATTCTTTAAAGTCATCATGAATATAATGTGGTCTAGAGAGTTCTGATGGTTAAAAAACGGTTATGAACATTGAAAAATTTTAGTTCGATGAATTGAAGTTGTCCCTTAAGGTCCATTAGCGCTAAGGAAAAAAATTCTAAAACTTGTTTGAACCAACCCTATAATATTCTCCCACAGGATTCACTTTCAGACAGTAATAATTAATCAACATAAACATCAACCATTACTGATAAATCATCAAAGATCCTATTGGGCGAAATTCAGCCAAAAAGCACCAGTTTGGAGTCTTGACATTTTGGCCACCGTTGGTTGCTTATTTACGCAATTAAACTGTGACTCGATGATAAAGAATGCCATTAGGCGACATTGAACCGAAAGGCACCAGTGTGGGTTCTTTACATTATGGTCACAGTTGATTGCTAAACGCTACCAAACCATGGCTAAATGATCAGAAATTCCATTTGGCGACACATGTTAACACTCTTTGAACATCTGAGGTATGAGTTCTGGAAATTTTGGCTATACTTGGTTGCTAAACGCTACTTAACAGTAAATGTTCAACAGTGATTTGATGATAAAGAATGCCATTGGGCGACATTCCGCCGAAAGGCACCTGTGTGGGTTCTTTACATTATGGTCACAGTTGATTGCTAAACGCTACCAAACCATGGCTAAATGATCAGAAATTCCATTTGGCATAATGGAGATGTTGCATGTGTGAGGAATTTGCGATTTGACTGATGAATCTTGTGTAAAAGGTCACGAGAAACACGATGGTGCCACTGGTTTTCTCTGAAATCATCTCCCAAGCTTAAAAAAAAGCACTCAAGTTGAGGCCAAAATGGAGGGAATATCCCACCCTACCCTGAGAGTCCAAGTCTAGATCAAGACCAACTCTCCATGCAAAGATAGGGAACTAATACATTGACAGGGCTACCAATTTATCTGGGGACTCCAAAACTGAAAACGCGGCAACCCTGCTAATGTATTTGCTCCCTATCTTTGCATGGAGAGTTTGTCTTCATGTAGACGTGGACTCTCAGGGTAAGGTGGGATATCCCCTCCATTTTGGCCTCAACTTGAGAGCTTTTTTTGAGCTTGGGAGATGATTTCAGAGAAAACCAGTGGCACCATTGTGTTCCTTGCGAACTTTTATACAAGAATCAACAGTCAAATTGCAAATTCCTCGCACATATAACATCTCCATTGGGCCAAAATGCACCGATATCAATACCTCATATGTTACTTGGTTCCTCGAAAATTCTTCTCTTGGACTTAGCCTAAAAGTGTGAACATTTTTTAGCCTCCGGCGAAACCTTGAGTCTATACGGCTTCGCCGCACGACTAAAAAGGGGACATTGGTGATATCATTTTCAATGTTTGTTTACTGATTTGCATCGAATTGGCGTGAGGGGGGGGGGGTGATGAGATTTAAGCTCCGCGCGCGGTGACCGGTAGCCGATGACGCGCAAGTGTTGTGATAGCAGTGATCAAAGCTGATTGACACGGTACCAGATGTCCGGTTGGTGATAACAATGGCTACAAACACTCCTGGTAAGTTATTCAATTAAGATTTTATCGTAAAAATTATTTTTTCAACTTCTAAACATTACTTTTAAGCAAGTTTTTCGATGGTACTCTAATTCAGTATTCTTCCCTCTTACTTAAACTTTATAGACGTTTATAAAAAAAACCTAAAATAACCTTTTTTCCTGACAAGTGATAATGATTGCAAATATCCTGTAGATTCTGAATTTTAAAGTCCCATCTGCGTTTGGCTGCGAATAATAAAGTTATAAAGTTTTTTCTGTCTCAAGGTCTTGCTCTGAAAAACTCTGATCTCTTCGACTTATGGACACGGACATCGAAGGAGGAGTGAGTTACAACAATTGAGGGGAAACTCCGAGAACTATTCGCAACCCAACGTGTCTCAGACGAAAATTGGACAAAATTTTTTATATTTTTTATGGATTTTTTAAATTTTTTGTGGATTTTTTGTTTTTATCTGTCTTTTTTCTCTTGTCTCTTGTGAAGTTTAATTTTGCTGTTAATTTTCGATGATATTTTACTGTGCTGAATTTTTTATTTTTTGAAATGCCTTTTCCTTTTTATTAAAGACTTGTAATATGACCAAATCCAAGTGTTTGTCCTTTTTCTCATGCTGATCCTCGGAAACCTCATTATTTTATTGTGTATATTTGAATTTTTCAGCTTTCATTTCACGCGGCATTGAAATTCGGAATGAAAGAAAGGATAGACCTTAGCCTTGTTAGGTCCAGAGTTAAAAAATAAAATATGCATCGTTAGTATCTGTAAGTATACAGTCTATTTTTGGAGCGAGCTTGCGAGAATCTATACATTTTAATCCTTGAATTATTGCTAAAAAAACTGCTTTTTCCAGGCGCGTTGGCACCACTGTATTTAAAATTGAGGGGTCATAAGAGGGCCCGATACCCTCGTAAGCCTAATTAGTTATGATTTCAGGTTGGTTTTCTCTCTTTCCCCCACAAACATAATGTACTCATGTCATTAAATTAAGTGGGAAAATAACGGCACATTTGGCGAAAATTGGCAACACTCTATTCAATCATTTGGGGAATTTGGGAAATTTTGACTTTAATACAAGCAAGTACATGGTGATTACTTAACACTGTCAAAATTTCATTGAATCCCATGCATTATTCGATGAGATATGAATTATTTCTCATCCGCCCATAAGGACACTGCAATGTGTGGCGTTCTAACTTACCTATTGACATACAATTTGGCAGGAATATACTTGAGTGTGTCTAGAATGAGAAAAAATTAACATTCAAGTCCAGTCGTTCATTTTAGCCTTGCTATTGGCCGCCATTTTGGAAATTAGCAGCCCAGTCCTGCTTCTCCGCGATTTCTCAGGTTTGTGCGGCTGTTTTGCAGCTAGACGCATGAATGTTAGCAGGAATATCTATAAGTGCGTTGAAAATAGAGATTCATCGAGACCCAAGTTTGGTCAGCCATTTTACCGCCGAACTTGGCCGCCATCTGCCATCTTGGAAAAAACAGATCTGCCCTGTTCCTCCAAAGTTTGTCGGGTTTTCGTGGGTGTTTTACAGGTAGACGCAGGAAATTTGGCAGGTACACCCATAGTTAAGTTGCAGATACAAAAACGTCGCGACCCTACTTCCGCCGGCCCTTTACATGTGTTATTAACTGTCATTTTTGAAATAGCGGACCATTTACGTAACTCCAGCTGACCGACCCCACTTCTGTATGGTTCTCAGATTTTCGCAGCTAAGTTACTGCCACAATAATGAAATCTGACCAAAGTATACATGAATGTGTCCATACATGTAAAACATGTAATGCAAAAATAGCATACTGAGTAACATATTTCACATTGTCAGGCGGTAATTTTCCTCGAACATAGGGCCAAAATGTTGTAAAATAATGATGAAATAATTGAAAATGTGCAATGTTGTATTTCTTGTGCACTTCTCTTGGCATGTGTAAAGGGAAGGGTGATCCAAAATGAATTCTGAAATCTATCTGAGACAAATTTATTTTCTAAATTAACACAAAATGTAAGGGTTTGCTGAGCAGTTTTACATTTATTTTGAAGAAGAAGAAGAATATTGTTTTGAGTGCGCTGAACAGAAATTATGAAAATTTCCAAAGTATTTTTGGCTAATTTTGGCGCAAATCAAAAGTGTAGTTGCACCAGCTAGAAATTTGATTGAATCAACCATACCTCTGGCGGTAGCAACCCCACCTTCCACTGCCACCAAAATCAGCCAGAAACTTACATATTTGAAATTATCACACTTCTTTTTCCACATGTTGCTTCTATTATCCATAGAATAATCATTTCCTATCGAAGTTTGCACGATTTTAATTCTGATATTTACGTATGATTTTTTTTTTTTTTTAAATTTTCTATGCTTTTAAGTATCTAATGCTTCCTATGTGGACCAATTTTACCAAAATCAGCCCGACTGCCTTTCAACTTGCCTAATTTGCTCTCATATTTTATTTTCACCACAGAAAATTAGGAGACAAATCGTATCAAAGCTTTCCACAATTGTCCACTAACCTCTAAAGAAGATATTCTTAAAATTTCAAATCAGAATATTCCTTAGCCTCCTGATAGAAAGATAAAATACGAGAAGCCATTTTGCAAAGTCTAATACGGTTACCTTGATTCTATGCAAATTCCTCCATTTAATTGTACGATTTCAAGAAAAAAGCTTTTAACTGTTTCATTCTTTCCTCTCACAGGAACCTTAATACATCTATCAATAACAGACCATTGTACTCATTACTATTATTATGTTCTAATGTTTTGAAGTGCAACCTGCTCGAACAAAGGATTTGATTCTTTCCAAATATTTTTTTTTTTTTTTACTTTGTTGATTTTCACAAACTGTAAAACATTTCATGGTTTATTTTTTTAAAAGACTGATAGGTACTAAATGAGTTCCGAAATTCCTACGCCATGTGTTCCTTGTGTATTTTAACTTCAATTTTAGAAGGTGCTAAATTGGGCAGCGCAATATAGCCACCGTCAACATTTTTTCAATCTCAGGAATGTCCCAGTCGAAATTTTTTTAAATTCGTAAAATTACTCAAATTTACTGTCTGTAATGTTTACAATGATAACATGTTCCATGTATACTTTAAGCTTAAACTTAAAAGCTGTTAATTTAGAAAACGTATAATTAACCACAGAGCAAAACAGACAGTACATATATCTCATCCAACATCAAGACTTCTCTACAGTGACTTTTTTTAAAAAAATAATTAGGTACGGTAAATTGATTAAAGGAGGGGTATCGTTGAGGGCCTTTTTTGGCCCCACCCTAAAATTCCTCAACTCCGCGATTTTTTGGTCATTGAAGGTCTATATTTTACGGAATGCACAATGGTTTTGTCATTTCCGGTCTATTTCGGGGTCTACCACTGGCCTAAACATGGGTCTGAAGGCCAATTTTGGCGAAAAATGCGGGTTTTTCAGCATTCGACGCGCTGTTTCGTAACGATCCCTTCGGAGGACAAAAAAATCCTTCAAGTATGTTCATTAGGGATGTAAGAGAGTCACTTTGGCCAATTTTCGTCGATGTCAAACTTTGCGCTCATAGTTAAAAAAAACTTTTTAGAATTTTTCATGTTTTTCATCATTATTTAAAATGGCTTAAAAAAGGCGACTCATCTTACACCAGAACTAAACTTCTTTGGCAGAAAAAGGTCGTGGGTGGTCAAAACCTTCCTCTAAGAACTTTTTCCGATTTAAAGCCCCCCAAAAAAGCCGGTGTTGCCATATTTTCATTGCCTAAAATCATAGAAAACCGAGTACTTATTTCAGTATTTGGGGGCTATTTCTCGTCGAGCTCATTCAGAAAAGTCCAAAAATCTTCATTTTTCATATGTTATAGCCGAATCACCAGTAATTACATACATTAATCCAACTACAGAACCTCCCATCGCGGCACGGCGTTGCCACATCATCGGGGAAAAATCGAGAAAAATCCACGTTTCCCTGGTTTTGAGCCATTTTTTCGGATTATGCGGTTGGAATAAAGTTGAAAGACTTAAATTGCAGTATTCAGAAATGCAAGTGGATCATACCTTGTGCCGGTATTCATTACTTTAATATATTGCGCTTATAGACAACCCATATTCTTACGATTTCTAGGCACGATATTCGCGCAAGAGGATGCGACTTTCAAACATATATTGGAGAAAAAATTAACATTCAAGTCCAGTCGTTCATTTTACCCTTGCTATTGGCCGCCATTTTGGAAATTAGCAGCCCAGTCCTACTTCTCCGCAATTTCTCAGGTTTGTGCGGCTGTTATGCAGCTAGACGCATGAATGTTAGCAGGAATATCTATAAGTGCGTTGAAAATAGAAATTCATCGAGACCCAAGTTTGGTCAGCCATTTTACCGCCGAACTTGGCCGCCATCTGCCATCTTGGAAAAAACAGATCTACCCTGTTCCTCCAGAGTTTGTCGGATTTTCGTGGCTGTCTCGCAATTTTATGCATGAAACTTGGAATGAGCTCGTGTAAATATATGAGGAATGCTAAAATCCTGAGATTTAAATGCAATCAGCTTTACCCCGGTTAATGGCCGCTATCTTGAGAATGAGCAGTCAACCTCTGTTTCTCCGAGGTATCCCGGACTTCTGTTGCCCTGTAGCAGCCAGATGTATGAAATTTGGCAGGAATACACTTAAATTTAATTGAAAATAAGGAACATCGAGACATGTTTTTAGGAGATTAACAGGTGAAATTTTATTTCAGAGAACATTGGAAAAAACAAGAAAAGGAGGGGTATCGTTAAGGGCCTTTTTTGGCCCCACCCTAAAATTCCTCAACTCCGCGATTTTTTGGTCATTGAAGGTCTATATTTTACGGAATGCACAATGGTTTTGTCATTTCCGGTCTATTTCGGGGTCTACCACTGGCCTAAACATGGGGCTGAAGGCCAATTTTGGCGAAAAATGCGGGTTTTTCAGCATTCGACGCGCTGTTTCGTAACGATCCCTTCGGAGGACAAAAAAATCCTTCAAGTATGTTCATTAGGGATGTAAGAGAGTCACTTTGGCCAATTTTCGTCGATGTCAAACTTTGCGCTCATAGTTAAAAAAAACTTTTTAGAATTTTTCATGTTTTTCATCATTATTTAAAATGGCTTAAAAAAGGCGACTCATCTTACACCAGAACTAAACTTCTTTGGCAGAAAAAGGTCGTGGGTGGTCAAAACCTTCCTCTAAGAACTTTTTCCGATTTAAAGCCCCCCAAAAAAGCCGGTGTTGCCATATTTTCATTGCCTAAAATCATAGAAAACCGAGTACTTATTTCAGTATTTGGGGGCTATTTCTCGTCGAGCTCATTCAGAAAAGTCCAAAAATCTTCATTTTTCATATGTTATAGCCGAATCACCAGTAATTACATACATTAATCCAACTACAGAACCTCCCATCGCGGCACGGCGTTGCCACATCATCGGGGAAAAATCGAGAAAAATCCACGTTTCCCTGGTTTTGAGCCATTTTTTCGGATTATGCGGATGGAATAAAGTTGAAAGACTTAAATTGCAGTATTCAGAGATGCAAGTGGATCATACCTTGTGCCGGTATTCATTACTTTAATATATTGCGCTTATAGACAACCCATATTCTTACGATTTCTAGGCACGATATTCGCGCAAGAGGATGCGACTTTCAAACATATATTGGCCGTGATCTGAAGTCCGAAAGAAAGTAAGCCATGTGTCAGAATCGCGAGTCCTTAATGCTGAATTTTTACCCGCCCTGACAACCACCACCATCCCCCTCCCTCCCCCAGCCCTCTTATCGGCAGCGATTGTTCAGAATTCTGCTTCCCTAAATTAATTTAAAACAGTAACTTTTTATCTACTCCACCTAAATTCGCATTTATTATCGCATATATTATCAATATCGCATTTCGCACATTTCATTTAGCAACATTAAACTTGAATTTAAAATTGTTGCATCTTCATCTATCGCCTCTTCATCAGGTTCCTCGTCCTCTCCATCAGACCCTGCCCCCGAACTGCCGAATTCGCCCTGTTGTCTATGGCAGAATTATATGCAGCTTCATCAACGCATTTAGACCATCCAGAATAGGGGACGAAGATGAGAATTCCACCATCATTGCGCAGAGAATGTTGCGTTGTCTGATGAAGAGGCGACGGATGAAGATGCAACTGGAGAGGAGTGAGGGAAACCTGAGAAGAGAGGAGGGGGCAACGAGGGCAGCACTATTATTCGAGGGTAAGGACAATTTTAAATTCAAGTTTAATGTTGCTAAATGAAATGTGCGAAATGCGATATTAATAATATATGCGATAATAAATGCGAATTTAGGTGGAGTAGATAAAAAGTTACTGTTTTAAATTAATTTAGGGAAGCAGAATTCTGAACAATCGCTGCCGATAAGAGGGCTGGGGGAGGGAGGGGGATGGTGGTGGTTGTCAGGGCGGGTAAAAATTCAGCATTAAGGACTCGCGATTCTTACACATGGCTTACTTTCTTTCGGACTTCAGATCACGGCCAATATATGTTTGAAAGTCGCATCCTCTTGCGCGAATATCGTGCCTAGAAATCGTAAGAATATGGGTTGTCTATAAGCGCAATATATTAAAGTAATGAATACCGGCACAAGGTATGATCCACTTGCATCTCTGAATACTGCAATTTAAGTCTTTCAACTTTATTCCATCCGCATAATCCGAAAAAATGGCTCAAAACCAGGGAAACGTGGATTTTTCTCGATTTTTCCCCGATGATGTGGCAACGCCGTGCCGCGATGGGAGGTTCTGTAGTTGGATTAATGTATGTAATTACTGGTGATTCGGCTATAACATATGAAAAATGAAGATTTTTGGACTTTTCTGAATGAGCTCGACGAGAAATAGCCCCCAAATACTGAAATAAGTACTCGGTTTTCTATGATTTTAGGCAATGAAAATATGGCAACACCGGCTTTTTTGGGGGGCTTTAAATCGGAAAAAGTTCTTAGAGGAAGGTTTTGACCACCCACGACCTTTTTCTGCCAAAGAAGTTTAGTTCTGGTGTAAGATGAGTCGCCTTTTTTAAGCCATTTTAAATAATGATGAAAAACATGAAAAATTCTAAAAAGTTTTTTTTAACTATGAGCGCAAAGTTTGACATCGACGAAAATTGGCCAAAGTGACTCTCTTACATCCCTAATGAACATACTTGAAGGATTTTTTTGTCCTCCGAAGGGATCGTTACGAAACAGCGCGTCGAATGCTGAAAAACCCGCATTTTTCGCCAAAATTGGCCTTCAGACCCATGTTTAGGCCAGTGGTAGACCCCGAAATAGACCGGAAATGACAAAACCATTGTGCATTCCGTAAAATATAGACCTTCAATGACCAAAAAATCGCGGAGTTGAGGAATTTTAGGGTGGGGCCAAAAAAGGCCCTTAACGATACCCCTCCTTTTCTTGTTTTTTCCAATGTTCTCTGAAATAAAATTTCACCTGTTAATCTCCTAAAAACATGTCTCGATGTTCCTTATTTTCAATTAAATTTAAGTGTATTCCTGCCAAATTTCATACATCTGGCTGCTACAGGGCAACAGAAGTCCGGGATACCTCGGAGAAACAGAGGTTGACTGCTCATTCTCAAGATAGCGGCCATTAACCGGGGTAAAGCTGATTGCATTTAAATCTCAGGATTTTAGCATTCCTCATATATTTACACGAGCTCATTCCAAGTTTCATGCATAAAATTGCGAGACAGCCACGAAAATCCGACAAACTCTGGAGGAACAGGGTAGATCTGTTTTTTCCAAGATGGCAGATGGCGGCCAAGTTCGGCGGTAAAATGGCTGACCAAACTTGGGTCTCGATGAATTTCTATTTTCAACGCACTTATAGATATTCCTGCTAACATTCATGCGTCTAGCTGCATAACAGCCGCACAAACCTGAGAAATTGCGGAGAAGTAGGACTGGGCTGCTAATTTCCAAAATGGCGGCCAATAGCAAGGGTAAAATGAACGACTGGACTTGAATGTTAATTTTTTCTCATTCTAGACACACTCAAGTATATTCCAGCCAATTTCATGTTAATAGGTAAGTCAGAACGCCTGAAAAATGAGATAATAATGGAAATCAGCTTATGGCGGCCACCTTGGAAAATGGGATTGGAATATACGGGAAACCCATGGGAGATCCAGCTTGGGTCCCGATGGATTTTTGTTATAGGTACCTTAAATTACATTTTCACCAAGTCTCATGCTGGTCTCCTAATTTGAGCTATTAGGGTGATTTTTGACAATAAGCGACCCCAGTAATCATGGTTGAATAATTATAAGTAACAAAGGGTGTTTCTCTCTTTTCACAATTTCATCCCCTTTTAGAGATGTAAATAAGACGGAAAATGGCAATTGTTTAATGTAAGATAACATTAGCTCAAAAGTCTCAGGAAATAAACAAGTTGCAGAGGGGACAAATAATTCCTGGATTAGGACGGAAATAAGTCTGGCCCTCTCCTCCTTCAGATACAGGAATCAGTTAATGGATATACATGGAGAGCACTGATAATCTATTAATTTGACTTTAATTCGACTCCTAATCCATAGCGGTCTTACAAAAACCGCGGTCTGTTGATATTTTACTTTTGGAATATTGTGACATAACATCATTTCACATGTGACTTTCAGACAGGAGTAGCTTTCTGTCAGAGAATAGGAGGAAAAAGCTCCTACTTTTACTCAATTTAAAGTAGCTGAATCGTAAAATTTAAACTTGGCTCCATTATAAAACTCCTTCAGGTTTCTTATGAATGGTATTTGTTTCTGTTTTTCTTTAAACAGAAAGAATCGGACTGTAAGAAGCAAAGGGCATCTTCAGGGATTCTTTGATTTTCTGACTACTGTTCGTGACCATTTCTAAAGAAAGTTTTGAGTGCTCAAGTTGAGATGGTAATCATCAACTACTAGCAGCACAAATTACTCTTGAGTTTTTTCATTTTAAATTGCTCTCTTTTTACAACTCCTTCTTGGCATTCCTCATTGGTTTCATCTGAAACGCTCATTTTTATTCCTGGTGATAGAGAACATGTTAAACATCCAAATATGACAAAATAAAAAATGATCAAAGATATAAAAGCGAATTTTAATAATAAACCCACCTGGTGTTGTAAATGAGATATTGTTGCTCATTGGTCCGATTCCTCCTTTGGTGCGAGCTTGAATTTGGAAAAAGTAAGTTGTGTTGGCAGAGAGATTCTTTATCACTGTAGACATTTTATCTCCAACCACCTTTTCTACTTCCACCACATTTTCTTGATTTGGTGAGTGGCGAGTGTAGGAAACGAGATAGCCTAGACAAATGTCATGCGGAAGGTATGAAATCGAAGAAAGATAGAAAAGTTCTTAACTTTTTCATGCGCAAAAAATCAAATTTTTAGAATTGTTCTCAATAAAAACAGATCTTCAACATCATCCTCTTACTAAATTAACAGCATTCTCTAAATGCAGTATACATTTTCACTTAGTCTCTTCCCGAAAGTTATTGAGGTCCACTTTTTGCACACAAACAACAAAAGAGTTAGGCTTATTATTAGCCAAAAATTACAATTGAATAAATTGCATTTGTTTTTCCAAAACTTCTATCTAAAATCTAGAAAAACAGCAGATTCCTTCATCAAAGTCTAGGACAATTCATCGCAGCTGATTCCCTACTAGATATTTTACTGCAGACAACTCATCACAGCTGAGTTTCCGCTAGATATTTTACTGCGAATAATGTCTCGCAATAACGATTCATTGCCTAACTTTTGTCGCCGGAGAGTACCTCGAGTCTCTGAGGCTTCAAGGAGCACCTAGAAAGGCCAATAAACACAATTTTTAGTGACTTTTGAGCGATTTTCACCAATTTTCCTGAGCAACTTGGCATGCATGCAAAAGTAGGGGCCTTCTATTTTCAGAGCCAATGATTTGAATGAGCCTTCAATTTTGATTTTTTTCTAGTTTAGGTTAAGAGGGTGTGATGAAAATTATTTTGTTGGGGGCTGTGTTTTGCTTGTCATCAGAGGTGACAGACAGATAAAAAAATACTATCATTATTAAATTTCCAGCAAATTTTGCCGATTCTTTAAAAGACCTGCAAAGTAAACAATTCCCATGGTCTTAAGTGAACTTCTGTAGTTGCAACTGTGTATGAAAATGTTTTTTCTTACAATTGGCCCTCTAGAAGTAATGTCTAAACATATTTTTTTTCATTTCCAATAGAATTTTTGAATCAAAGACAAAATTATTGGATCATTGTAATTAATTTCGATGCATTGCATCTTCACCATCTAGAAAACGTTGAACATCACAAATAATTACTTACAGGTGAGCCTTTAGAGCCTTCAAAATAATTCAGATCAAAATCCCACTTTAAAAAAGATATTCAACTTCAGATCTGTTTCAGTATATCATGTTTCTTAGCATTGTAAAATGTTTGCGGGAATCAAAAGACTACCCTCATTCCAGATAAAGTATACCAAAGTAGTCCACTATGATATTCGCTACTTAAAACAGAAGAAAAATGATCTCCTTGTAAGGTAAATCAGAAAAAGAAATTGGTGAAAATCTCTGGAAAGTCAAAAAAAATAGATTGTGTGCTCAACTTTGTTATTAGCTCCTCGGAAATACAAAAGCACCCCTTCGCAAAATATTTGATGTACCTTCTAAATGTCCCTTAAATAGGGTCTCTAGAAATCAATTTTTTGGCATACATTGAAAAAAAGCAAAAATCGCGAAATAAAACAATCCTCTGGGGAGATATGAGGCTTTCTTTCAGAGCTAATCATAAGATAATAACGAGATTCATTCGTGTTTGAAACCTCAAAAATAAAAGAAGAAAAAGGTGATATTGTACCAAAGAAACAACCAAAATTTGCATTCTTGGTGGTAACTAATTTTCAACATTTTTCTTGGAAAGCCCCTCCTCCTGTGACAACGACTGATACATCCCAGCATCAGAGTCACATACGTCCTTTGAAAAGGATCAAGCCTAAAAACTACAAATATTTCTTTGGATGCGGATAAGCTCACCAATATGCCTGATTTTGGGCACCAATACACTTAATGGAAGTAAACATATTATGTTTTTTAATTGAAGAAAGAAAGAAAGGGTGGTAGAACATTAGATCAAGATATATTTACATGATAGGAAGGAAAACACAGGTATCAATTACAAAACTTTTTAAAGAAAACATAATAAATTACTGACAGATGGAAATGCCATCTCTCTCCCTCTCTCACCCACTCTCTCCCCCTCCCCCTCACTTCCGCACTCACTCTCTCTCTCTCATCCCTCTCTCCGCCTTGACGGAGTTCGAATCATTGTTCCGGGACTTCAACTACCGTACCATCATGTCGGACTTCGGAGTTTAACAAGGATAACGGGTCAGCCCCCGGTTGGCATCTGCGGGGAGTGTTGTCCGTTTTTCGACTCTCTCCCATAAAAAGTTGTACTTTCTCCTCGCATGAAACACATAGGTAACCGTCCCATACTGATAGAAAATAAGACGATGTGCCCGACTTTGGCGGGTCCCTAGACGACAAAAATTTCTCTCTTTTCCATACTCCGCTGCCAATCCGATTACCTTCACTCTTCTGAGGTCACCCATTGTTGCAAGGCGTCCGGACTCAATCCCCTAATTTGTCACGGTCCTTTTTCGCACCGCTGTCCTTTTCTCCTTTTAAAGATTTTCCGATCTCTTTATAAAACCGAATTTGCCCCACTTCATCCGGGAACTACTTATTTTCAGCGTCCATCTTGTAATCAGCGTTTGTTCATCGCAGCGCAGGGCAGCTTCCATTTGTGTATTAAATCCGTTTGCAACCCCTCGCACCCCATCTCCAACCCACCGCGCTGGGTTCCGTACATCACAGCCGCACTGCAGATAAGATATATAAATAATCTCGTTTGTCTTGAGTGCTTTTCTGAATTAAATAGCTTCTTATTTCTTTATAATATATTTGCCTTGATTCCATTCTTATAAAGAATATCAAATTCCAACTCGGGCCGCATCTTTCAAATACCACTATTAATTAGGAATTAATAGATGTATATATAACCTCTAATTATGCATATGAGTGTATTTCTTGTGATAACTGTAGAAAAAATGGTGAGAAGTGAGGCAACATCAGCATAATTGAAGCCTCTTCTCATTGGTCACACCCGTTACGCATTTTTGCCCATCAATTGTTGAGATAAAAATTCGGAAAAAATACTCCAAAGCTGTACTTAACTTGAAGACGTACGGAAAAAATTGGCATCTCAAAATGACATGAATTAAAATAGTTACATTAAAAAACCCATGTTTTGCGTAACGGGTGTGACAGTCAGTACACTAAGTTTTAAAAGTTACATATAATATACAGTAATTACTTTTAAAAATTGAAACTTTGCAGGAGCACATTGAATCAGTTTCTTGACAACTCCCAGCATAACCTGAAACTTGGTTTTGGTGGGAACACCAGAAAACATTGCTACCAAACTGTCACTCTTTTTACAGTAGGATAAAGCTAAGCAACGGGGTTACAAAACACGTAAAAATTGCGAGAAAAAAAACAAAACGGAGGTAAACCACATATATTTCCAAAAACTAGGAGTATTGAGGAGTCCAAAAATAAATATCGTTGGTTCATTTGGAGGGGGAAAAAAAAATACCCCCCGGACTACCTAGGCGTGGAATGACCCTACCCTCATTCCAGATAAAGTATACCAAAGTAGTCCACTATGATATTCGCTACTTAAAACAGAAGAAAAATGATCTCCTTGTAAGGTAAATCAGAAAAAGAAATTGGTGAAAATCTCTGGAAAGTCAAAAAAAATAGATTGTGTGCTCAACTTTGTTATTAGCTCCTCGGAAATACAAAAGCACCCCTTCGCAAAATATTTGATGTACCTTCTAAATGTCCCTTAAATAGGGTCTCTAGAAATCAATTTTTTGGCATACATTGAAAAAAAGCAAAAATCGCGAAATAAAACAATCCTCTGGGGAGATATGAGGCTTTCTTTCAGAGCTAATCATAAGATAATAACGAGATTCATTCGTGTTTGAAACCTCAAAAATAAAATAAGAAAAAGGTGATATTGTACCAAAGAAACAACCAAAAATTGCATTCTTGGTGGTAACTAATTTTCAACATTTTTCTTGGAAAGCCCCTCCTCCTGTGACAACGACTGATACATCCCAGCATCAGAGTCACATACGTCCTTTGAAAAGGATCAAGCCTAAAAACTACAAATATTTCTTTGGATGCGGATAAGCTCACCAATATGCCTGATTTTGGGCACCAATACACTTAATGGAAGTAAACATATTATGTTTTTTAATTGAAGAAAGAAAGAAAGGGTGGTAGAACATTAGATCAAGATATATTTACATGATAGGAAGGAAAACACAGGTATCAATTACAAAACTTTTTAAAGAAAACATAATAAATTACTGACAGATGGAAATGCCTCTCTCTCCCTCTCTCTCCCTCCCCCTCACTCGCACTCACTCTCTCTCTCTCTCCCTCTCTCTCCCCCTTCTCACTCTCTCTCCCCCCCTCTCTTTCTCCCCCGCTTCCTTTCGTTTTTTTAATTTTGCCTCCCATAGTTTCAGCTCGTGCCATAGAGCATCAACAAGTTTTTTCTTTTCCAATTTGCAAAAATTTAACTTCTGATTCATTTTCAGATACCACAATATATACTCACTCACACGCTATTGGAAAATTTTAACCTCCTTATACAATAAATAAATTGTCAAACAAGGAAAAGGCAATGATAGATTGTTGATGCATTAGGTTGACACCCTTTTATTGTTCGTTACAGTTTGCTGCAGAAAAAGAGAAATAATAAACTTCTTGAAGAGATAAAAAAAAAAAGGATGGAAGAAAATTTAAAAAAGAAGAGAAGTGAGTATTTAAAACTTTGTTACCTGTTATTCTGCCATTGGGAACTTTTGGTGGCTGCCAATTCAGAGTAACAGAAGAAGGCGTTCCTTCAACAGGAACCACTGTTAAATCCATAGGAGGTGATGAGGGGGCATCTTCTAGAGTTGTATTTAAAACAACCATACTCCATGGACTTTCTCGGTTGCCCTGAAGGGCAGGATATAAACATCAGAATTATTTCAAATAGACATGGTGTAGGAGGAGGAATGATCAAGGTCACCTACGGCCAAATGAGCGATGGTCTTCATATACTTTGATCTGATGATACTGAAAGGTCATTTAATATGAAATAAACCAGCCATGCAATCCATTAATTTTGATTTTGATGGAATTATTTTTTCTTTACAAGACTAAAAATGGTTAAATTTTACAAACTATTGGGCAGCAAATCCAAAATCTCCCTGAAATAATTATTTTTACAGTTGCAGCAAATTTTTAATACCCCGCTTTTCAAATCCTTGGAAATAAGCAGGCCATCTGCACAAAAGCTTGGCAAACTGGAACCTGGCCAAAAAAACGCTAATCACATGAAGAGAGCCAAAAATTATACCAAGGGAGTTAGAAAGCGCAAGAATCTGTGAATACAAGAAAATCCAAAAACGTAGATGGACATCAAAACCCAAAAAATTTAAGAGCAATTCCGAAAATCCACGAAAAGCGCAAAATCTCGCAGAAAACCGTCAGTAATCGTAGAACTCTTGGTTTTCTGTAAAACTCATACACATAAGCTGTGTATTCATTCTACGTCAGTGCGCAAGTACCGGTCAATATAGCAAGATTCATCAGAGAACCTCGGGCATAGAGAAAAAGAAAATACCTTCTCATTGCTTGTTGAGCAATGTGCTGAATAAAGGGTCTGTTGAAAACTTTTGCTAGAGCAAAAAAAAAGGGTTGTTTCTATCAGTAAATGTCTCAAAAATCACGATGAGCGCATTGGCAAAGTTTGAGATGCACTCCTAACTTCACAATCTGCGTAAGAAATTTGCTTCTTTTTAGCTTCCCACTTCAAAAACAATACTACGGCAAAGGTGAACATTTCGTTGGTGGAGTCGTTCCATTCAACACTTCCGCAATAGCAATACTCAACATAGCCGAAGCTTCAGCAACCCCATCGGGAGCACAAGGTCAATCAAAGCAAATCTTTATCAATGCAAAAAAATCAAGAATATTAACACACTGCGTTGATAAGAATTGGTTAGAATCTCGTTCGAGTGCATGTGTTTTGGCAGCTGGTGTTGGCCATGTTGAGTATTGTGTAGTATCCTAGCGCACAGGGGTTGGATAGAACGACACCTCTAACAAAATGTTCACCTGTGCTGTAGTATCGTTTTTGAAGCGGGAAGCTAAAAAAAAAAAACGCAAATTTTTCATGCAGATTGTGAAGTTAGGAGTGCATTTCAAATTTGGCCAATCCGCTAATCGTAATTTTTGATACATTTACTGATGGAAACAACTCTAATTTTTGCTCCAACAAAAGTTTGCAACAGGCCTATTCGTTCAGCATACAAATAGATGATGAGTATACTATTCAATCAGAATTCCTTTTGAGCAAAGAAAATAACAATTTTTGACTGGTGGTGTGCAGAAGAAAAAACATTTGATTTGAAACAAATTAAGTAATCAAAAAGTAAATAGAAAGGAAGTATAAATTAGGTATCATTCTTCAATGTTAAAGCATTTTCTCAGTAAAAATGTAATGAAAATACACCTTAAAATAGAATGTAATGTCTGGAAAGTTTCCAAACAGTCACAAAACTCTATGATAATGAACATGACTCCTTACCTTCACAACTTTGACAGTAAACTCATACTGAGAATTGGGCTTTAAATCTGAAATAATGAGATTTAGGTCTGTTGCATTGTAAAATTTTGTACGAGAGCCGGCGGTTGTAGCATGATACAACATACAGCGGACAATGTAATGACGATCATCAGTCACAAACTAAAAAATTCGAAAAAATACATGTTAAAACAATATTGATTTTTTCGCTATGCCTAAAAATATCATTGAAAGAGGAAGAAAGAAGAAAAAATCATTACGAACAGAAGATATTCTAAGAATGTTCTGAGCAAAAGTACTCCTTTAATGAGATATGACTGTGCGGGAGGCAAGCACTAGGTATGAGATAAGCGTTTATGATCAAATACTTACACAAATAATACAACAGTCCAAAAGCTTTTTGGTGTCTTCACACCACCTTTAGGTCAAATAAGTTGAGGACTACGTGGAACTGGTAATGATGGTAGTATAACATTGATATAGCAGTAACAGTCTTCCTTGACGCATTTGTCATTTGATAGCTGATAAAAATTAAACAAAGATTTTCTAATGATGAAGTCCAGCATGCAAAGAAATTTTTTTTTATTTGCTCTTATGTTCATTAAAAGCAAGCCTAACTATATCACTGTTGTACTACGATGGAGATGTTGCATGTGTGAGAAATATGCGATTTGACTGTTGATTTCTATGTAAAAGTTCGCAAGAAACATGATGGTGCCACTGGCTTTCTCTGAAATCAACTCCCAAGCTCAAAAAAAGCTCTCAAGTTGAGGCCAAAATGAAGGGGATATCCCACCCTACCCTGAGAGTCCACGTCTACATCAAGACAAACTCTCCATGCAAAGATAGGGAGCAAATACATTAGCAGGGTTGCCGTGTTTTCAGTTTTTAAGTCCCCAAATAAAGTGGCAGCCCTGTCAATGTATTTGTTCTCTATCTTTGCATGGAGAGTTTGTCTTGATGTAGACGTGGACTCTCAGGGTAGGGTGGGATATCCCCTCCATTTTGGCCTCAACTTGAGAGCTTTTTTTGAGCTTGGGAGTTGATTTCAGAGAAAACCAGTGGCACCATCGTGTTTCTCGCGAACTTTTACATAGAAATCAACAGTCAAATCGCAAATTTCTTACACATGCAACATCTCCATTGGATTGCATTTCGCAAAAAGGAACTAAGAGCATTCCGATGTTGTTAGGATTGTGCAACTTACATTCTTTGCATAAAATTACTGAAATCTTGAAAAAATTAAATTTAAAAAATTAATTTTTCTCTTGAATTTATAGTTTATTGAAAGTCAAGATAAACTTTGTTTAGATGATCTGTTTATATTTGCAATATAAAAAAAGTGGCAAAATCTTAGCGACATTGGAATGTTCCTGGTTCATTTTCGCAAAATGCAATCCAATTACTACTTATTCTATATAATTTTCAACTTTCATACCCCTACCAATGGAAGGAAAAGACAGCAAAAAGCTTTCAGATTGTGTTTTTAACTGTAGGTTTTCAATCACACATTATACATTTTTTTTTTTACCTGGAGCTTGGTTACCTACCAAGTCTTTCCTTCGCAGTCCGTTTTCAAAATTTTTAAGTTTTCTGAAAACCACCCGAGATATTTTTCGATGAAAGTGACAGGGAAGGTCTCTAGACTGAAAAACTGAAAACCGCGAAATCGTAAGAGACCAGAGTCCAATGTCTGACCACTAAAACCCACAACCCTCTGGTCAAATTAAGTTCAAATTTTATGTATATTACTCCTTGATATGTTAAAGAGTGTCCTCAAAAGTTTTAACCCCCCCCCCCCCCCTTTGAAGAATTGCATCCCCTCATGCGGTGTTGCCAAGTTTCGTACCCTACAATGATGCGGCTAAGGGGGCAATGTGGATTTTGAGTTGCGATTACAATAAAAGATCGTGAAAAAGATTATTATTTTACACTGTGTGAATAATTTTAAATCCACCTTGATGAAAGCATGCGAGGTTGACATGTTTTCGTTTTCGGCAATTGCTAAGTTTGTTTCACAAATGTCAATTTTCATACTTGATTGAAACCAGTTAAGGCTTATTGATCCGTTTCATCATCAAATTACTGAGCCTAAATTTTTGTAAAGATTCATCGATGAAACATGAGTGTTTCATCCAGTACGGTGGTTTGGCAAAAATTTTGAGCAGCAACAAAAATTCCCTCCGCGAGGACAACGAGCCCCTTATATTTCAGATGGGTGAACGCTTTTTACTTGTACAGTATAATAGGAGTCCTCCTGTTTTCTTTCTTAAAAATTCAAGTGCAAAATCGTTCAAATTTTACTTTTTGATTCTGAAGCAAATTATGAGAACATTAAGAAATCGCTTTTGCAGAGAGTACACAGAAATAAACAAGCAAACCCTACTAGGTCATGAACCTCCAAGGTTTATTTCTTGCACAATGATTTTTCCTTTGATACTTTCAATTTGTGGAAGTCTGGGACAATTAGATAAAACACACTATTGTCGCTTGTGAATCTGGAAGGTTTTTTTCACTTTTTTCTTTCTCTCTTTAGCTAAACCTCAAGAGATTGGGGCTTAAATTCTTTGAAAACATCGGTAAAATCACTGAACGGTTTGGGTTTACTTTTTACTCGAGAATTGAAAACTATTTTTCCTTTCATTCTTTAGATACTAGGAAGAAGAGAATTTAAATTTTACTTTTTGTGTCAGAAACAATAATTCCCGGAATTTTTTTCAAACCAAATCCACTATCATCGATTCATTTGCATTAATTTTTGAGGATAGGTTGCGTTTCCTGAATTGAAGTTAAAGGACTGACATAATGTCCCATTGTATGGAAAAATTCATGAATTTAAGCTGATGTGTGTAAAAAGTAGCTGATCAATGAGCCTGCATTAGTCTCAATCAAACAATTATAAATAAATTGACATTTTTGAAACAAATTTTGCAATTGCAAAAATCGAAAACATAGCAACCTCGCATGCCTTCATCAAGGTGGATTTAAAGTTATTCACACAGTGTCAATTAATAAGCTTCTTCACGATTTTTTATTTTAATCGAAACTCAAAATCTACATTGCCCCATTCGCCGCATCATTTTGGGGTACGAAACTTGGCAACACCGCATAGGGGGATGCAATTCTTCAAGGAAGGGGGGGGTTAAAACTTTTGAGGACGCTCTTTTACACATCAAGGAGTAACATACATAAAATTTGAACTTAATTTGACCAGAGGGTTGTGGGTTTTGGTGGTCAGACATTGGTCTCTGCCATCATTTTACCCTTAAAAATCGAAAAACTCGAAAATAACGGAAACGGCCTCACTTACGATTTCGCGGTTTTCAATTTTTCAATCTAGAGACCATCCCTGACACTTTCATCGAAAAACATCTCGAGTGGTTTTCAGAAAGCTTCAAACTTTTTAAAACAGACCATGCCTTATGAAAAAATAAATTTTCTACTAGTAAAAACGTAGAAGTATTTCCTAATTTTTCTACTAGTGTATGCTTGAAAGCAGAAAGGAAGTTGGGTCCATGCATTACGGGGAAAAAAACCGAAAAGACTTATACTTGTCAAGTATGACCAGCCGAATTTTGACGGTGGCTCCGTAAGATGTGCCGACTTAACATAACTCCATCGTAAGCTTCGATTCCCCGAAATTTGAGAGACATAAAAATTATGTCTTCAAGAAAACTTACTTGTCCTTGTGGTAGAGTTGTGTCAGACCAGTATAAGACGGCACTAGTTGGTGATAAAATACTTGCTTTCAGACCAATAGGTGGAGTTAATTCCAATGCTGGCTCCTGTTGACTTGCTACGGATGTGCGAACATTGGCATATTTAGGGGGTCCATCGCCCATTTCATTTGATGCTTTCAAACTTATGATGTACTCGGAATTTGGCTCTAAAAACATGCGAGAATAAAAGAGGCTGTCACATCTCTCATTACATGTGGCCTTCCATCAGATACAATCAATAGTTTCAGGGATAGTGATGCAGTAGCATGCGAGACACTCAAATAAGACAGAATCTTTGGTGCAGGCTCACCATAGAGGGAAAGAGGGGTAGGAGGTCAAGATCAAACCTGTAACTGCAAACTTTTGAACATATTCTTGGATTGAGTTGAAACTTTTCGTTTAATGAAGGATCTTGAAAGAATCTACTTGAACATGTAATAGAAAGTTGGAAAACCTTCCATCTAGTACCAATTTACAGCCATTTCTCGATGTTTTGGAATGCAAAACTTTAATTTTTCCTATTTTTCGGCAGTGCACAATGACTCTGGAAAAATAAAGATCCGTTAGGTAGATTTTATGCTCAATTTCCAGAGAGACACCACTGACGACATGTTGGGGAAATGTTAATGTATGGAGTTATGCCATGTCAAAATTTTATTTATTTATTTTATTTATTATATTTTCGTACATGAAAGCCCCATTATTGGAGCTAAAGCACAAATCAAAGAACACTAGGAATTACGATATACAATGATTAAAAATATAAATTATAATTGTAAAATGTTAAATTAAGTGGTGGTTGGTAGAATGCTATTCAACAGCTGAAGTCAGAAATTCGTTTGTATCATAAAATGCCTTGGTTAAGAGGAGATTCCAAAGTAAATTGAAGAATTTCTTTACTTTACCATCGCGGAGTTGTTGTTTGATGCTCCAGGGCAGAGCATTTATAATTTGGATAGCCGAAAATTTGCAGCAATCTTGTTCAGATCTTTTCAGTCGAACTTTTACGTTTTAGATATCTCTGTGCCTACTATTGTAATTATGAGACGGTAGAAGATTGGAGGGAGATACCAATCCATTTGAAATTGCAAACTTTAGGCTATCCAAGATATAAAGGGAGGTCAGGGTGAACTATGCCTAATGAAGATAGGGCGGCAGTGGGAATTCCAAGGCATATTTTATACATAATTCTGATGAGCTTTTTTGTACCATAAAAACTTGCTCAGCTCCAGTGCTACGGACCCATAGGATTAGTCCGTATTGCATATGGGAAACAACATGGGCATGATAGAATGCTAAGCAACACTGAGGGATAGATATTCTTGACAGGTTGCGAAGGGCCCAAGATGCTCTGCTTCATTTACATTTAACTTTACTGATATGCTCTTTCCAGATGAGCCCTCTATCTATTTGAATACCAAGAAACACAACAGAGATTTCCAATCGAATACTATTTGAGTCTCCTGGAATTCAACAATCAACAGATGGAGCATTACAAGAACCGGCTGAGTATATTAAGGCTTGTGTCTTACTTAGATTAACCGTCAGATCGTTGGCATCAAACCAGGCGGAGGCCTAATCATACACTTCACCAGCCTTAAGTATTACATCTCCACCCTCAACGAAGGCAGAGGTGTCATCCGAAAATAGTAAAATGGGATATTTGAAATTAAAGGGAAGGTAATTCATGAAAATGATAATAAAAGTGGGCCTAAAATTGATCCCTGAGGGACTCCGGTTACTAAGGGTTTGACACTAGAAAGAGTAGGTTCATTAATAGAGTCAATTTTTACTCTCTGATTACGGTCAGAAGGATATGATGCAATGAGCATTATGGCATTTTCAGAGAGACCGTATAAATGCAATTTCTTGAGTAGCAGAGAATGATTGAGGGAATCGAAAGCTTTAATTAAATCAAAATGTATACTCATTACAGGTAGTTTTTTTCAAAGGCAGTGAGAACTTTGTCTGTAAGTTTATACACAGCATGGGTGGTAGGTAAACCCTTTGTAAAGCCAAACTGGTGATGATGCAGCGGGTCATTAGACTCAAAGAGCAGGTCATTCGACTCAAAATTGCTGCGGCCGTCTTTTCCACCCTGAAGAGGCAAATGATAGGGCCTGAGTAGCAAAAGTTCCAAAAAAGTCTGGCCTCAGGCGTTTTTCCATTCTCTTCGGTCACAATTAGTACATCAAAGCAAAACAATTTTATAAAATTGATCCGAATCTTGCCTTGGAGCTTCAAATCTATATAAATAAAACTGTAAGGGTCGAAACCTTGTGATCCTGAATTCTGAGGAACCGCCAGGCCGCTTTCCTTGATTTTTGTTGCAAAGAAAAGCTGTTGATGCCCAAATGATACCAAAAATACGAAACTTTCAATATAAGCTCTTAAAAGTTTTCCTGGAGCTTTCCAAACTTTTTTTCCCCATGAGGGTGACCTATGTGTGTATGAGTCACTCTATGCAAGCTACTTGCAGATCGGTTCATCTCTCCTTACTTTTCAGGGAGGGGTTAAAGCACTGAATAGGGCGTCTGTAAACACCTTTCACTCGGTACCAGCACTAAAAGAAGAGTGGCTAACGCTCTATGTACATTATACCCCTATGTTCTGTTGGATGGGTTTTCCCGGCCTTTTTGTCCGGTGATTCCGGGATGGACACATTTCGGTGGGAATCCCCCCCCCCCCCCCCTGCGATCATTTAATAGAATCTGTAGCATCTGTCTGTACAAGAACAATCGAAATCCTATCCCTGATTTTTGGCTGATGCATTTTTCTTAAAAGAGACAGTGACCGATGCCGATAGGTAGGAGCCTCCCCCCCTCCTCATTCCTGACTCTCCAAAAGAATGTTCAACACCTTTTTTGGATAAGTTATTCAGAAATTATTCTTGCCCTCGAGTGGCTTTCTCATTAGCTCTGAAAGATTCTTCCCCAAAATCAGTGAGACGAAGAGCCGTTAGTTTTTCCGGTATTCGTCATGTTCCAGTGATTATGAAGTTATCGTGCCTGTAGTTGACTGTTCTTTCCTCCTTTAAAGCCTTTTAGCTCCTAGCTGCAGTCACATTTTTTCAAATTCGTCAGTTTTCAGTGATTATGAAGTTACCGTGCATTCCCATCGACAAGAATTTTACTTCATCAGTGATTGCGAGGATTGGATCAACTAACATTTTCCCAAATAGCAGTGCCGTATTGCTGGCGATGGGAACCGCCATCACTTTACATTGATTTTTTAAGTTTTTCGTATGTGGACATTTTTGAAAGTTTTACATGTTTCAAATTTTTGAAGGTCGCAAAGTGAGATCTTGGCTCACAGAGGGAGCCATAAAGACTCGCGAAGCGAGCGATCAGGGTTCCAGGGGGCGAAACCCCCTGGCTAGGTGCGGAGGTGAGCTGAAGCAACTAGTTTCACAATAAAAATAACATTACTTTAAAGGGGCATGAAAAAAGCCAGGAATCGAGGAGGTTCGATTTTGGTGTATAAAATACAGTGGAGTGGGGATGTCAGATATTTTATTGCATTGTAAAGTGTACATGTGGTATGTAGGAACCAAAAACTTTCCGTTTGAGCCTCGGGGGTTGAAATTTCAAAGCACATTCCAAGTCAACAACCCCTCCGCCTTCTCCTGGCTCAGATTGAAAGTTTTTTGTTCTTATATTCTATGTGTAGGCTTCATGATGAAATTAAATTTAAGACTACACTCAATGACTCCTTTTTTTACACTAATAGCCCATCTCTTGTGCGGGGCTCTTTTCAAGCTTCCTTTAAGCAATGTAATTTTTACTAAAATCATTTCCTCAACGATCGGTATGAAGTGTCTGATGAAAAATTAAGCAGAGAACTTAAAAAACTGGTTTTTGTTATGCTATAGTCATTGCAAACTGCAGAAAAATGGCAAAATATAAATTGTCGGCAGTCATCCCAATATCTGCATAAAAGGCTGGATGGGCATAAGTTTAACCAACATGAGGTGACTGCTCTAAAGCCACACATGAGAGAAAAGGGTCATTCCTTTGATTTCAATAACACCAGGGTGTTGAAGAGACAGAAGAATGAACAGCTTAGGTTGAATTTGGAGGGGTTGTGTAATTTAAAAAACCAAAATGCTATAAATTCTAGGACTGAGTTTGCTCAATTTGAGGAATATTTTTCGAATCTCTGAAAACTTTCCTTGTGTATGAGTACTGCCTCTCTGCGGCGGGGGCTTATTGTTATTGTGTGTGTTGATGTTTGTCATGTCTCCTGTTATCGTTAAACTGGTCTCTTGCTGCGACTAGACTGGGTTTCTGTGTTTTTTCCTCGTTCAGTTATGAATAACTCGTCTGCCCTGAGGATGGAGAGAATATGTCTCCAAAACGTCGAATTGTAGAATGTAGTGAAAAATGTTGCGAAGTGTCATTGAAATGGTTGAAAACTACTCATGAACTTCATTTATTATTAATTAACAACCATGAACTCTTCACACACACACACACACCCTCATATACATATTACCGGGGAAAATTCGGTCTGGCGGGCCTTAAGCAACCGATTTCGGCTGCCAGATCGACTGATCCTTAATCAGGAAGGTTTTCCGCATAAAATGAGCCCAATATCAAATGTATATGCTTCCGGGTGAAATTTGAGCACTTTTTTTCCAACTTTGAACCGGTCTGGCGGCCCTTAAGCAACTGATTTCGGCTGCCAGACCGACTGATCCTTAATCAGGAAGGTTTTCCGCGTTAAATGAGCCTAATATCAAGTGTATATGTTTCCAGTCAAAATCCGAGCAATTTTTGGGCTTTTTAGGGGCCTAAAATTTTCTTAATGCAACCGGTTTGACCTGCCAGACCGCGCATTTCTTTTTACATACCAAAATCTGCTTCAAAAGACGAAGATGGTAAATTTATATTATTCCGGTTGAACGAATCATCATGAGCTCTCGGTCTATAACAAAACAGACAAAAATTAACTTACTTAATTTTGTGATCGTGAAAGAATTTGAATGCCTGCCATTCAAAGATTTGGTAAACATATCTGGATAATTTCTTCCCCATCCAATAGTGTAACTTCGTACCATGATACTTGTATCAAGTGGAGGTGTCCACAACAAATAAATGGAGTCTGATGTAGCTTGAGCTGGAGAAAAATCCAAAAACAACATTTATACAATATGATAAAGGCCTCGAGAAGAATCATAGTTTTTATGGTTGGAGTAAGACAACCAAGACACTTACAGGGAGCTCTTTTGCTCGTTTACAAATGAGTATTGGCTTGATTGACAAGAGATGACGGAAATGATAATTTTGAGATAAACACAAATAAAATATTAAAATGCGAGTAGTCCAAATAGTATTCAAAAGTTTCCTTCATCAATTGACACAAGAAGAAGAAAAAAATTTAGGGCTATCGAGTACTCCACAATAGACAAAAAGCTGCAAGATGCGTTACACAAGGTTTTTATGGAAAATCACCCAATCACCTCAGAAAAATCGCAGAGATCATTTCGTAAAACATTATGAAAATTATTCATGGGCTGTTTCTCATTGAGCTCTTTCAGAAAAGTTCAAAAACTTTTGTTACTTTCTCGCTCCCCTAGGGTAGAGAGGAAGTATTGTCATCCTCCAAGAAAAAAAAAAGTTGAAATTTCATCATTTCTAGACGTTTTAAGGTCCCAGGAGTCAAAATAACCATACTTGAAAAAATGTGTGTCCGTCCGTCCGACGTCCCCCAAATCTATGTATGGCGATATCTCAGAATCTATCCGTTCGATTTCATTCAAAATTGGCACAGAACATCATATCTATGGTCTCCTTATGCACGTCAAACGATTTTGGGGTACGCTAAAATTTGGGGGGGCTACGCTAAATTGTCCATTTTTAGCAAAATCACACGGAAAGCTCATTTTGAAAGACTGTAAATTTTGAAAAATGCCTTTAATTCTTTAACAATGGGCATCAATCATATCATCTGGGTCATTAATTTAAGTTCCTAAAAGATCTTTGGACTAAACTCAAAATTCAAGGGATTACAAGGCCCAAAAGTAGGGCACTTTGCTCCGCGACATCACACAAACAGCTCATTTTCAAGGACTGTAAATTTTAAAAAAAAATGCCTTTAATTCTTCGAAAGTTGGCATAAGGCACCTGGTTCATTAATATAAGTTCCTAAGAGATCTTTGGACTAAACTAAACATTGAAGGGTTACGCGTCATACAGCAAGGAGGGCACTTCGGTCACACGGAGAGCTCATGGACTGTAGATTTTGAAAG
This sequence comes from Bemisia tabaci, assembly GCF_918797505.1. Lineage (NCBI taxonomy): Eukaryota > Metazoa > Arthropoda > Insecta > Hemiptera > Aleyrodidae > Bemisia > Bemisia tabaci. The sequence goes on from NC_092794.1 coordinate 77,872,405, forward strand.
AATGCCTTGAATTCTTTGAAAGTTGGCTCAAAAGCACCACCTGAGTCATTAATTTAAGTTCTTAAAGGATCTTTGGACTAATGTCATAATTGCAGAGGGGCCAATAGGAAACGCTCAATTCTCCGATAAATAAGTCGGAACGCTCCTAGATATTAGCAGCAAACGCTTTGAGTCAGGTGAAATCTAGGAATTAAAATGCATTATATAATGCATCATATACTATCTCCAAAATTACTCCGTAGGTATACACCAAGCAAAATTAGACGACTAATTAGGTACTTACATTATATCCTATGAATCATCGAAGCTAACGCAAGAACTGACACTTAGATCTTTATTAGAAACTATTATGTTTGTTGTTAATGAATTTAGAATCCCAACAGATTCCATCTTTCGCGGTTCCTTTTTACGAGGTACTGAACACAAATATAACATAATAATACTGCACAAACATGATTGATTTAATGATGGATAATAAAGCGCGTTATAACCCGTCCAGGTTTGTTGACGTTTTTGCAGAGAGTATAGAAGGTTAGAGGCCCGACTCAATGCTAGGTAATTGAAACAGAAGCGCTCGCAGCGCGCTCGCTGGCAACATACGCAACTACTATTTTCTATTGTTTTTCAGTGACTAGCGGCGGGTATCTTGCTGTCGAACCACCTCCACGTAGGCAATTTTTTATACATCATCCGACCGCAACTCTCGCTTAGCCAATCAGCGCAGTGGTATGGGAATCCCGCTCGTCGCGCACTCTCGCGCAAACGTACGCAACTGCTTGCTCGCGGCTCAACTTCAGTTTCAATTCTTCCTTATCCAGTCGGGTCTCTAACCTTCTATACTCCCTGCGTTTTTGTTGATACACGGGGATACGAGCAGCAAGGAGGTGGCGCTCTCGGCGGGCGGGTGGTGAACCATTTCCAGCAGGGAGATTTGCCCGCCAAATTTAAAATTTGGGCGATGCTAAGCGAAAACCGTTTAGTTTTAAGACTATTTAAACATCGAAGAGTCATTCTACCCATTAAAGTAGATTTTTGATGGCTTTTGACCGTGCTTAAGGAAATATTATAATATATACAGTGGACTCTTGATAATTCGAAATTGAAGGGAATCGGCTTTTTATTCGAATTAGCGAGGTTTCGAAATAAAGAGAGTTCGAATTAAAGAGATTCAATGTGGAGGAACCTCGAATTAGAGAGGTTCGAATTATAGAGGGAAGGCGCCATCTGAATTCGAATTATAGAGGGGCAAATGGACAGATTTACGCCAAAAGGTCTTTAGGTCAAAGGTCAAGCTCTTTCAGATACCCAGATACATAAACAGTTGACTTCGAATTGTAGAGGGAATGTACCATCTTATTTCGAATTATAGAGGGAGGGTCATATTTACTTCCCACACTTCGAATTACAGAGAGAATTTTCGTCGCAATTTCGAATTATAGAGGTCCGCGCCAGCCTAAAAATTTCGAATTAACGAGAGGAGTAAAATACATTGATTTTCTTCGAATTATCGAGAGATTTTCAAGGGCAACAGACTTTCCTTCGAATTAACGAGGTTTTCGAATTATCGAGGTTCGAATTATCGAGAGTCCACTGTAATCGTATCTGAAGTATGATATTGAGAAAATACATAGAAAGCTTTGTTATAAGAAACTCATTAACAGATCATGACAGGACGGCTGCCAGTCTGCAACTTAAAAAAAATAAAGAAACTAAAAAAAATCCTGGTGAAAATAATAAAGTAAAAATAAAAAAAGTGAATTTCCAAAATCTGAAGCGATATTTAAAAAATGAAGAATGGAAAGATGTGGTGGGTAGTAATGAGGTAAACAATGCATTAGAAAAATTCTGCGACACGCTAAATAATTGTATTCAGAAGTCTTCATATGAAAAAATAATAAGTAGAAGGAAAATCCCATTAAAACCATGGATTACAGAGGCCATACTAAAATCAATAAGAAATAGGGACAGGTTAAAGCTAATATGCAACAAAAATCCTTCAGATGAAGAGGCAAAATTAAAGTTTAAGAGATATAGAAACTTACTCAGCCTTATTGGAAAGCAAGCCAAAAACAACTACTATGATGGCCAACTAAAAAAAGCTAACAAAAATATAAAATTAAAATGGAAAATCTTAAGAGAAGCCGCAAACTTAGGAACCACTAAAAATAATACTAAAATAACTAAAATAATCAACGAAGATGACGAAATCGAAATGAGCAAAGATCCAAAAAAATTATGCAATACCATAAACCAACATTTTGCAACGATCGGCTTAAAAACGGCGGCCTCATGTCGCCAGAAAGCCAAATTTCCATATAAGTCTGACCAAAAAAAGGCATTAAAAAACTTAACTAACTCTCTCTTTCTGGAAGCGGTAACAACATCTGAAGTACAATCGTACATATTTACACTTAAAGGAGGATCTGCCCCAGGCTTAGATACCTACACCGTCGAAATGCTAAAAGAAATAGCTGAACAAATCGCGATACCACTAGCACATATTTTCAACCTGAGTTTAACACTTGGAAAATTCCCAGATAAATTTAAAGAATCCAAAATAATCCCTCTCTTCAAAAAGGGACCCAAAATTTGTAAAAAATTATCGACCAATCTCACTCATATCTAATTTGGCTAAAGTTTTGGAAAAAATAGTGAAAAAAAGATTAACTTGTTTCCTAGAAAAATACAAAATCCTCTCGAACAACCAGTACGGTTTTAGGAAAAAGGTCAGCACCCAAAACGCAGTAACAGATCTAATAACAGAAATACTACATGAGATCGATAAAGGGAAAAAACCCATATTAGTATTACTCGACATAGAGAAAGCATTCGACACCATCACCCATGGTAAATTACTGAAAAAAATGGAATCGATAGGAGTTAAAGGGATAGCACTCAAGTGGTTCAGCAGCTATTTAAGAGAAAGAAAACAACTAGTTGAAATAGAATGCGTTTTTAGCGATGTTATAACATGCAACAACGGTCTCCTGTAAGGTACCGTACTTTCTCCTTGTCTTTTTCTGCTTTATGTTAACGAACTTTGTAACATGGAAATTAATGGTAAAATATTCTCCTTTGCAGACGACACAGCGCTGCTGGTATCAGACAATAATTGGGAGGAAACTTTTAAAAAGGCTTCTACTGAACTATCAAAAATATACTATTGGTTGACTGAAAATCTATTAAAAATGAATATTGAAAAAACTAATTATATTGCTTTTTCCCCTACCATCACAGGACAACCAACTGAAAAAGTGCAAGTAAAAATACACGAGGACATTCTCCATCCTTCATGCAATAATAATCAAATGCGACTCATGTAAAACTCTAAAAAGAGTAACAAACTCAAAATATTTAGGTGTCATCTTAGACCAACACTTAAAATGAAAAGGACATATCTCTAGTGTAAACAAAAAATTAAGATCAATGACGTATTTCTTCAAAATAATATCAAAATTTGCGTCCATCTACTTTTTAAAATCCGTGTACTATGGACTAGCGCAATCTCTAATGCAATACTGAAATTAAAAAATATTCCAAAAATATTCCAAAATATTCCCCAAATATTCCATTTGGGGATGCGCAAATGATACTCACATCAGTCCCCTCTTTACAACCCAAAAATATATTCTAAAAATCATATCCCACAAACCAAAACGTTATCCAACCGACCAACTATTCCAAGAAATAAACGTATTATCTATAAAAAACCTTTGGAGATTTGAATTAATAAAATATGCCGTAAAAAATAATAAAATTAAATCAGAAGTTTCCAAATACAACACCCGAAGCGAGGAACAACTGCTTATTAAAAATAAAAAATTCAACCTCGAAATAACCAACAGTAGCCATATAAGCGGTATAACAGAGGAATATAATAAACTCCCGTTGGAATATAAACAACTCATAGCAAAACTACAAAAAGAGAAAGGAGAAAGGGTAATCGGGGGTTGGGAAGGGGATAAAGTGGTTTTTTTTTTCTTCTTCCTTTTTTCCTTTCTTTCTTTCTTTCTTTCTTATTTCTTTCTCTTCTTTCTTTTTTTTCCTCTCTTCTTGTTCCGCCTTCCTTTCATTTTCTAAGAACATTTATTTTTCAATTAATAAGACCCCACCCAACACAAGGTTCAACCTTAGTGGGTGGTTTTATTATGTTACTTTTCTTTTGTTCGCACTTATTAAATAACCTTGTTATATGGTAAAAAGGAGCATAATAAGGTTTTATCTTATCTTATCTTATCTATATCAATGAATCTAATGGATCCTAATGAATCGTAGAAAAGCTAAGATTTTTACGGATCGCCATCTTTAATGGGAGGCATCATAAATCAATTATATTTAATTGAAGATGCCTCATAATATTGACAAGTCGAGTCCGAATATATGAATTCATCACATCTCACGAAGACATTTACAATAAAGTTCAGTGGTTTGAATAAAAACTTCATAACTATTATCCTGCGATCAAAATTCCAATCAAACTTCATGATTTTGTGAAATTGGCAGTATTTTTCTAAACATCCCAGTAAAAGTGGGTATGCAAAAGCATGAAAGTCTTGTGCGATCCTCGCACCATGATGGATGGGGCGAAGCCCCCCCACATGCCGGCGCGAAGCGCCGGTACGCGATGCTTGCGCCGCACATGAATTGGCCGGAGGCCAATTTTTTTTCAATTGTCACAGTCAATTAACTACCAATTTATTTAGTTATTATTCCTCACAAATTTTTTAAGTGATATTGGGTCACATAGCTGCAACTTCCATACGTTGGCCATGTCTTTGAAGACTTTGGGCGGTGCATCAGCATCAAAATTTCTGATGAGCTAAATTTTATTTTAAGGTGATTCCAAGTGATCTAGGGACAGCTCGTATCCGCGCAGAGAGCACCACTAGTCGTTTTTCTGAAGCGACCAGTAAATCGTCTATTACTTCAAATTCCCTGCGAAGATTTCCAAAATCGGATCCATAACTTATAGCTAATTTTTTGTATTATTTTTTGATGTATTTTTCATCGAGATTGGTTCAGTTTACGAGGTGAAAGTACGGTAACAGATTTTGAGGTGAGGAAAAGCGGCCGTGAGAAAAGTGACCGCCATGATTGTTGTTGTTTTGTTTACCTAACTTTAGGTTATGTCTTCTGTTTACCTGCACAATATACAATGTTCAAATTGTTTATCTGATAAAGACTCTACCGCCTTTACGTATAAGGAATAGAATTTCCCGTTTTTTTCTTGCTTGTTATTCTAATGCCATCATTGTGGAAAAATCGCGAGTGGAACTTGTGTTTAACAAGATTTTGGGACGGAATCGAGTGCACTGGACCTGCTCACCGCACTGTAACTTAGGTAAGTTCTTACACTCTATTTACTTCTTCAAACGCAACCCCTATTATTCCAGTAGGCGCAAATACTTTAGAGGAACAAGCAAAATATACGGAGACTGGGGTGAACACTATATTTGCGCCAACAATTCTCATTAGTTGGTAAATGAAAGCGCGTATGTTCCGAGTATGTTTATGCACTCTCAGAGACGAACCAAAGACCCTGTATCTTGAATCATGAATTAAAACCAATGAGCAAAGACAGCTAGATTTCCGACCCCACACCTCAAAAGGCTGAAATCTTTTGACAAGGATTCCAGCGAAGCAATAGCGCGACACTGACTATGTTGTAAGGGGACGGTGGCTGACCCAAAAATTCAAAGGGGAAGTTTTATGCATTTTTAAAAAATATATGTGTGTTCAGTGAATTTTTCCTGTTGCTTATCTAACTTTCAGTGTCTCTGGAATATTAAGTCAATTGTAATTGGACTGCGTTAAACAGAAAGGAACCAAGCCACATCAGCTATTCCCAAATTTAATCGGGCAATTTAAATTTTTACATGAAAACGGTTGTGCGGATTTTTGTGCAAATTTCAGTGGATTTTCTCCAGAGTACGAAGCTAATTCCTTAAAAATTTCAAAGGAATCCACACAAACGTCCTCTCGTAAAAAACTAAATGGCCCGGTTAACTTTGGCAATAGCTGATGTGGCTTGGTTCCTTTCTGTTTAACGCGGTCCAATTGAAGTATGCTCTGACCGAACTTTGATTTGGTTCATTGAATGAGAGGATGGACACGATAATAGAAATTACTTTAACGGTAAGTAATTTTAGAAAGGAAATGAATGCTTGAACAGGTAAGAGGTACCTTCAATTTCTGGATAATATGAGCTTTGCAGTTGAAGGAGGGACGATCGAGTAGATTATTAAGAGTGCCTACTTAGGTACTTGGCTTATTTTACAGAAATTTTCTATACAATGTTCTGCTCTGAAAAACCATCCTTTGCCATTCATTTCATCAGGAATGCATGTTTCTTTTCCAGGAGGTGTCCAAGTGTCAAGTCAAAGGATCATACTGATGCAGCATTAATTTTAGTGAATCCTGTCACTCTCTACTGGGATTCTCTGTAAGGATATTGCCAGAACCGGACGTTTAACTCAATGAACACCAATTCTTGTGATCTGATCCAACCAGAGTGGGCACCAGTGACCTTTGGACCTTTGGAGATAGAGGGTGCTCTCCAGAAAAGGTAAGGGATTTTGCAAAATATCTACGCGATATTTTTGTATTCTGCAAAATTTTATCAACATTTTTTATGTGAAATCAAAGAATGTAAAAGATCTCTCCTTGAAGCTGTAGGTGTTCCCCACTACCCCAGGTGGGTGCCTTCCCTTGCTCACTGACCCTCCTTGATGCAAGTGCACTGCGACCCCCTACCTCCCTCAGAAAGAAAATTCATAATTCGCCTCATGCCAACTCTGAAATTGGTGAACTCTCTCCAAGGAGGTAAGGAAAGAAAAAATTAGCTAATCAGTGAATCCACGTTCATTAATCACAGAGACTATATGAGTAGCTCAGATCTAGAGGGTCGTAACACACTGTATTGAGAAATTTAGCTAAGTACACGGGTCTATTCAAAATAAGTTCAAGAAGAGTTCTGTACGGTAGAAATTGTTTGTGCACCTCCAAATGCAATGTGCTTATACCTCCGCTCATGCTTTATTAATTTTTTAAGGAATACATGAACCAACAGTTTTCCTTAAAATATTCTGTATAATTTCTAACACAATCGTAAATATTTTCATAACAATTTGAATCATATATTTTCGTCAGTTTCTTTTTCAGAAGAACAAAAAATATAATAGAAGGCTTTTGAAACGGTTCAATGGAAGGATATTTTTCGGCCTTAGCCATTGCACTCTGTTCTCTATTGTCCTTTTCTACCAAGAATTCTCATGAGAGGCGAAGAATCAGTGAATTATTGTTGGGAATCCCCTCCCTTCTCCTGGGAGGTTCCTGTGATTTTCATTCCCCTCCTCCCCTGTAACTTCCGGATGTGGCAATCAAATCGGATTGTCTTGTTGGCTACCTTCCATGTCTTTGTGCTCGTCAAATGCTACTTAACAATAATCATTTTCTAAACTGTTTAGTTTTTAATTTTGATGAAATGCCTTATGTTCTTTTGCAGAGAGACCACCCCAGTCATATGAATCAGACAATCCTGTGCTCCCATATTCCAGAACTGGAACTGGACTTAGAGTAAATGCAGGGTCTATCTTGTCGCTATCGGTGAAATTTTCCACATCTCAGTAGGGACTGACTGGCTTCAAATTTTCTTCAGACGCCACAAGGAGCATCGTTTTCCCCCTTAGTCTTACCTATCTTACTTTCTTTAGTTCTAGAAATTACTCTTTAAATTTAATCGCTAAAACTCAAACGTTACATGTAGGTATCCTAAAGGGTTAGAAATCAGAGTATCATAGTATTTGAAGTTAGAATAAATAAGTCATAGTTAGAATGGTCTGGCAGCGTCTCTCTTAATGTGTGTAAATTTTCTCTCATTATCTTAATAAATTTTTTATTTTCTTTATTAGATAAGTTTTGCTGGTTTTCATTCATTCACACTTTTAAAGATTTTGGTAAGCTTTATTGAAAACAACTATGGACCTCTGCAGTGGCAGGGCGTGCTTTGCGATATATCCATTGATCGACCCTTTAAACCTATGGAAATGAGTCAATAAACAGGGTGTTAGCAACGAATACTTTAATAAGCGATTCATTACCATAGCTTCAAATCTGGAGATATCGGTAACCGATCATTCACGCCTCTCCACTGGACCTCTGAGAATAAACAGGATAAAACCATCCAGTTTTGCGCAACTTAAAAAAGTTATATATTTTCTGAGTTCCATTCTTACAGTAACCTGTTTGCTGCGATCATCTAGTTTAACTTGAGCTTTTCTCCATAATAATTGTAAACGATTTGACAAACGTTTTCCCTCATGAGAAAAATTAAAAGCAAGAAAAATATGAATCTTAGATGGAATGAAATTTCTTCTGTTTGCAGGGATCATATGAATTTAAAAATAAAAAATGTAAATGATTAAAAATAGTTAAAAGTACTAATTTTGAAATTAAAACGTCATTACTTTCTCAAGGTTTTTTTTTTATCAATTTCAAAAATATAAATGTATGCATAAAATTTTCCTGTCAAGTCCAGAGCAAGGAGGGGGAAGTCTGGAATATGTTGGAACGTTAATATGCATTGTAGGTATGTTTTTCTTCGAGGGTTTCCTTGTATTGTTAAACCAAGTAGCCTGGAACTTATAGGTATAGGAAATTTCTTGCTTTGATCCACAATCTTCCCTGTGAGAGAAGGAAGTGAGGGAAATGCTCCCTTTTGCTTCTAGAATGTGAAGTACATCTCTGCCGTGCCAAGGAAAAACGTCCTATGAACATTCGAGAGTTACCAGATTTCCTCCTACAAAATGTTTATTTTGGAGGAAAGATATGAATATTCTCCCTTGAAATTTTCAGGGGCTTTAGGTTAAATTGTGAACAAAATTATCTGAAAAATTGGAAGGAAGATATTCATAAGTTTACCAGGAAATTTGTATTTTATCAAAGGAAATTTGGCAACGCCTGAAGGTCCATACAGCATTTTTCCTTAGCACGGCAGACCTCATCTCAAGCTTCTTATCTTCAGAATCCGCCAACTGAAATGTTAAAAGTATGTATGTTGCTTTAATTGAACGTCTGAGAACCCTTATACTTAACTTCCAAAAGAAAATTTAAGAAATTCAAGAACAGAAAGTTTGAAGCATAAAAGAGGATAAAACATTTTATGAGATTTAAAAGGAATCTAATCTGAAGCAGTTTCTAAGGTATAATTTTAATTCAAATTTTCACAGACAGGATTTATTCAGGTCTCTTGAATTGATTTATTGACCTATGATTTTGTAAAAATAGAATTTATGCAAGCCAACATCTGAAGGAAAGAAATTCAAAACTTTATAGCGCTTCTGTTGTTACTATGCTTGTGCAACTGTTCCTCTCATTCAACAGAAATTTGGTAACCTAAACGTAACAGTTCTGTAGGGAAAAGTGCCCATTACTAAGTTGACGAAACGAAGGTATTTTGAAATCTTTAAACGGAACCGGCAGGGAGAGATCGATCAAATTTAATTTGAGATTGGACCAATAACAGAACTTGTCTTGAACTAGTGACCTGCGTGATTCAAATAGTTATTGAGACAAAATTTAGTGGAAGTGAATTTACGATTGATAGTGAGGAGTAAGTACACTTAGCGACATGAATTATTTTAAGTTAAGTCAATACTGAAAAAAGTAAAATTAAATACTTACTTCGGTATTTTCAATTCTGATTGAATTTTGATGTCTTGTGATTTCTTACCTCCAGTAGCTGCTTAGCATTAAATGCTTTTTAAAAGTTATGGTTTTGATGAGTGAAAGTAATGCCAGCAGGCCTTTCCAAAATCAAGTTCTTCTCATTGAGAGGACACGAACTGACCTTTGGAAAGACCCCAAAACACTCTTGATCACATGATGTTGAGGACAGAACAGGACAGACCAATGTGTTCTTCTGAGCTTTATCATACCTAATACTAATTTCACATTGCTAGATCAGTGGATCATCCCAACACTACACTCCTATCTCTTATGGCAAGAAACATGAATTCTGTCACAGAGCTGTCTCCACTTTTCCTTTCGCGACACCTGTGATCACTAAGTGTCATCACACATACACATAAAATCCACTCCTGTCATTTCACTCTGCAATTATAAGGTCTTTCAGTTAGAATGGTAGATCAGCAGCCTGATTATTTACATTTATGTCGGCACAACAAGAATCGGGAATCGATATATTACGCAGCGCAGATGGGGCAATATCTTGTCTTATCTTGCTGACTTAGCCAGTTAAAGTTTCAACAATCGGGCTACTTGAGTAAGTTAGTTGTCAGGCATTCAACATGGGAAGGAGGATTTTCCATCCTCGTTCTTACAATTACTTTCAAGGTCTAATGGATGGAATAATTCTTCCGCACTCAATAAGTTGGCCAACTATTTGGACGTTCTACGACCATTATGAGGAAGATCACAGTCGGGATGGAAGTTTGAAGCAGGCACTCTATGAAACATTCAGAGGCTTGTAAAGGCATCTACGAAAGATAGAATTGGGGAGGAGAAAGAGGGTTGAATCAAAGACTGCGTAACTTTCTTTGTTAGGTTTTCAGTGCTGTAACGAAACCATTGGCAAAGTATCATCGATACACCTGAATTCGAAACAACAAGGTAGTGGGAGGCTGTATTACCTGACATCACAATTTTGTAATGGTTCACTGCTTTTGCAGTGTCAAACATCCGATGTAAAAAATATTGTTATGTATCTACATCAAGGGGCAAAGGAACTGTTCATTGCTAACCTCTAAACTTGTATGGAAACAAACATGAAACAAATAATGAATTTACATAATTTATGGTATTAGCACAAATCTGGTTCAAACTTGTCGCGAAAACGATAGTTGACACATTTTACGACACATCTTACACGGATGAATATTTCCACTATTGCATTTCTAATACGATAGTCAGCAGTCTAATTATTCGCAGAGTGAGAACTCAGAAAACGAAATCAAAACAATCAGGGGATCCACGGGGCAACCCAAAAGTAGGAATTGGGCAACCGCAACGGCAACCATGCAGCATGCAGCTGACATCGGCATATCGCTATCTCTCTCTTACTCATTACGATACCCTATGTAAAATCCGTTCCCGTACTTTCGGGTATATTTTTGCAATAATTCTTGACAAATTTGGTATCATTGTGCTCAGAATTTATGCGGCTACACGTTATGGATCGATTTCCTTCATAAAAATCAAAGTGGCGACGACAATTCCTTCCTGAAGACTCACTCACGTAGCAGCGCTACGTGGTGGCGGTTGCCTTCCCTAGATCACTTGGAATCACCTTAAGAAAGTCTGCCTATTGTAGACAATTTTGACTAATGCTGAAATCTACTGAGTCACATTTTCTCTTAAGTTAGCCAAGATTGCCGGTCCTAAAACTGACTTAAACTATAATACCACTATAGAGAAAAAAAAGAAATTAATAAAAAAAAAAAAGTAAAGAAACTTACCAATCAAAGAGCCAGGAGCGTCGGGTACAGTGTTCTCAATGAGATCATTCTCGAAAGTTTCTACTGAGCACCATTCTGATGGAGGTGAGCTACCATTGACATTCAATGCCCATAAGCGAATATGGTAAACCTGCAAAAGCGAACAAAGTTAACCGTTGTGCTATATTCAAGGCATAGATATCACATAACAATCAGTTCTGGTAACTCACGAACTTAACGCCTTCTTTTCACTAATTAGAGGTTGGGCTTTTTCATGGAGTTGTCCAACAGAATTCTTGTGAGCAATTATACAGGTTTATCCAAAAGTCACCTACCACCCCTGTAACTTTTTTCCTAATTGAGATTGAAGTTTGAAACTTTGGCAATGTTCCTCGATATAAAGTAGCAACTTTTTGGTCCCCCCAAAATCTTGGGAGGCGGGGGTCAACTTTTTTTTTCAGATGGCAACCCCCTTTTGTGATACCTCATTCGAAAGATAATAAAAAAAGAAAATTTTTGGCGCAAACCGCAGGTCAAAATGTTGATTTTTGACAAGATGGCGGCTGGTCAAAGTTCGAAATGGCGGAAATTAGGCATCCCCGTTTTTCATCGGCGGATTGGTCTGAAACTCAGAATCCTAGGGTTTTTCGGGACGAGAAAAACGACACTGGCAATAGTTTTCCAGAGAAGTCATTCCTTTTCAAAATGGCGGCAGTTAAAATGGCGGCTTAGAGGGGGAAGTGGATATTTAGGCTTCTCGTCGTTAGATTTATATGAGACTGGGTATCCGGGGGTATTTCGGCACGAGAAGAACGAATCTTTCATTGGATTTTTGAAATTTCGAAAAACTTTAAAATGGCGGCGAAAAAATGACGGGAAATCCATATCACGGCTATTTACCGATGGATTTGCACGAAAGTCGATACTCTGTTGGTTTTTGGCTCGAAAAAAATGAATCTTTCATTATATTTTTGAAATACTAAATACTTTAAAAATGGTGGCGGAAAAAATCGGTGTTATGGCCGATGATATGGATTTCCCGTCATTTTTTCGCCGCCATTTTAAAGTTTTTCGAAATTTCAAAAATCCAATGAAAGATTCGATCTTCTCGTGCCGAAATACCCCTGGATACCAAGTCTCATACAAATCTAACGACAAGCAGCCTAAATATCTACTTCCCGCTCCAAGCCGCCATTTTAACCGCCGCCATTTGGAAAAGGAATGACTTTTCTGGAAAACTATTGCCAGAGTCGTTTTTTTCGTCCCGACTGAGTTTCAGACCAATTCGCCGATGAGAAACGGAGATGCCAAATTTCCGCCATTTTAAACTTCGACCAGCCGCCATCTCATCAAAAATCAACATTTTGACCTGCGGTTTGCGCCAAAATTTTTCTTTTTTTATTATCTTTCGAATGAGGTATCACAAAAGGGGGGTTGCGATTTGAAAAAAAAAAGTTAGCCTCCGCCCCCAAAGATTTTGGGGGGACCAAAAAGTTGCTACTTTATACCGAGGAACATTGCCAAAGTTTCAAACTTCCATCTCAATTAGGAAAAAAGTTACAGGGGTGGTAGGTGACTTTTGGATAACCCTGTATGAGAGCCAGTTGTTTGAAACTCATTTCCTCCAGGTTGCCTACAACCCATTCATGATATAAAATAGCTCATGAGGAGTACAAAATTTCAAACTGCAAATTGAGATGAGGTGCATCATGTGAAGAACCAGGGATCCGGAGCCGGCTGTGGCACCGATTGAGAGCCGAGCCGTCCTCCGCCAGCGGAGCCGAACATGTAGGGTAGGTGGGGGTAAGAGTACGCATTTTTTGGGTTTTCCTGTATTTCCGTGACCGAATTGACTTTTAAAGCGAGAAAAGTGGTCAGGCACCTACTGCAAGCCCTCACGCACTAGTGCCATGCGTTGTCCAAATTTAGAGATCAAATCCATGGCTGTGACCAATTTTTTTTTTAAAAAAAATTGAAAATGCGTACTTTTGCCTCATTTAATGGGGCAAAAGTACGCAGGTGGAATTTTTTTTAAAAAAACATCACCTGGGCTCCAAATTGCTGTTGTATCCCGGAAAACGACTGAAACTGGTCTCAAAGGGTTCCAGTGGTGCCTAACCACTTTTACTGTGGAAAAAAAAATAAATAATTCGGTCTCCACAAGCTCCCAAATAATTTTCGAAGTCAATTTTTTTTAAAAAGGAAAAGAACAAAGTGAACAAAGGAACATAAAAATTTTTGGAGATGCTGAGTTGCCTACATCTTCTGTGTTGAAGTTCCTATATACCTCTCCCGCCCCCCCCCCCCCCCACTACGCCCCACTTTTGGGCGCGTATTTTTGCCCCATTCTGGCTGCCTACTCTTGCCCCATTTGTAAACATTGGACAATATAAACTAGAACCTTGGGCCTCGGGACCAAGGTTCTAGTTTATATTTTAAAAAAAAAAAAAAAAAAAAAAAAAAACCACCTTAGGCCTCGGGCCCAAGGTGGTTTTTTTTTTTATTTATTTGCACAAAAAATACATACAAATTTGCACAGAAAAGCTTTTAGACTTATACATCTTAAAAAAGCTTGTTTCAACACTTAGCCTATTGTTTGCTAAAAATTAATTGATTTTAACAGATTGTACCGCCTTAGGTAAAAACAGAAGGGGAAAGAATAGAACCTAATTATTACAGAATAATAGTGATTCAATTTTCTTAACAGGTTGCGACGGTATTTCCATCCTAAGCAAAAATTACATTTCTCCTTATGACTCTGAAGAGCATTAGGAGGCGTGAGATTTAAACTTCATATTTAAATGACTACTAGCCGTTCTGGACGCGCTTTGCGCGTCCGTCACGGCCAGCCAAGGGGCTGCGCCCCCTGGACCCCCGATCACTCGCTACGCGAGTGACATTCGGCTCGCTCCGCGAGCTATTTTTCTCAGTGATTGGACATTTGATCACTAAGATGTATACATTTTGGAGACTCTGGAGGCAAAAATGATTTCGTCATAGAACCTTGTTGCCAAAGCGTGCCAACATTTGCACATGAATAGATGTGTGGAGATGAAGCGATGATGGGGATCGATCATCTCTTCAAAAGCGCATTTGACTGGAACGTCATCCCATCGGGTAGCGGAAAAAGACAATCCATGGATCTCCTTCGCGATTTGACTTTCTGAAGTAGCAAAAGTTCATCTTTACCTCTTAAGAAGATTATCGGTGGCGTAGGGGTCTAAAAACTGCTCAACGATAGTATAGTTCGAGTTCCGAATCGCAATGAGCCCACTCATGTTTTTTTTCTTATACTTTCATTGCATATAAATTTCTCTGATGTTTTTGTTTTATTCTCTCTGATTGCATTTTAGTAATCATATCCTTATTTCATTTCCTTTCCCTTCCCTTTTTCCCTCTCTGTAGCATCTGTGTCCATTTACAATTATTATTTTAAAATAGCTTTCCCCTAATATACAATTGATGCTTCAAACGGAATCAATTGTTTTAATGACATTTCCGGCTAAATCATAGGTTTTCCCAAGAAGGCAGCCTCTCGTCCCTCCCGAACTCCACTGTTGCCAGATAATTTGTTTTTTTAACACTTTTCCCAATTCAAATCCATGTAAAATATTCACATTTATCGCACAATCTGGCAACCTCTCGAGTGAAATAGAAAAAGGTAGAATCGCTGAAAGTCTGAATCCTTCGAAGTTTATATTAATGATACAAATCTATTCATGAATTCTGTTAAAGTTATGGAAATTTCAGCCATGTTTTGGGCTTCCGTCTCTAATAATTTTTCTTGTGCTTCTATTCTCTTAACCAATAATTCGAACTTGAATTGATAATCATTATTGTTAATTGATTCATTCGAAGCTGGGTCAGGGGCTTTATGCGATTGGAGAGATCGCACTTGATCTTGATCATGATAAGCGCCGCATAATATAGCAGAATAAGACTTAGTTTTGCCTTGCTTGTCTGTATTTTGAGTTTTTTCCTCTTTTTTCAGAGGGGGGGATTTCCGTTTTTGTATTTCGGATCTGACTTTACAACCAAGGAAATTCGCAGGGTGTTGACCCCCATAGAGAGCGCAAGTTGGAGGTGGCGAAAAGGTTGAAATTCCCTCATTTGAGGGGGTTCTTATGGGACACTCCTGTGCGACATGAAAATCTCCACACCAAATGCAACGCAAGGGACGAAAACATCCTCCTTTGGCATGACCAAAGGACCAACAATTTTTACATGGTATGATCTTTCTTTGAATTTTAGGTGGTTCAAAGGAGATTAAAAATTTATTGATCTCTTTAATAGAGTCTATACTCTTCTTAAAATCAGTGAAATTTTCCCACGGTTCGAAATCAACAAAAAAGAGGGCAAGTTTACTTTTATCTTTTATCCTACGGACTTGGCTAACGTTTCTGACAATAATGTTTTCTCTTGTTTCAAAACTAGTTTTAATGTCACTTGTCAGAAAGTCCATAGGTAAACCCCTAATGACCATTCCGACGGCTTTAACATTTCTAGGTTAAAATGTGTGAAAAGGGACTTTTTTCTCTTTAAAGGAGTTAATTAAATTTTTATACTCATCAATCGAGTTAACTACAATTTTTAGTTGAGTTTGATTGATTGCTTTCATTTTTGCAGCAGGGGCAATTGGATCAACTTCAAGTTCCCTAAATTTGGCCGAATCTTTGATTCATGAGACAAATATGGGTGGAGGAAGGGAGGGTTTAACAGTTTTTTCACTGGTAGCATTTGAATCACTAAGTACACTAAATTTGGAATTATTAAGGTTAACTTTGACAGGAGTTTCTTGCTTGTTTTTATTAACATTAGAGTTTATTGGCTTTTTCTTGGGATCCTTTTGTGGTGAATCCATGGAAGATCAGTGTTTCCTTTTAGAAGGTGTTATCGTTGACCATCCATCCTCATCTGTATTTGAACTTTTCTTGGGTATATTGGAGTAAGTAGTCTTCACGCATGGAAGATAAATATCTCCGGAAGCGGATATGTCCTTATTCACGGGAGTAGAGCAAGTGGAACTAGAAATTCCTGCTTGGGTATTAGAGTTAGAGAGTTTTTTAGCTTTATCGCTACCGAAAACTGGTAAGTTTACACATTTTGCGCACACGAGGAGATTTTTCCGATGCACACAAACAAATGGAAGTTTTTGGCTTGGCCATGAAGCAATCTTAATATCACAAGTAGTACAGACCTCTGCGATATTGTTATGTTCGCAGCATAAAAATGCGCCCGGTGACTTAGAGGCCATCACAAAACAAAAAACACGTAACTTATCAGCACTGGAGTCGGAGCACTTGGAGAGCAGACATCCAAACTCGTTTGCTTATCAGATGAGACTGAAGGCCCAAGGTGTGAAAACAACTACGGATTATTAAAGCCAACACTGTAACACTTTGATATGGTGCGTGTCCGATTTTTTCCATCAACTATTCTACTTACAATAAACAATACAAATACTAAAAAAATCGATATTTTTCGCATGAAAAGTGAGTTTGCATCATAATTCCGTCAAAACACATCCGCTTCGCCTAAAACTTCGTCAACAGGTGAAACTCAATGTTGCCAACAACCAACACCCGGTAGCATTATAAATTCAAACAAAGCGCGCGAAAAAAGGGCGGTGCGTACTTTTACCCCGTGCGTACTCTTACCCCCACCTACCCTAACATGGTCGGTTCCGGCCGGTAGGTGGCTCTGCGCGAGGCAAGCTCCGTTTCAGAATTCGGAGCTTTACTGGAACTGGAACAGAGCCTGCTCCGGTCTGTACCTCGGACTTTGACTTCTCCCGCCCGCTGCTACTTATCACAACCTTTTCATCCCTCTCCCTTTTCTTTATGCTCAATGCTTCTGCTTTCTGTCATTTTTGTTTTTCACCTGTAGGCCAGCTTCCTGGTGTAGGCACTTCGGTGTGATAAGGCGGCTGTCTATTCCTCACAACGTTTTGCTATTCCCTTACTTCCTCGCTCCCCTAGCGGGTAGAGAAAGTATTATCATCGTCCAAAAAGGAGAGGAAGAAAAAAAATAGTTGAAATTTCATCATTTTTAGACGTTTTAAGGTTACTGGAGTCAAACTAACCATACTTGAAAAAATGTGTGTCCGTCCGTCAGGCGCCCCCTGAATTCGTGTACAGCCATATCTCAGAATCTATCTGTTCAATTTCATTCAAAATTTGCAAGGAAGACCATATTTATGGTCTCCTTTAGCACGTCAAACGATTTAGGGGTACGCTAAAATTTGGGGGGCTAGGGGCCAAACATGATCCTTAGCAAAATTACTTGAAAAGCTCACTTTGACGGACTGTAGATTTAGAAAAAATGCCTTTAATTCTTTGAAAGTTGACACAAATCCCCACCTGGGTCATTAATTTAAGTTCCTAAAAGATCTTTGGACTACATTCAAAATTGAAGGGTTACGCGTCATACAGCGAAGACATTTTGATCACATTAATCTCATAATTAAAGAGGGGCCAATAGCAAATGGTCAATTTTCCGATAAATGAGTCAGAACCTAGGTGAACCAGGTGAAAGCTAGGATTTCAAATGTATTATCTCCAAAATTACTCCTTATACATCATGCAAAATTAGCGACTACTTAGGTACTTACATCCTATGAATCATCCAAGCTGAGACTAGAGCTAACACTTGGATCTTTATTGGAAGCTAATATGTACTTTGTTCATGAACTAAAGCATCCCGGCAGATCTTTCGCGGCTCCTTTATATGTGGTACTGAACACAAATATAATAATAATAATACTGCACGAACTTGACTGATTCATTGATTACATCGATTGCCCGAAGCATGAATCAACTATTTTGTTTACCAAATTACAACACACGGGAGACGGAGATGAAAAGTGAGGTTAGCGACAAGCAGGTGACAATTTGTTGTTGTGAGTCTCCAGCGCGACGCTGCGCTCCTGGCAGATGGGTGGTGAATCATTCTTCACGCAGAGAGCCTCGTATATTGCTAATTTCGTCCATGAAGCTTGAACGGCCCCGCGGCCTAACGGCTGAGACACTCGCCTGCACGTCACAGTAATAACTACAAAAAACCCCAAAAAACTTTCAGATTCTAAGGGATAAAGAATCCGGCCAAAGTCTTAAACTTGTTGAACCAAATTTTCTTATTACTGCTAAAAGAAAATTAAAAATTATACTTTACTGAAAATCGAATGTGGGCCCCTTCATAAACGAGTGATACAACATTCACTGCATGTGTGTATGTGAACCTCTTGTAGTTTTGTAGGAGCTCAAGCGGTTCGTTCGCTCTTTGCAACAAACGCTACATTCGTGAATGGAAAGTCCTTGAAGGAGCACATAACGTCCTTTTTCTTTCTTCAACTTTTGCATTTTTTATTCAGAATCTTTGTAAAATCAAAAAGAAAAGTATGGACTGATCTGAGCCTTATATGTGCTCTAAAACAATATGAAATATTTTATCGCACAAAGTCGAACTGTAGATCGAATGTAGGCCCCTTCATTTATGAGTGATGCAACAGTCATGACGTGTAAGTATGTGTAGCCCTTGCAGGAGCCCCCTTCCTCACCTATTTGCATTTTTATCTGAAGTACAAAAAAAAAAAATCGTTATGGATTGATCTGAGCCTTCTGTGCTCCAAAATAATATGAAATATTTTATCGCACAAAGTCCAATATTTTTCGATTCAGGTCCTACAAATGCTTTTAAAAGGGCATGAAAAAAAAATACTCAATCGGCTGGCGAAAGTCCAGTATTTTTCTTGAGAATAGTCTCCTCCTTCAATGAGTGATGCAACAATTGCGACATTTTTGTATGAAAAGCCCTTGCAGAAGCCTTTTTATTTGACTCAGCTAAATTTTGAAGAATCACTGACGTGTCCGCAAAAATGCTCTTACTGTAATCATTAGTATTTGTCCCCTCTGCATGCTGGAAGATTGCTTGCAGTGTATTTTTTGAGCGCATCAGTCTTCCTTTGCTTTCTCCCAAAACTTATTTATTGTATAATATTTTTAATCTCAACTTACGATGCTGCAGTTTAATATGCATGTAAATGGTAGCTATTATAACATTGTATCCTATACCACTGCATAATGAACTGATCGTCATGAAAAGGACTCCGGATTACCCAGATATTGCAAATTGTTTTAAGAGAAAATTAATGAAGATTTAAAAAAAACTAAAATCATGGTTGAAAAGAGCGTTTTTATTTTTTACGCAGAGTAGAATAGGTAAGAGGGTTTTGACACGGATCCTCAGATATCTCTATGAAGCATTAATTTCAGTGACCTATCTTTTTTACGCATTTTTGCGGACACGTCAGTGATTCTTCAAAATTTAGCTGAGTCAAATAAAAAGGCTTCTGCAAGGGCTTTTCATACAAAAATGTCGCAATTGTTGCATCACTCATTGAAGGAGGAGACTATTCTCAAGAAAAATACTGGACTTTCGCCAGCCGATTGAGTATTTTTTTTTCATGCTCTTTTAAAAGCATTTGTAGGACCTGAATCGAAAAATATTGGACTTTGTGCGATAAAATATTTCATATTATTTTGGAGCACAGAAGGCTCAGATCAATCCATAACGATTTTTTTTTTTTGTACTTCAGATAAAAATGCAAATAGGTGAGGAAGGGGGCTCCTGCAAGGGCTACACATACTTACACGTCATGACTGTTGCATCACTCATAAATGAAGGGGCCTACATTCGATCTACAGTTCGACTTTGTGCGATAAAATATTTCATATTGTTTTAGAGCACATATAAGGCTCAGATCAGTCCATACTTTTCTTTTTGATTTTACAAAGATTCTGAATAAAAAATGCAAAAGTTGAAGAAAGAAAAAGGACGTTATGTGCTCCTTCAAGGACTTTCCATTCACGAATGTAGCGTTTGTTGCAAAGAGCGAACGAACCGCTTGGGCTCCTACAAAACTACAAGAGGTTCACATACACACATGCAGTGAATGTTGTATCACTCGTTTATGAAGGGGCCCACATTCGATTTTCAGTAAAATATAATTTTTAATTTTCTTTTAGCAGTAATAAGAAAATTTGGTTCAACAAGTTTAAGACTTTGGCCGGATTCTTTACCCCTTAGAATCTGAAAGTTTTTTGGGGTTTTTTGTAGTTTTTATATCAGGTCGTTTTTGGAATGATGTGAAGCTAATAAAACATTTGGCTGGAGACAGAGAAACTGAGAATAATTTTTTCAATGAGCAGAACTGGAACTCCTTGTTTGATCAACTAAACATTAATAGGGGGTGATTCAGTTTGCAATCAATAAAAGTTACCTGATGTTTTGGTGAGTTTAAACTTCTCTCATTGAAATAGGGTAAATAATGTTTTAAAAACTGATGGATTAGCAATTAATTGTCATAGTGTAGGCTACTTAGAATGAACTTCTTTTGCCGCATAAATTATTCCTTACTCATAAAGTTTCAACATTAATTCTGCAATTTTTACTGCGTTTAACTCAACTGTTGGACATACTTACATTCAGCCACTAAAATTTTAAATTAAATAACAGTGATACCACTAAGTGGAAAGTCCATTCAAAGAGTTCAAATTAATTTTTTTTTTTTTTTTGTTTACTCATTATAAAAAGTATTTCCTGTAAGAGGTATTTAAGTAATTTATCAATAAAAGTGTGCGTTAAGCCAAGCTCCATCGGCCACAAAAGTATTTTTTCTTTTAACAGAGTATAACGTCTAGGAATGTGACTTGAAACATGAAGATAAGAAAATTGTACATATACCTATTATGCATTCCGTTGAACTTGAGCGATTCAGGTAATAATCGACTTAATTTCAACCTCAAGTTACAATGGCCTCAGTCAGAAAATTAATTGAAAAAGAGAAAAACTTGCTACAAATACTACACTGTAAGCTTACCCCCCGAGTGGCTACCGCCACTCTTGCTACAGTATACCTATATTGACGCTAGCGGAGAATTTTTGATTTATTTTGCTTAGAGTTGCTTCACCACATAATTTGTCGAATCGTATACCTAACTGGCATGAAGTAAGCATTTAAATTTGAATGGAGTCTTTTGATTCATAAAAGATAATGAAGGCTACCTCTCAGTTACCTGGTAGTTCAAGAATTCCTAGTAATTTTGTTGTCCACTGTCGGACTAGAAACACCACCCCCAAAACTCTTCATCAGAGCATGTTCCGCAGTTGGTACCTAGGCGCAAACTTTTTGATCAAAAACGCTACCGATTGGTCTAATCTTTTTTGGCTTTGATTCACCCGATTACATTTATTCCATTAAGAACTAGGTAGGCACGCGAACCATACATAGACCCAATGCTCAATTAATTTCAGAGTGCACTGTTTCACTGGAGTAATTATGCTAGAAACTCACTAGGTGAGGATGGAATACTTCTGTGACACAACAACCAACAACACCACAATATTTTCACATCAAGAGTGGCGTTAGCCACCCCCGTTCGAGGAAAATGACGACCTACTAAAGTCCCTATAACAAAGGGGTGGCCGACACTCTTAGTCACACCTTCAACTCACTTCATCTGAAAATTGATTCGATATAGAATGGAATTCAGAGCAACCGGTGGCACGGATTCCAACGATCTTGGTGTCTATGGACGTAGCTAAGTTAGCCGGATGGCATTTAAGGGTTTATTATCTAACAGTCGGTAGCTGCACCACCAGTGTAAGTCCATAACATAACCTCACTATTTGATGTGTTTACATCAAGTTTTCATATAGGGCTTTTTTTTTATCGCGGATCAGGGTGGATCTTGGTGGAATGCACTGGATCGGAATCCTGAGCGATCTGGACCGATCCAAGTGTTCCAAGCGATAAAAAAATCCAAACTTGGAATTTGGTTCGATTTGTTATTGTTTTGATTTTTTGGGGACGGCAACTTCCTCGCATTAGATTAGGATCACAGTGGATCGCGAGCTCCTCCCACCTCGGAAGAGCGATCCAGCGCTCCACCCTGATGCACCTGGAACGCTTGGATCCACTGAGGAACAGAATAAAAAAATACCGATGTTCATCGCGATCCACCGCGTTCCACTGCGATCCGCATAAAAAAAAGCCCTTATGTTAAAATAGAGACGGAATGGGCGCTACGTATTTACTTGGCCCAGCGATTTATGAAGGAATGTAAATTCTTGATTTTATAGTAATCATCAAGCTGAGAAAATAGAACGAGTACATACCTTTCATGAAAGACTTTGTTACACATTGACTGGCCACATGGTGTTTCTAACAACTTCTGACGCAAAATCAAAGAGACTCGAAGAAAACCAAATTTGAGCTAATACTCATCGTCAAAGATCTCTGATTTAGGGACATAAAGTTGACTTAGTGATTGAATTATGCCTCGCATCCCCGCATATGCCGATGATGTAAACCAGCAACGGTAAGAGGCGAAAGCTTTCCAAGATTAGTCATGATGAACACAAGATCTTAATGTCAATAACATACACTTAGGAGAAGCACAAGCACTCCAGAGCACGTAGGTTGAATGGTCAGAGCATTGTGACCGTGTCGCAAGTAGTGTGATGGGGGAAGGCTCATATTACAGTAATTTTTAGATCTTTTCTTGAGGCTGATAGGGTCCACTGAAAACAACTACATCTCATCAAGATATGGAAACTAGCATTCGTGACTTGAGGAAAACAATAATGTAATTAAAAACTGAGAGTAATGGGCTCTCCCTTCGATCCATTGGTGTGCACGGTAGGGAAATATTTGGATGCTGTTAGTCACGGGAATGCAAACTGTGGTGTAAATCCTGCTTCCTTTTGATAGTTTGGCACAACTTTGTTGTCCTATTATCGACGTAATTTACCTGAATTACATTTATTGATGCTTGGGTCGGACTTACACACCGACTGATAACCTCACTTCTGAACAAAGACATCACTTGAACATTTTAAGAGAAACTAATGAAATAGAGTATCGAGCTCTGGCAGAAGACGTGGGACGTAATAATATAAGTGTGTAAAAATATTAGTTAGCTTCTACAGAGAATTGAACTCTTATATTACATTAAATCGTAAATCTGTTCTCAACTAGTTAGAACTTCGAGGGAGAAGTTGGTAACTTGGCACTAGGGGAATTTCGTTTCCGAAACACGGGCTAGACTGGGTGAACTGAACGGAATCGACCAATGGCATTGAAGCACTACCAGTTTTTCTCTAAAATTCAAAACATTATAGCTAAAATTTTGAAAGTTATTTGCCGATTATGAATTATCCGAGCATTGAAACCCTATTAAATGTGGTATAAATGAAATCCTCATATCTTCAAGCATGATCCTTTGTAGGTTCCATTAGAATCTGTGGCCGTGTAAGAGAGAAATCTGTTGTGAAAGGTGGTCGTGTCGGTTTCCCGCTACCAAGCGGCCCATGTTACAAAAAATATTTGTCATTTTGGGCCTTTAAGTGCTTATAACTTTTTGAAAACTCAATGGATCTGGATGAAACTTTCCAACTTAGTAGGCCCAATTTAGGTGCGTCAGTAGACACTAAGATCGTTGGAATCCGTGCCGTCGTTTGGGCTGCAGTCTACTTAGAGTCAAATCAATTTTCAGAATAAGGGAGTTACGTGTGTCTATGGTTGGCTGCCACCTTTTTTCGTTTGGAGGCTTTCCAGTGTTGTCGAGTTTAGACTTTGTCCAGAGGTGGCTACCGCCACCCATGATTAAAAGTTCGAGTCCCAATATTACATATAAAATTTTATGAGCTTTATAAATCCTGCATTGATTCTTGGTCCAAATACGTCACAAAACTCATTTTTTTTTAAATTTTAATATTAATTTCATTTTGAAATTAGTTGTGGCAATAAGAAATTGGTCAGTACCTAGTTCAATTAAAGATTTCATGTTTAAAGTCGTGCCTTCATGTTAACCTTGCAACCCTTTTAGCGAGAAAGTTTGTGTGCGGTATCAGCATCACACTGCAAAGCAGAGGGGGGTCGAAGCCCCCTTCCCACATTCTGGCGCAAAGCGCCGCGCATAAATTGGCCAGAGGCCAATTTTTTAGATAGTGAATTTCTGAGTCAATAAAAAAATTCCCCTCCCCAGAATTGGGAAAAATAGGCCCCGGTCAATTTAAATTTTCAACCCCATATTTTTTGCCCAGGGTTAGGTATTCATTTATAGTAGCTTTGTGAGGAAAACCAAACCTGTCTGCCCAACTTATCATGGCACTAACAACTATTGTCTGTTATTTTTTTTGGCATGATACATGATACTACACAACAAAAAGTTTGGACGGTAATAACCTTTTGAACATGTAACACTTCCACTTAATCCGCGCCGCAATCCTGATGATTTTTAGGTGACTACTATGAAGACACATGTTTTCACACTTGAAATGAGCAGCCTTGAGACCAATGAAACGGAAAAGTTGAATACTTATGCTACTCTGAAACCTGACAATTCATTTTTAGATCGTCAAAAACTGTGAAGGTGCATGGTAAAGCGCTTAAACAAACTGGTTACTCAGCAGACTTACATACATTAAAATGTTATAATCCCATTTTTTATTTTGGTTTCATAATAGATATTTTTAATATCTATATTATTCTTTTTTTCATAATTCTAGCCAACTTAAAGCATGTCTAAAATTTTTTGATAACAACATGTTGGATTTTCTTGTTTGGCCCAATGGAAAGACTGAAGAAACATTTGAAATGCAACATGTACAAGCGATTTTTTCCCCTGACGATAGTACACACAAGACTGCATCTTAAAAGCAACGTCCAAACAATCCCTGTACCTTATTCCATACGGTCTTATTACGTAATGGAAGAAAATGGTCCTTGGTAATTTAGCAGGAGAATAACTGTTTTCATTCAATTTAGAGCAGGACATTAAATTTTACTGATCTAACGATTACCAGATTTTAAGAAAGCTATTGGGGCGCGCCATTTGAACGATAAGCGCTACATACGGCAAGACTCTTCCATTAATAACCTCCAATTAAAGGTAAAAGAGAGGTTTTCGTGGAATTTCCCGGGAAAAAATACGACTATCAAAGGAATTTCACCGATGAACCGAATTTTATTTCCTCAGGGTCATGGCACCAAATCGACAGAAAATGCAACTCCTGTCCAAGGCCTAAATGATTATTGTATTCAAAAAAGACTGAACAAGTACCCAGTGAAAAGTCGCCTTTTTGTTTCTTCTTAGGAAGTACTAAGCACAACACTCAACAAAACTTTTTTCTTGTCATGCTCATCCTCTGTGAAAAGAGCCTTTGAAGATTAAAGGCCTATAATTTTTGCGCCCTTGCCATGTTGCTCAAAAAAATTGGTGAAAGTGCTTGAAGAGTCAATGAAAATCGTGTTTTCATCCTTCCTCTGGGGTCCTTCAAGGGACATATGTAACACCAACATTTCCTAGAAATGAGGTCTTAAGAGATCTAAATTCCACTTTTGTATACAACTTGCCAAATCGGGGGAAAAAATAGCGAAAATCACAAAAGATTGTGACCAAATTAAGCGATTCAGATGAAATACGAGTTTACCTAGGGGGGGAGGGGAGGAGCAACTTTGGAATTTCAAAAGTATATGATGACATATATGTAACAATGGCGGTCGCTGACATCCGCCATTTTTAGGGCAAACGCTTTTTTCGAAATCTAGAGCCTCCAAGAATGCCTGTGCAAAGTTTCAGACTTCCAGCACAATTTTTGGCGAGATATGAACTTGTTATTTGTAAAAACAGCGGATGTGAGAATCGTGAGAATCCACTGTTTTCCCCGGGCGGCGCAGCAGGACACTGTGGAGATTCGAACCCACTTGCGATTACTGCCTGCCCACCGGCCATGGGCTGTAGCTGGCACTCAAATTAAACGTATCGGGACCGTCTTGCCAGAATTGTTGAATTTTTACCTGATTTTAGAATTTGTTCCTTGTTTTTGTAGTAAAAGTTACAGACGGTTTAGTTGCTTGTTCAATGTTGTTAAATGACTCAGCATTGACTCACTTTTGGTTCATTCCAATCGTTTCACCAGCCTTACCCCTCCTGAAAACTTTGTTTCATGCATAAAAAAGTGTTTGCAGTAAAAATAGCAGATGTCACATTTTTTTCAAATCGCTGTTACTCTTTCAATTTTTCACTTACATACATCGTAAAACTTGTGTTTTTTACCGTAAGAGTTGCTCTTCATGAAACTCTTTATAAGAATCCTCTCGGTTCCACGGGCAAAAAAGTGCAAAGCTTCAAAAACTTCAAACGCGATTTTCTCACAATATGAAAACTCGACATCTGCTATTGTTACAGATAAGTCCTCATATAGGAGATAAAGTTGCGCCTTGGAATCAGACTGATGTGTGCCAAAGCATTCAAAAAAAAAAAAAAAATAGGTTACAGCTCTTATAGTCTGTGCACCTAAAAAAATTACATAATTTATGATGTTTTTGCTGATTCCATTGCAGTTTTAAAGCATGATAGAAATTGGCTAGAGCCATTATTTACGGAATTCTAACTCACTTGTAGTAGCTTTTTAAGGCAAGGTAATTAGTTTTTGGATCAATTCAACTTTCGTGCCCTACATATGCTCCTAAAAATGCTAGGAATACAATTGCAGCCATACTTGCAACTGCTACATTTGAATAATTTTATTGATTGTTTAAGTAACTTGGTAAATACACAGAAAATCAGATTACGGGTTTTAGGGACGTTTTTATGACTGATTAAGAGAGAATATATTTTTACGGATGTTATTGGTTCGTATCCCATTTGTCAACACATAAATAGGCCGAATCGCTCGATTTGGTCGAAATCTCTGTGATTTGCGTCATTTGTGTTGAACTTAGATGTATACGATTAATTTGCTACAACAACAAGGAGATGTTTGGGTTTCCTCATTTACGACTAAGCCACAACATAGCTCAAACAATTGTGAAATGAAAGGTAGGATTTTGATCTTTAGTTTAGCTCTCCTAACATCTGTTGTGGCAAATATCGATTAAATTCTGCATGTGCAAATAATGTAGTTGATCTTCATTACCTTTTCCCGTTCAACAGCAACTTTTAAAGTTCTGGGGGTCATGGGCCCTGATGTGTGCGGCAATTTTGTGTCGTGGTAAAGTCCTCGCAAGAACTGTGGTATAACACTAGCACCATGGGTATGTGGTTCAGTAAAGAAGAGAAGAATATTAATAACGAAACCGTAATCCTCGTAGCAGGTGCTCAATATAGCCAAACCGTGGACCATGATATCGCATGATGGTCCACAGTATGGCATTTTAATCGTGGTAATGTGTGCCGTTGTATTGTATAGTATTTTCTTGGCGGTTAAAAAGGCAATTGCTAGGAAACGGTCCGTTGACTGGCGTTTCATAAAACACGAAATGGCTCCAGAAAAAGTGCGGATGAACCAGGACAGCTTATTTTTTTTGGTCTTTGTGTGATAACGCGGACAAACAAATTATTTTTTTACATTTTGAACTCTTGCATGAACTTTATTACGTTGAATACATCCTTATAGCAGATAAAATACAAACTTTACCGGGCCAAGTTAAATTTAAAAAGATATTGAGACAAAACAACAAACTCATGCGACTACGTAACCAAAAGACAAGTGAACTAGGACCCATTCCTAAGTTCCCCATCGTCCTTTGAACCTCACTGACTTAATTTTTACGGTTGAAGAAATAGCACTCTTAAACCAAGGTTTTAAATTTAGCCCTACTCCCCCTAACGTAGAAAAGGCATTAACTGAGTTCTGTATAGACGTCAACGTCAATATCCAAAAAAAATCCTTGCTATAGACAATCTGTCATAAAGTGGATGAATGCGTTAAGTCGGATAAACGCCAAAAGTGCCAGAAAAACCAGCAAACTTTAAAAGTTTTCGTAAAAAAGTTGATGGCCACCAACTAATCATCACAAAAGCCGATAAGAGCAACGCCCTAGTTACATTAAATGAAGCTGATAATAACGAAAAAGTAAACAATTTTCTTTCCAGTGACAATATTAATGTTCTGCCTAATGATCCCACCAATATGGTTAACAACCAGTTAAAGAGTAAGCTTAAAACCACATTACTCTTGAGAGAGCCCAACTTGTTACTCAACATGAACCCCCATACTCCCCCCCATCCAGGGTATTGTCAAAACTCACAAGGCTACAGAGGGATTCACAACAATGAGGTTCCCATATGTCCAGTTGTCTCTACATGCTCTGGCCCTATGTACAAAACCGAAAAATTCCTCGTTAAGGTGTTTAAAAATCATGTAAACTGGAAAGCAAAGAAACCAATTAAAAACTCAATTGAGTTACCTGAACAGTTAAGGGACATGGAACTTCCTGACAGCGCTAAATTAATTTCCTTAGACGTTGATAACATGTGCGCCAATGTTGATCGTAATAAAGCTATCATTTTAAGCAATCAAATTTTAAAAAAGCATTCTTACATATCTCAATCCGAAACAGAACAATTTTTAGATATTACAGAACCAGTGGTGGAGAAAAACTACTTTAGATTTGGCAATAAGTTCTACCTAATGTCCGAGGTGCAGCTATGGGCGCCCATGCGTTGCCACTTTTATCGGACATTTTCATGGATAAATATGACAACCTAATTTGTAACCCACAAATGAGCTGGAATAAAAATATCCACTCATACTTTAGATACGTAGATATTTGTATTATTTGGATTGACACAGAACGCAAATTGCACAAGTTTGTAACTGCCATTAATCAACTACATAAGAACATCAATTTCAAACTAGAACCACGTAACAAAAAGCTTAATTTCCTCATTTTATCCATAACTATTGTTAATAATAAACTGAAATTTGGCATCTACAGGAAAGAAAGTTACACCGATGTGATAATTCCCTGTGACTCATCATAGCAGAAATCACAAAATGTCTGCCATTCATTCAGTGATCAATAGGCTCCTCAAAATTCCACTTGAACGAAGATAATACATCAATGAACTACATATAATCATAGCCATTGCTACTAATGATGGATATAAAAAAGTGATATCCTAAAAATCCTTAACAGAAAATGCGACCAACTCTGCAACCAATACCTCTTCAGAGGCACGGTGCGCTTGAACTCACTTTTAATGCGACTTGAATGTACATCAAAAATTTAAGTTGGAGGTTGTAGTGGGGTACTCTCTGATAAGTTTTTGGGCAATTTCGGAATGGGTTGTCGGAGCTCCTCCAAAAATAATCGCATTTTTGTGGTTTTTTAGGGGTAAAATAACAAAATTGGCCTTGGGGCGACAAATTAAATCCCCTGTCCCTCATCCTTGCCTTGACCTATCTGCATTTTTAGTATGTTTTCACCTGGTATAAGATGTGACTTTTCTGAAATTTTCATGCCCATACAAATTTGTTTGCTCCCACGGCAGCGTTGCCAAGTTGCGGACTCCAAAATATCGAATTTGATGATAAAATGAAGGTTTCGCAGTGTGATTTCCATTCAAAATCAAAAATTCAAATCGCAAGTTGTAGTAGGGTACTGCCTCATGGGTTTTTGGCCAATATCGAAACAGAGGGTTTGAGATTTTTGAAAAATAATTGAATTTTTGTGGTTTTTTAAGGGTAAAATAGCACACTGGGCATGGGGCGACAACTTAAACCTCTTCTCCCTCATCCTTGCCTTGATCGATCTGAATTTTTAGTATGTTTTCACCTGGTGTAAGATGTGACTTTTCTGAAATTTTCGTGCCCATACAAAAATTTTTTGCCCCCGCGGCAGCGTTGCCAAGTTGCGGACTCAAAATATCGAATTGGATGATAAAATAAAGGTTTTGAGGTGTGATTTCATCCAAAATTTCACAAAAAATGTGCAATCTGAGAGTTTTCGATAAGAAAAAGCATATTTGAACATTTTAGAGTTGCAGCGTTGCCAGCTTCACGATTTAAAATTCGTCAAAATGACCCGAATCGCGTTGCAACTTCAAGGTCTGGATTTTTATTTCGTTCAGAATTGGTCATTGCGGTTCTTCTATACTCTATGCATTTAGGTACCATGAAAATTATGCCATTACTTACTTGATGGGTGCAGCTAACTCAACAAGAGAGGCCGGATAAAGCGAAGATTCGGGGAAAAGCGAGTGGTTTGGGTTGACAGAAAGTTCTTAAATCCACTCCATCAACAGAAAGTAGAATTTGAGAACTTCCTCCCAACTCCCAAACCTTATCCCTGTTGCTGTCAATACTTTCAACATTCTATCTAAAATCTTGCCCCCAAAATTTTTCTCAAAAACATGAAACATTAAAACACAAATAAAATGAGTGGAAAACGACGATTCAAAAAAGCTTGAAAGTCCTCGAATTCGACCTCCTCTCACAGCGGATTGGATCGTTCGAATCCAGAAAATGACCTTCAACAATTTGAAGAATCGAAAATTTGCAAAAAATCACAATCATTTTGAGTTATATTGAAATAAATTCCCTCATAACAAAAGTAGACCAGACAACAAAATTAAAGATGTTAAGTAAATTTTGCGTCCTATAAAGAGAACTTTCCCGAACCACTCGCTTTTCCCCGAATCTTCGCTTTATCCGGCCTCTCTTGTTGAGTTAGCTGCACCCATCAAGTAAGTAATGGCATAATTTTCATGGTACCTAAATGCATAAAGTATAGAAGAACTGCACTGACCAATTCTGAACGAAATAAAAATCCTGACCTTGAAGTTGCAACGCGATTCGGGTCATTTTGACGAATTTTAAATCGTGAAGCTGGCAACGCTGCAACTCTAAAATGTTCAAATATGCTTTTTCTTATCGAAAACTCTCAGATTGCACATTTTTTGTGAAATTTTGGATGAAATCACACCTCAAAACCTTTATTTTATCATCCAATTCGATATTTTGAGTCCGCAACTTGGCAACGCTGCCGTGGGAGCAAACAAATTTGTATGGGCATGAAAATTTCAGAAAAGTCACATCTTATACCAGGTGAACACATACTAAAAATTCAGATCGGTCAAGGCAAGGATGAGGGACAGGGGATTTAATTTGTCGCCCCAAGGCCAATTTTGCTATTTTACCCCTAAAAAACCACAAAAATGCGATTATTTTTGGAGGAGCTCCGACAACCTATTTCGAAATTGCCCAAAAACCCATCAGGGAGTACCCCACTACAACCTGCAACTTGAATTTTTGATGTACATTCAAGTCGCATTAAAAGTGAGTTCAAGCGCACCGTGGAGGGGCTTACGAACCCAAATAAGACCACTGGATCTCAATTCCATACATCGAACACCTGTCTGAGAAAACCAAACTAATTATAGAAAGAGATAAAAACACCAATGTAACCTTTAGCAATCAACGCAACCTAGGCAAATTGTTGATTAACACCAAGAAAAGTATTAAACCTGAAAGGATAAATGATAGTGGCATCTACGAAATCCAGTGTAAATGTGGGGAAAAGTATGTTGGCCAAACTGGAAGGAAAGTTACTGTGAGAACCAAAGAACATTTCACTAGTGCCAAACGCAGAAACATTGGAAAATCATCTCTTAGTGACCACCTAATAGAAACCGGACACAAACCAGGGAAGTGTACTATCTAGGTTTTACGTACATACGCCAAAGGCAGAAAATTACGTTTACTGAAACAACTGGAGATAAACAAATAGCAAAAAAGAAGATCATCTGTTGCACAAGCAGTTGAAGTCAGGTGACGTGACTGATTCTCCCCTCCAGCCTGAAGTAACTGAGCGCGCACCCACCAAAACAGAGTGATTAACCACAAAATAATAGCTACCAGAATGGCAGCAGTTGGCCATCTTTGCTCCGATTCTTGAAATCCCCGCGACCCCCCCTCAGCCAACCGTTTCAAATTTCGCGGGGAAAAAGAGCAAAGTCCCCCGCTCAAGTCTCTCCGCCGTTTCAAATTTCATGGAGAAAAAGAGCAAAGTCTGCTTCGAAAAAGTGATTATACGCGATTTTACAGGAGAATCTGCCACTTACCTTTCTGGTAGCTATTATTCTATGGATTAACAATATCGCGGTAACGGTTTCGCGAGGTTTTATTTTTTTATTTATTTTAATTTTTTACATCGTTGGACGAGCAAAAAATATTCTTGGACATAAATGTGTACCTGAAGATGAACTATTGAGTACGAAATTTCCGTCGTATAAAGAAGAAAATTCTACTATGGCTCTGGACCAAACAAAAACAAGTGAGTTACACCAAATTCATCATGTCACCCGAAAAATTGTCACAAAACCAAAACCTAAGAGGATAAGGCTTAACGCAACCTAATATCGAATTCTCTAGAAAGTTTAATGCAACTAATTATTTTTGCAACAGGTTTAATGCATCCTAATATCGTTTTCTCAAAAAATTTTGGCGCAACTAACCGTTTTTTCAACAGGTTTAACACAACCTATAATATTTTTCCCAAATTGATGTAATAGTGTTTGTTTTCTTTGCAGCAATGGGTGAAACAAACAACGAGTTAAGTCGTGTGACAAAACTCAAAAACAAAGAAAATTTCCAAAACTGGGAATTTGAAATAACAATGCATTTCAAAACATGCAACGTTTCAAGTGTTGTGGAAGGGAAAATAAAGCAGACAGTCACGTTTACAACAGAAAAAGAATGAGATTAGGTTGCGAGCCTGAAAGAGTGGAAAAAACGAATTGCCATAGGGCGTAAATATACAGTATCAACGGTGGAAAAAAGTGTCCTGATCCATATAATGAACTAGAAGACTGCAAATGAAATGTTTAACATATTAAAGGAGTTGTACAGGAAAGCTGGTCCCGACGTAAAATGCATCTCATTGAAAGAATTTTATGGTGTGGTTTCCAAAAAAGGGTCTATATTAACGGAGCACGTAAGAAAGCTGCAAAATCTGTATAAAAAATTAAAATCGTTTGATACCAGAATAATCGAAGAGATGCTCAGCTCTTAAATACTGACCACACTTCCTGATCGACTTAACAGTTTCGTGCTGGCATGCCAAATGCAGAACAAAAAGGATAAAAATTTAACTGACTTAATCTCAAAACTGCAAGCAGAGGAAAACAAAGAGAAACCAACTGAGCAAGAAAGCAGTGTTGCATTTACAACACCATCGAAAAAACGATGCCATCGGTGTAACAACGGCGGCTACCTGGCCCAAAATTGCCGAAGCAAGTATGATGTAAGAAATGATTCAAAACGTGGTCGATGTAATCATTATGGTCACAAAACAGAATGGTGCAAGTAGAGCGACAAAAAGGAGAAAAAATGGTGTTCAAGATGTAAAAAAGGACACGCACGATGACGCAACTTGCTGGTCCAAGAAAAATGGAAATGATTAACCAAAACCTGGGACAACAAAAAATCCAAAGTCTCCAAAATACACCTTCTAAGCACATGATGATCAAACATCGGATGATTTTGTTTGACAGTGGGACAACTTCACACATGAAGCATGTAACATGATGCATGTAAACAATGTGAAACGCATGCTACGGTACCTTCGCGGTGCTGGGGATTTTGGAATAAACTTTGTACAGGGTGTTCCGTTGCAACTAAATGTGTGCGCAGATAGTGACTTTGCTGGGGACCATGAAACACACAAATCAACTACAGGATATGTCATTCCACGTCAACGCAACCAAGGTCGGAACCCGACCCCCTCCGATTTGGCTAAAAATTGGTATACGGGGTCTTTACATCATTCTAAGAAACTAATTTGAAGGGTTTTCCCATCCGACGCCCCGTTCGCGAGATATCGACCCCCAAAGATGGGGTGAATTTTAGTGATATTCAAAAACGCCCGTTTTAGCGATTCTCATTTTCTCGACTTCCCTCTCTTTGACTCTCCATAGCGAGACTCTGTATCAATCCATCATACTTTGAAAGAGTGTTTCTAGACCAATTTTTCATGTAGATTCTGAATATGCCATCAAAATTGAGCTAAAAATTATTTAAACGGCCGTAATTTAGAGTTTTTTAAAATTTACGATTTTTTCGCCATTCAATGTTCAAACTGAATTATCTAAAAAACAGTCTCTCCGATTTTCGATTTTTTTTTTATACTTCAAGCTTAGGATATATACTTTCGGTTGATATACTTTTTTCAATTGCCATCGGACGGTTAAGGGCCTAAAAAAATTCAAATAGGCCAAAAAAGGCTAAAAATTGGTAAAAAAGGACGATTTTTCACATGTTAATCCAAATATTTCGATAATGAACTCTTCAATTATCGATATTTTTTCCCACTTTACCCTCTAACATGTATAAAATCAGACTATCAACGCTTTCCATACATGCACCGATCGATTAACGGCCTGATGGAAACCGGAAACCGACCGAAAATCCTCGAAATTGACGCAAAAAGACGATTTTTCACACCGTAACCGATACATTCCATGGATTGTAACTGCAATTTCCAATTTTCTCGATCTATTTCAACCTTAAGGTGTATACTTTCGAGTAATAAACCCTTACTATAACGTGCATCGATGGGGCACGGATCCAAACGGAAGTGAAAACCGGCCGGAAATGCTAAAAAATGACGGGAAAAGGCGATTTATTGCATAGTCAGGGGAGCATGTGTTCGAAAATTACGTCCCGTTTGCACGTTTGTGATGCAAGTTTACTCTCTTCATTTTGGTCCCTAGAATGAGAAAATCTTTGGTGGACTCTCCAATTTTGATGCCAAGGCCCCAAAAACAAGATGGCGGCCAAAATGGACGCTGAAATTGAAATTTTGGCAAAACGGCACAAAACGTCAAGAGAGGTGTCGATTCTCATGTTTTTTGGATCGTAGATTCCAGAAAAATTGTCATACAGACCCCTCGACCCACGGAAATGCCCAAAATCCAAGATGGCGGCCGATTTTGGCTCTTTAGCGGCTAAAACGTCAAATGCGGAGCAAAGAGAGGAGTAAACACACTAGATATCTGTTTTCGAGGTCACAGATTCCAAAAAAATAGGAGAAAAAAATATTTCATGCCAAATGGTGCTGATTTGGACCATGCAAAGGCCGAACTCGGCAGTCATTTTGATTAGTGTGTTCAGGAACACTCTAATCGAAATAATTTTCCGGGTCAGTTTCTATAATTAGCATTATTGGTTTTTTTTAAGGTACCCCTGCAGAATATGGGTAAATTTGTTCTCAAATACACAATAAAACTATTCCGATGAGTTTTGACCCACTAAATCTGAAAATTGCGTTTATTCTTCCGGATTACCCCTCAATTTTCCGGAAAACTAACCAGGATAATGACCATTATTTCGGGCGGAATCGGCTTTTCCAGAGAATGGAGATGTTGCACGAAAGAGGGATTTGCGATTTGACCATTGATTCTTATGTAAAAATTCGCGAGAAACACGATGGTGCCACTGGTTTTCTCTGAAATCATCTCCCAAGCTCAAAAAAAGCTCTCAAAGTGAGTCCAAAATGGAGGGGATATCCCATCCTACCCTGAGAGTCCATCTCTACATCAAAACAAACCCTCCATGCAAAGATAGGGAGCAAATACATTAGCAGGGTTGCCGTGTTTTCAGTTTTGGAGTCCCCAAATAAAGTGGTAGCCCTGTCAATGTATTTGCTCCCTAGAGTCCCTTTATACTGAGAGTCAAGACAATGTGAATCCATTTCTGATTGGTTCCCGTATTTTAGGCCTCCACAGTGTCACAAACGGGAATAAAGATTACAGTTTCACCGATTACAAAGATTATAATCTGGAATGGACCGGGGAATTACGGGTTCGGCAAGGAACAAACGGAATGAGGGAAGGAACGAAGAAAGGAATTCGAGAATGGGCCGATCAAAGATTACGAAAAACGTTCAATTTCTGTAATCTTTATTCCCGTTTGTGACTCCATGAGGGGTGTTGTCTTGACTCTCAGTATAAAGGGACTCTATTGCTCCCTATCTTTGCATGGAGAGTTTGTTTTGATGTAGAGGTGGACTCTCAGGGTAGGGCGGGATATCCCCTCCATTTTGACCTAAACTTGAGAGCTTTTTTTGAGCTTGGGAGTTGCTTTCAGAGAAAACCAGTGGCACCATCGTGTTTTTCGCGAACTTTTACGTAAGAATCGACGGTCAAATCGCAAAACCCTCACAAATGCAACATCTCCATTGTAGGGTGATGGAAAAAAACGGAGGTTTCCGGATTCAGCCCCTCAAAATACGTAGGAATCACCTTATCTCATCGGGGAGACATGGTTGTAATTTTTTTGCTTGTTAAACAGTGCCATTGCCGGGGAGTACCTGATACTCCCAATTTCGATAATAATTAATATATTACACATACATACAAAGCCGCTTTTATAGCGATCTCTGGCGCTCTGCGACACCTTACCGCCTAAGTTCCCGATCCTCCTAAGGCCTTTCAGGGAGTTCACATACCCTCATTTTTCTAAAACCCTGTGTCGCCACCCTTTCACTGGGCATCCCCTTTGTCTCCTCCCAGGAGGAACCCAATCAAGCATCTTTTACGGCAGTCCTTCGTTCGTCATTCTATTGACATCGCCAAACCAGTCAAGCTGTCTGATCATGCTGTCGAATACGATGTCATTTTCGACTCCCATGATCTGACGCACTCTTTCATTGCGGACCCGATCGCTTCTAAAAATTCCTACAGCGACCTCCTCCAGAAATCCATTTCCGTTGCTCTTAGCATCCCCTGTGTCCGTTCCTTCAGCTGCCAAACTTCACTGTCATATGTAAGAATACTTTGGTCTTCGCAATTGAAAATTTTCCTCTTGTTCTCTTTGGAAATCTACGGATCCCGGAGGATTCCATTAAATATTGCTGTAGCCTTCCTTGCTAGGATGTTTCTTTCCTTGATCCCTTTATCCGTTCTTCCATCCTGGGTCAACAGAACCCCCAAGGACCTATAGTGCGCCTTTGATCTGCTGCCCATCCTCCAACTCAATGCTATGTTGATCACCAATAGTTTTATTGCGTGAACATATTTACCTATATTACGGCTCTGCTCCGCATTTGTCGTTTTACGACGTGTGTCGAACACACTAATCAAAATGACTGCCGAGTTCGGCCTTTCCATGGTCCAAATCAGCACCATTTGGCATGAAATATTTTTTCTCCTATTTTTTTGGAATCTGTGACCTCGAAAACAGATATCTAGTGTGTTTACTCCTCTCTTTGCTCCGCATTTGACGTTTTAGCCGCTAAAGAGCCAAAATCGGCCGCCATCTTGGATTTTGGGCATTTCCGTGGGTCGAGGGGTCTGTATGACAATTTTTCTGGAATCTACGATCCAAAAAACATGAGAATCGACACCTCTCTTGACGTTTTGTGCCGTTTTGCCAAAATTTCAATTTCAGCGTCCATTTTGGCCGCCATCTTGTTTTTGGGGCCTTGGCATCAAAATTGGAGAGTCCACCAAAGATTTTCTCATTCTAGGGACCAAAATGAAGAGAGTAAACTTGCATCACAAACGTGCAAACGGGACGTAATTTTCGAACACATGCTCCCCTGACTATGCAATAAATCGCCTTTTCCCGTCATTTTTTAGCATTTCCGGCCGGTTTTCACTTCCGTTTGGATCCGTGCCCCATCGATGCACGTTATAGTAAGGGTTTATTACTCGAAAGTATACACCTTAAGGTTGAAATAGATCGAGAAAATTGGAAATTGCAGTTACAATCCATGGAATGTATCGGTTACGGTGTGAAAAATCGTCTTTTTGCGTCAATTTCGAGGATTTTCGGTCGGTTTCCGGTTTCCATCAGGCCGTTAATCGATCGGTGCATGTATGGAAAGCGTTGATAGTCTGATTTTATACATGTTAGAGGGTAAAGTGGGAAAAAATATCGATACTTGAAGAGTTCAATAGCGAAATATTTGGATTAACATGTGAAAAATCGTCATTTTTTACCAATTTTTAGCCTTTTTTGGCCTATTTGAATTTTTTTAGGCCCTTAACCGTCCGATGGCAATTGAAAAAAGTATATCAACCGAAAGTATATATCCTAAGCTTGAAGTATAAAAAAAATATCGAAAATCGGAGAGACTGTTTTTTAGATAATTCAGTTTGAACATTGAATGGCGAAAAAATCGTAAATTTTAAAAAACTCTAAATTACGGCCGTTTAAATAATTTTTAGCTCAATTTTGATGGCATATTCAGAATCTACATGAAAAATTGGTGTAGAAACACTCTTTCAAAGTATGATGGATAGATACAGAGTCTCGCTATGGAGAGTCAAAGAGAGGGAAGTCGAGAAAATGAGAATCGCTAAAACGGGCGTTTTTGAATATCACTAAAATTCACCCCATCTTTGGGGGTCGATATCTCGCGAACGGGGCGTCGGATGGGAAAACCCTTCAAATTAGTTTCTTAGAATGGTGTAAAGACCCCGTATACCAATTTTTAGCCAAATCGGAGGGGGTCGGGTTCCGACCTTGGTTGCGTTGACGTGGAATGACCCATATGTCATTTTCCTGGCTAAGGGACGCAGAAGTTGGTGTTCGAGATGACAACTGATTGTGAGTTTGAGCAGCACAGAAGGCGAATACATTGCATGAGCAGAGACAGTAAGAGAGGGTACGTACCTAAGAGACTTAATTTACGAATTGACAGGTATAAAAATCTATGTTAATGTACATTTGGACAACACCAGCAGTATAACAATGGTGAAAAATGGGACACCTAATAGGAGGTCCAAACACAAAAATGTGAAGTACCATTTTATTTTTTCTCTTGGTCCATGGCGGAGCTACTGCTCTGGCTTGGATCTAAGTCCCTGTGAAGAACAATGTGCAATGTACAGTCCTCCTACCTCCTAAATAATGCCACAAAGCGAGTTTGTAAATTTCATATTAATTACTTAAAATTCATACAAAAATACTGATTCAGTTAATATTCCTTACCGAGCTTCTGTCAAGATCTTCAAGAGAATACATTCTTCGGTCACCTGCTGTCACGACTACTTCTCCTTTAAGTTTTTTGTCGCCCTTTTTGTACTTAATTTTGTATCCAGTGATGATACCGTTTTGTCCATCTCTTGGAGGCGGTTCCCAACTTATAGTGACAACCTGAGATTTAGATACCATAAAAGAGAAAAGTTAGATAATAACCATTGCATTAATTATCTAGCTTTACGAAAAAAGGCAAGATGTTTCTTCCATCTGTTGTTATTACTTACAAGGTTCTTTCACTCTTCCTTTTACTAAATGCAGATTATATTTGCTAAAAAAATGAGACACACCATATACTTTTCACATAGACATTCATAATTATATATTATGTGATTAGATTATGAATACATCAAAATTTCAATCCCTGACTGAAAATCTTTTACGTATGGTACGATACAAAAAGAGAAGATGTTTCTCAAGGAAATTTGTATTCAAGCTTCTCGTTTGCTAAAAACTCATCTCCTTTAGGATGAAAAAAAAAAAAATCAAAAGAGATAAGTACCGATGAACTAAATGGTTTAGCTGTGACACTTTGCGGTGGTTTGGTTGGGGCACTGGAATAGGTTCTCACACGAGCTTCTACTGAGTTTATTCCTGGACCATTTGAATTAAGAGCAGCCACCCAAATTGTGTAGACACTAAAAGGAGCAAGGTTGGTGAGTTCGTAACGAGTTTCTTCAGTTTCCACATAATGCTCGGTGGCTATTTCTTCCTGATGAAAAAAGAAATTAAACAGGTTAAATCTTGCATGAAGAAAAGGAGCATACACTTTAAATGAGCACATCTAATAATAAACGTGTTCAGTGGTAGATATTTAAACAAACACTGGTTTGAGGGACAATGAGAGATCCTGGAAATAAAATCTGAGGGACAGGAGTAAAACTAATTCTACTCAACTCTTTCCAGTTTCCATCTGTGGGATCCTCCATCTAATTTTATCTAATCTAAAAGAGCTGCATGCCAATTAAAAAAATGCCATATTTGTCATTTTTAATGAAAAGCGGATGCAAGACCAATCCTGACCAATCACTGCGCACTTTTTTGAGATTCACTCCCCTGTGTTCTTTCTATGTCTTTCTCCAACGCCAAAGTTTACTAGCCTGTTTTGATACTGATATTTACAACATTAGGTGTTGCTTAAATACTAATACTAGCAAAGTGTAGGGTTGCTAAGTTTCTCCCCTCCCCCAAAAAAGGAAAAAAACTATGACTATTTATTGCCTCTGATGCAGTGCTTTACATGGATCATGCATGATCAATCAGCTTTCTGATTAGACTACAGCAAATAGACACTGGAAATCAACCGTACAATGAGGATATCCATTCATTATGATTCAGTCTTAATGGTGAGAATGTCACAAGTCAAAAGAGAGGACCAACATTATGTTTTTACCCTTAAAGTATATTAAAAGAATGAGTTAATAAACCGCCAGAGAAGGTGCAAATTAAAACTTTCTGATACAAGTGTCCTACTTAATATTTTGCGTAGAACTTGATCCGGGCAACAAAAATTGCTGAAATTAACTCCCAACTAAGATATTGAACTTATTTCGATGTGTTCATGAAAGAACAAAATTCAATGCAAGTCAAATGCGCACTAAACATTGCTGTAATAGTCTCTGCGGCATAAAAATATAACAACCTCAATTTTAGCACTTTGGCTCAGTTTTTGCAGGTTGCTTACACTTTAAACAACACTGGATACAAAAGGAACACTGCTTGATAAAAGAGCCCTCTTCAACCTTTGTATAGAGCGATTCGACTCATCTGGAGTACTGTTTTTCTTGTGAGCAGGCAATTAAAATTTCCCACAGCCAATGCGAACTGAAAATATTACAAACTTACTAAGGAGGTAATTTAAGCAATTATCGTTACTCAAGTTAAGCTCTATATGAAATTTAAAGGGGGAAACTAGTATCAAAATACTTTAATTCCCACCTTGTCTAGTGGTTGATTAAACAGGAAAGAACACCATTTGTACATGCTTTAAAAAGTAAGACAGCATGTACCTCAACATAGAAAACTTGGTATTTGACGACTGGACCATTTGCATACTCAGGAGCCTGCCACTGAACCAAAATGGCTGAAGCTGAAACCGCAGTGGCAATGACGAGAGTCGGAGGACCAGCTACATGCACTTCTTTTTGTGTTGTGACCGTCAGAGATTCAGAACTTTCTCCAAGTCTACCCGAAGACACTCCAACCACAGTGAATACATAGGTTTTATCTGGTTGAAGACCACTTATATTCACATTACCCAGCTCTTGCCTAGAAATATTTGATACTCGTTCCCTGTCAAAAGTGAAAATATTATTCTTAGTTGCTCCTAGGAAAAAAGGTCTTCGGTTAAATATAAACAGGATTCACAATAGATTTAAAAATAAATTAATAAATATTCTTTCTTGTGCCTTGTTTGTAATCTTCTCTTAAGGTTTGATCGTTTCTCCAGTTCTTTTGATAATCTTTGTCTTTATCCACGTTTTACAAACAAGACACAGGAAAGCTACGTAAGGCCGAAATTTTAACACGTTCCTCGACACTTCCTCGACTCGAAATTGCCTCGATTACATTTGGAGTGTCCTCGAGGATCGTCGGTATTTTAAGACGCAACTCGAAACTTCCTCGACTTCAAACCTCGTTTCGACTCGCCTCCAATTTTCTTCAAGTGACTTTTGTTGAGGAAATTTCGAGATTTTCGTGAGAGAGGTTCTGACGTCCCTCAAAGGAGTTCTGAGGAAACTTGCAAAGAAGTTAATGTTCTTTTTTTTCTTGCTTTTGACTCTTTAATGATTAAACGCCAAGAAAAAAAGGTGTAGAAGGAAATTTGTAATTGTTGTCTTGATTTTTCTTCTTTTTCGACAAATATTTACAAAAAATTTACACAAAACTTATGCTATTTTTCCCATTAGAGAGAGACTTGAGATCATGGATGTCTACTTCTATCCGTGTTGTCTGATCGTTCATCCAGTCATCCTGAGTTGCTGTATTCTTATTAATTTTTTCTTAAAAGGACCTGAGAGAACTCCGGCCTTATTTTATTAAATGACTTGGGTGACACGCTTTTTTGAAACGACGTAATTATGCCTCCATCATCATTTACACACTCACTTCGTCAAGAAAGAAGTAAGTAGTCTCAGACTATTATGCTTCATAAACCTATAAATTTTGACAAAAAAAGACGTTTTCGTTCATCTTCTAAAATGGCTTCGGTGACATTTTTATTTTGAAATGACGTAAGTCATCCTCCGATAATGTATTTTTATTTATATTTTTCCATTAAGGCGTTTGTAAACTCAAGATTTTTTCCCAAAACATGACTCGAGAGTCACACTATTTTAGAATGACGTAAGTTATGTCCTCCGTTTCTGTGTGCGTACATGTTTTGCAAAAAGGACGCAAGTGGACTCCGATATCATCTTGGAAATGGCTTCGGTGACACACTTTTTAGAGCCGACGAAGGTGTCTTCCATTTCTGTTATAGTACTTATTTTGTTAAAATAGACGTAAGTGATTTCAAATTATTTTGCTACGTAATCTTTTATTTCTCAAAAAAGATTTACTGGACTACCAGTTTTTCTTCTAAAACGGCTAAGTAAAGTTTTTTTTTTTTTAGAAAAGACGTAGGTCATCCCAAGTAGCACCATTTTTATTGATTTTCATAAAAAGACTTCAGTGAACTCTAGTCTATTTTCAAACATATCTTCAGTGGCATACTTTTTTGAAATGACATATTTCATCCTTTGTTTTCATTTATGTATTTATTTTTGACGAAAAGGACTTAAACGGATTCCAATTCATTTCGGAAATGGCTGAGGTGCCTCGCTTTTGTTTGACGCGAAATTGCTTGCCCGGGTTCGCCCCCTCGATTTTTTAGAGAGTTCGAGAGTATATTTTTCGAGGACGTTCGCTCTTCAATTCTTCATGAGATCGAAAGCAATCGCAGCATTTAATCGAGCGGAGGTGCACACCGCAGCGCTCTCAACCAGTCGAGAATGGCCACTGGATGAACTCACTCGGCAACGTCGATGCGGAGTA
This sequence comes from Bemisia tabaci, assembly GCF_918797505.1. NCBI lineage: Eukaryota > Metazoa > Arthropoda > Insecta > Hemiptera > Aleyrodidae > Bemisia > Bemisia tabaci. The sequence continues at coordinate 77,915,727 of NC_092794.1, forward strand.
AAGCCGAGAAGTGGGTGACGCGCGCGGCGCGGTGCCGGGCGAGGGGAAGGCATGCGGGTAGGGAGGAGGCTGTCACTGGGAGCGGAGAGCGGTCGTTGGGCTTGCGTGGCGCGTCGCGCGGGGGGAGGAATTCCTAGCATGAATTTCCGGCGATTTTTAGGCGCGCTTAGAGCTGTAATATAATGATTTGGACGTATTTATACGAAAGGGAACCAAGTACCAAATTTCCGATTTTCAGTTTTCAACGGATCTGGAGACTCCATACATACACCACTCTGACATATAAATATGCCCCCAAGAAACCAATTTCATCCCCTCGGAATAGCGCCTGAAAAATCGTAAAACAGAAAATCGGGGATAACTAATGAAAACAAAAGGAACTATGTGTATTGTAATGGAATGAGGCCATATCACCTACGTTTCTAGGACCGCATTCTAGCTTTATTAGGCTTTCTAGCTCATTCGGTCCGAAAGCCATCGATTTCGCAAGTACAGGCTCAGGCGAGCATGTTGATGTTTAGAGCATCTGTCTTGTAGCGCCGATTATCTCGCGATCACGCCTCCGACGTCATGGCTCGGTCGGACGTTACAAGATATATACTCTCGATATTCGCGGCGCGTCATCGTATATCGAGGCAGCGAGTAGAGTGATCACCTTAGCCAAGTGCATCCTGTGTATACCCTGTCACTTTACCGATTATATTGATCAAATCTACCATTCTGAGCTACGAGCGTTGGATCATTTCATCCCCCCTATTACAGTATTTCCCTTTGATTTAATACACTAACCCGGATTCCAAATTCATTCAAAAAGAACTACATCCACTTAATTGACGCGCGTGCGGCAGAAATTTGTGGAAACTTGGAGAAACTTGGCTATGGTGGATAGTTTTGGACGGGAAACTCGAGCTTTGGGGCAAATTTCTAAAATTCGAAAATCCAAGATGGCTGGCATGGCCTAAAATGCTATCTCGGCTCCAGTCCACTCGATCTTGGTGAAACTTGTTACCGGTAGATACTTCCAGATGGGAAACTCGAATTTCTGGTCAAATTTTGAAAATTCAAAAATCCAAGATAATGGACATTGCCTAAAAAGCCATCTCGGCTCCTTATCGATCGATCTTAGTGAATCTTGGTACCAAGGGTTACCTTCAGACAAGAAACTCGAATTCCTAATTTCGAAAATCCAAGATGGTGGAAACGGCCTAAAATGCTATCTCCTATTTAAACGCGCATCGCCGAAAAATCAATTATGTCCTCTAGAAGATCCCCTGAGTGACGGTCACATATCGACCGCGCGTTTCCTCTGACGCGATCGATTTCTGTGCATGGTTAACGGGAAGTAAACAGACGAACGAACAAACCCATCGAAGTCACTCCATTTTCATTAAAATCACTGTCAGGGATTTCATTGGAATCGGAACAGTATTTAGATATTTATGAGTATTTAGAGCGCACTAGAAGGAACGCCTGGTCGAAAGTGTGACCTTCACTTGCAGGATCTCTCAGGCCCCGTCTTGACTTCCTCAGAGACGGGAGTTTAAATGGGAGCTTAGAATACGCAACTTCAAACTTGTTATTTGTGGGTTAAAATTGTTTTAAAAAAATCAAAGAAAATTTCACTGAGCTCTGCGTACTTAATACTTCAAAAAATGCAAAAATAAAAAATTACTGAGCAAACTCATTGTTAAAATTTTGAAATCCAAGATAGCAAATGTGGCCTTAAACAATACCTCAATGCCTGAATCGTTTGTGTGGAGTTCGGTGTTCGGGGCTAAAAATGACAACAGAAACTGTTAGGTAACTGCTCTTTCCGTGAGAGTTAGTATGCAAGAAAAAAAACAAGCAGTGAACTCCAACGCAATGTGTTGATGAGGCGCGTCATTGACTCGTAAATATCAACCTGATTAGTTTTTATTTACGGGGATTTTAATATATATATATGCAATCAGCACATGAAGGGAATTCACGATCCAACACTGCGAGGTCAACCACGCACCTCGACGAGGCGGAGTATTGTGAACATAGAAGGCCATTCGAACGAGTTCAAATTTTTTGATCTGACATGCACACCTCAAAATAATTAAGTTTACAAAGACGGAAATTTTCACATGTAATCCTCAGTGGCAAGATGCAGCGGGAATGGAGATTGAGGTTCCGCCACAGTGGGTCTTGTGGCATGAAGATGGTGGCCGTATCCGTAGCTTTCCTTTTAATTTTACTACACATGCCCTTACTTTTACTTCCCCTCCCTTTAACCAGCTAAACAATCCCTAACCGCAATATGTCTAAAGTTGGCTGCAGGCTCCTCACTGCAGTATACAGCCATTAAACCCTAGAAGAAGAGATCGACGTTCGATATACTTGGGCTCCCACCTTCCTCCAGCCTTTCAAACCCGAACCATGCAAGCTCCGCAGGTTCTCTATCTGGCGGCCATTCTAGACGTGTTCGATAGTTTAAATAGGAGATAGCAATTTAGGTCACGACCGTCATCTTGGACTTTCGAATTTTCGAAATTTGACCAGAAATTCGAGTTTCCCGTCCAAATATACCCGCTGGCACCAAGTTTCACCAAGATCGAGGGGACAGGAGCCGAGATAGCATTTTAGGCCATACCCGCCATCTTGGATTTTCGAATTGTTGGAATTTGACCAGAAGTTCGAGTTTCCTGTCTAAAACTACCCACCGCAGCCAAGTTTCACCAAGTTTCCACAAATCTCTGCCACGCGCGTCGATTAAGTGGATATAGTTCATCCTTTTGATTTAATTTAGTATCCCCGATAGCGCAATGAATCAGTAGTACCTACGTGCAAAATCCCCTATACCTCGCTTGGCAGTAATTTTTTTGGAATTTTGGCAACGTGCGTAATTAAAGAAACTCCTCAGCTTTCAAACAAGCAACGGTAAACCAAAATCGGTTCATTAGTGAGGAAACGCCATTGGCTTTAGTCGAACTCTCTCCACCGAAAAGTTTGAAAATGGCGTATGGTTCCTTTTTGTATAAATACTTCCACTTGAGTGAGGAACTCAAATGTTACTAAGAAGAGAGAACGAGATCAGTTAGTTTATGAGTGGCTTCATCACACACATGGGCACTTGAGGGGGAGGTAATTTTGCCAAAGCAGGTACTCAAACGAAAAGAATGTTACCAGTCAAAGTTGGCAGCGGAGCTTAATAGAAATACACTTTGCTCAAAAAGAATGAAAGTGGTGAATCATGATATCATAAATACTCACGAGAAATTGAACTCTCTCCACTATATTGTAAAAGATTTGAAGGTTGAGAGGGTATAAGAACAATAGGATTCAGTAGCTGATGAGATGCGTTGAAATTGACAGCTGTGGACAATCAATCCATGATCTCCTCAAATTGTTGTAGATCAAATCAGCAGAGAACCATGATCTTTGAAGGAGACGGCCACTAGAGACACAAACTAACCAAGGTAGATTGCTCTCTGACACGGCTGCTAGCATTGACCATCTTGGATACTCTTGAATCTGACACTTTGATGAGAATAGCATTAAAACTGCCCCATTAATGAAGCATGAAGGGATTAGCCAATATGACTCAGTACAGATTCCTCTGATTCAGGGTTCCCTTCGATAACTTAGGGTCAGGTTCAAAACACTCACATCTTAATTTCAAAGAATTATAAACACTTGACATACCAACCTGAGGAAAAGCATCATGATAACAAAGGTGTAGATTAGGCAGTCAGTTGTGCTTCTGCGGTTACAGCTTGCTCATCGCATGCTGACACAAAAGTAATTTTCAAATCAGCTCCAAATCAGCACCACTTAATAACAGGATGATAAATGCTATCAGATGGCACCATTGGTAAAGGGTGACAAAAACAATACTAGACTTTTGTCTCAACATACACTGAGCGAGCTCTACAATGCTTACTAAAATAAGACTGATTTTCATCGGCAATACAAAACGCTTAATGTAGCCAATGCTTGTGCTTTCAGAGGCCAAGTTGAAAACTAATATTAAATCATGTTCAGTAACTAAAAAAAGAAGAAGCATATCATCTCCAAGTCACAAATCAGTTCAATACAGTGTCGAGTGCTCAACATTGACTCATTAGAATTAGCGCTTGTGAAAACCAGCTGGCGACTCGATGAATCACGATCTAACCACAGCGCTTTGGAAGAAGACGCTCTGGAGTGAGGGTATAGTTTATTAATGTTTGATTGGTTACCTGGGAGAAGAGAATATTCCTTTGCTGTGAATCACATGTATGAATGCAAGAGGAAAGAATAGGGTTTCATGACTACTTGGTACATATTAATTGAGAGGCAGTTGTTTGGATGTAGCTATACCATCAACTTTTCTCCGGAGAATAAACCACGCACTTCCGAAAAGTTTTACTGAGAATTCATGATGGAATACAGATACATGATAATGATGAAAATAAGAAAGAGAAAGCAAAGGTTTAATCAAGTTTCAGTTAAGTATTGAGAAATTCACTTCCCATTCAATCTCGTATAAATGTGTAGCAATAGTTGTTATTCCTCAAAGACGATTTAGGTCCAGGGAAAGCTTGAACTATGATCAAAAAGGACTGTAAAAAGGACGGAAACATACAGACTGCTGAGAAAATTAATTAATAACTTTAAAACGATGAATTACTTAAAAAGATTGTTGTCAATTGACACAGCACACCTGATGGCAAAACAACGAATGGCCGCCGAGGTTGCAGATGCGTGCTCTAACAGATGTATCGGAAATAACTTACAGCCCAGGAATTTATTAAAGTAGTCGCTATACTTTAATTTGACGTACTTTCCCGTCATTATTACTCCAAATAGGTCCCTTAATTGTTCTCTTCTTCATGCTGAACAAGTATCACTCACCTGGAGGCCATTTTTAAGCTTGCCAGAAGGGCTCCCAATTTTGAATCACTCGGTTCTACCATAGTGCAGCACACGGATCAACCCATGCTATTCAACGGGCAGTCCAGATATTTTTTTCCTCGCACCCGTTTTTTGTCTTTAAACTGTTGTACTATCAAGCCCTGATGGTAATTTACCAAAAAACCGAATAAACTTCTTAGGGGAAACCCTTGAGAACATTTTCCTGTCAAAACCGTATTATTTCATTTAACAGGAACCTCATATGAGCTTTTCTACGGTAGAACGACTCAAATTTAGGAGCTTTTTTCCCACCACACCTTTTTAGCCAATTAGCGTCTTGCACTGTAAGTGCAATCTGTGATGAGCCTCGTGACTCATTAGATCATGTGCTGACCGTATACCATACAGAAATCCACTTAAGCCACTACAGTTATCTCCCGATATCGCTTTGGGTGTCCGGTTTCGAGCACGAGAACAAAAGGCCGACCCTCGCCGCCGTCGCCGGGGGGGGGGGGGGGGGGGATCTTTCACGCCCGATCAACCATTTACCGTGACGCCAGGATCTACCAAATTATCACAAAAATTGTTTTCCATCTATTTTGCAAGTGTTTCCTTACTCTCCATTAAAATACAAATAAAAAGAGACCTCATTTGTAAAAATCGGCCGAATAGAAGAGAAGTTACAGTTCGGAATCAAAAGATATCAACTCAACGCAATTTCTCATCCCAAAAAACGAAAGAAAGGAAAAATTAAGAAATGTTGATAATAATTAATATCATTCACCTCAGACTTTTACAAACAATTCAATAATGTAATGGAGCGAAAATTGGGGCAAAATTACAAAAAATTGGTCTTTTGCATGGGGCTTCTTTCTTAGAATTTTGACCGGAAGGAAAGAGACAGCCGTACCCCATAGAATACACCGTGTGCCTGAACGAATTTAAATTTTTTTATCTGCCACAGTCAAAAACTCTGTAGATTCTTGAACTACAGTGTCTCTCGAGTCATTTAAGCCAAAAAAAATTCTGTTGAGATCCTGGATAAAAAAGGTGATTTAAAAGTATTTTGGGGTTATAATAGCTAAATCATCGGTAGTAATTCCCGTTATATTATTGAAAAGAAATTAACTTCATAGTTTAATGCCTGAGTTACTTAAATACTTTTATTTTAAGCACTCGAGCACCTATAGTACCAATTTTAGCAATATTTTGATTTCCTGAGAGCCGATAACACACCCCCGCATTTTTTTGGTCATGACGAGTTGCATGACATGTCTTGATTGATTCTTATGTATTTTTTAGCGCTGAATTCGGGAAAAATATCCAAAAAATTCCATCTTGTCAAAATTTTTAAAAATACGACTGGAAAAGATTTATTCCCCCATAATTTACTTCCGTTCGTACCCACTAATCACCAGAAAAGGTAAACACAAGTTTCCTAAATATTGGGAACAGGGGGGCGGCGCCAAGATATAATGAGAGCTCCACGCGACTTGCGGCGTCCGCAAACTGTCATCGGATTCATGATCGAGTGATTATGATGATTTTCATCTGACCCACAGTAATAAGCTCATTTGACATCCAAGTTGCTCCGCCCCCTCCCAATTAAATCAATGAAATTAACTTACAGAAAATTGTACTCCTTGCGTTGGCGTTTTCTTGGAATAATCATGTTTGCTTTCAAACTCTTCTTTGGTTCATCACGTTGCAACATCCAGCAGTAATCAGCCATCATAGAGATACCCCAACTTCCCTGATATCTATTTTCCATATCTTTGATATCTTGGTGAAACCCATTTCTTCTACCCATTTCTTCACCTATGACAAGGCGGCGCGCAGCGAGAAGAAGCCGCAAGCCGCGTGGAGCTCTCATCACATCTTGGCACTGCCCCCGTCTTCTTAATATATTATAAACTTGTGTTTACTTTTTCTGGTGATTAGTGGGTACTAATAGAAGTAAGTTATAACGGAATAAATGTTTTGTGTTCTAAGACTTTGTATTTTTAAAAATTTTGACTGCAAAACGATTTTTTAGGGATAAAAATCACCTAAAAATGCATAAAATTTAACGAAATACAGAAAATTATCACTCTTGGAGGCATACTGCCCTTGAGTGCAATGGTTATTTCATACTAAGTAGAGAAACTACGGACCAAAATCAATGGTCATATTGAAAAGAAGAAAAAATTAAATTTTTTGGAGACCCCCCCCCCCCACCAAAAAAACCAAATTTTTTAATTTGCGGAAATCCTGACGTGATGGAATTTTTGGATATTTATCCCGAATTCAGCACTAAAAAATACAGAAGAATCAATCAAGACATGTGATACAACTCGACATGACCAAAAAATGGCTGTGTAATGGAAGGAATTTCTCACAGAACCACCCTAAAGTGGCCTGCTTTTTAGGCAGCCGATTCGGCCATCAAATCGATAAAAATTTAGTTCCACCATGAAATTATGATGAAAACGCACTAAAATTCCGTCCAATTATCTTGATTTTAAGCTGATGCACGAGAGTTCGCCGCAAATCGCGGTCGTGCGCTAATACCGCACATCAGCTTAAAGTTAAAATAATTGGATGGAATCTTTAAAATTAATTTACATTCAACGTTCATGAATCAATATTTTTCCCAAATTTAGAAAAGTACTAATTGATACAAATAGCAATGACATGAAAATAGTAGGTATGTGTCCAACATTTCAGTCATTCGGCACGCTTTTCTAACATATTCATGTTGGTTTTTTCTTACTTTTTTTTTGCATGACAGAAATCTGGAGGAAACTTTAGAAGAAGTTTCGAGTTAAGAGGGTTTCGAGTCTAGAAGGATTCGAGTCGAGAAGTTTGCAAGTCAAATGAGTTTCGAGTAGAGGATGTTTGGAGGTTCCTTGAGTCAAGGAAGTTTCGAGTAACATCTTAAAAGTCCGGCTTAAGACTCTCACATATGATGAAACAACAGGGACTGCGCCAATCATTTCCATGGAACCATTTCATTCACAATGTTTTGGGCGCTTCTGGGTACCAGATGCGCCCTTTCCAACCGTTCGACTCCCCCGATGTAACATGTACTATACTACATGCCCTTTTGCCTTATGGGTAATGACGCCATTCTGGTACACCCGGGAAAATTGGATTTTTTTCTGCATCTGGTATTCGTAAAAGTTTTCGTGAAATGTTTTACTTTTAAGCATAACAATCTCGCACGGACGTATTACCTGGTTAAAGTATTTTAGGGCCTCCTTATGCTTTAAATACTTATATCCGAGGCAGTACTTTCAGATCGATTTGAAAATATTACGAACAGTCACGTGATCTCTTCATTTTAGTGACGTATTACTGTGCTACTTTGTGATTGGTTCATTTTCTTGGCGCAGCATCGACACGTCAGCTGTTTGCGGCATTGAGCGAAAGGTTTAAGGTTATGTCATGGACCAAGAGCATCCAAGAGAATGAATAAGGACCCCCAACTCCAGTTAGCGGAGACATTAGCGCTGCCTATATTTTCATCCATGGCCGATGTCACCGCCGGCCGGCCGGCCGGTCCCTCTCTTCCCCGCGACCCGCGCTTCCCCACCCCACTGCAGAACTCCTCTTCACGCGGCCCCGCTCCCCCGCGACCTGCGCGCCCTACCTCGCGGCGTCGCGACGCGCGCCGCGCCGCTGTCCGCTAGATCGCGTTGACGCACCAGCTTTAGAGGTTCCGCCGCTCTTTCCCGTCGCATGATTTACAGTGCATCATTTATGTTTCCATTAATCACCATCATCGATTCACCACAAAATGCTTGTAGAATGTTTCAGATCTTCGCGGTCGATCCGAAGTTTTGAAAGGTTTTGCGGTCAAAGAATCCCACTTTAAATTCCATCTTCGTCAGTCTTCGGGTACATAAGTTGGTAATAATATGCTTTGTCAAAGAAGCGCCCTCCAACGCTTGGGCGTTGGAACTGCTTGTTTCATTTTTGCTATGGTTATGGTTGGAGTCGTATGACAACCAGTCAGAGTAGCTAAGTTGTGTTAAACGTTGCCAAGCAAAGTTTGATAGAAAAGGGGCACCGGAAAAGTTTTATCAGCATACTTCCGGTGGAGTTACTTGTCCCAAAACATCTTTGAGAGTTGCCATGCATCCCTTCTTCACACGGCCATAACTTGGTTAATTTTTCGTTCAAATAACCTGATCCTGGTCTACGGGTCTAAATTGATTGCATTTTACTGTATCTCTCAAATGAGACAAAGATGAGTTGAATGGGTGGCTTAGTTATTGTAACAAAGCATCAGTCCAGGTGTTTATAGGAACTGTACTTATATTTTACCCAAGAATTCTATTTCAGCGCTATCTGTTCTAACAACTAGTTAAGATGTTGAAAGACCAGAAAAAATGAAAGGGAATACTTGGAGAGACAATTACCTGAGGGAACCCTGTTCTCGATAGAAAACTGCGTAGCCATCAATTTCTTCTGTCATGTGTTCAGGTGGTTGCCACTGTAAGACTACGAATCTTCTTGACACTGTAACAGCCCTTAAATTCCTTGGGGCAGGTAAGGCACCTTGGAGTTTTGGTTTTGATGCTTCACCTGAGAATGAGGAAGGATTGATAGGAGCTAGAGAAGAGGATTTTTCAGAACTGATGAGATCAGGAATTTCTTGGCCTTTGAAGGGGAATTAGTTGATAGCATATTTCAGTCCATTTTATGATGTTATTCAAGAGGGTAAAATCAGATTTTAAGAAAACGGAAATAATAAGTTGAAGGGAAATTAAGGAAAAAGGAAAAAGAAAAGAAAAGAAAAACATAGTTAGAACTTGAGGGATAAATAATAAAACTAAAAAATAAAATCAGAAGCATATTAATCAAAATAAGACAATGCCTGAAATGATTAGAGGTTTTTGTGGGGGACCCAATTCCAATGACAGATGGAACAAACTTCTTGCATGTGAATACCCCCATTTGAAAATGGAAAATTTAAAGTATAACAGTGAATAAAACCAAAAAGGAAAAAAAAGTAAATAAATAAAAGGAGTGCAATACTACCTTGTATAGTAGTTTATATTATACTATAATTAAGTTAAGTAAGTAAGGAAGGAAACAAAATGATAATAGACAAAAGGCATATACCCTAAGCGCTGCCCAGTATCATACTTAAACACCATGATAAGTGAGAAAAAAGTCTTAAAATAATTATAACAAAGAAATAACGATAATAAAAAATATAATAAAAATAATAAAATAAATATTTGGGGTTTGGGAAGTGACAGGCAGAGGCAAGCATTTCTACAAATGTACACCTCCACACTACCACTAGCGTTCTATAATGAGCGAATTTTATTTAGTGTTCCGAATCTCCTTGGGAAGTTCTGTCCCGGTTTGCCTCGTCAATCACCAATACCAGTGCACAGTTCGTTTTAAAGAAATTTAATTTTTCTGATGACCACCCGCGATTTTTTTGGATAAAAGTGTCAAGGAAGGTCGCTAGATTGAGGAATTGAAAACCGCAAAATCGTAAGTGAGGCCGTTTTTTTTAAATTCGACTTTTTCTATTTTTAAGGGTAAAATGGCGGCAAAAGCCAATGTGTGACCATCAAAACCCATCGCCATCTGGTCAAATTAAGTTAAAATTCTATGTATGTTAGTCGTTGACATGTAAATGGATATCCTCAAAAGTTTCAAACCCTTCCTCAAAGAATTGCACCCCCTCATGCAGTTTTGCCAAGTTACGTACCCGATAATGACGCGGCTGACGGGGGATGTAGATTTTTGAATTGCGATCATCACCAAAAATCATGAAAGCACTTACCATTATACACTGTGTGGATAATTTTAGATTCAATCCGCTAATATCGTACGCAGTTGCCATATTTCAGTTTTTTAAAATTGCAAAATTTGGCCAGAAAATGTCAAATTTTTTATTTGATTAAAACCAGTAAATGCTTATTTTTCAGCGACAATATCAATTGATAGACTATTAATTGAAGAATTCTTACATTAAATGAGACGTTGTCAAAGTCACTGAACTTTAATTAGGGAACGCAGCTGATCTATGAAAATAAGTACACACAAATCGACGATCGGATTTTGTTCGAAAATAATTCCCGATGTTATTGTTCCTGACCAAAAGTGTAACATTTGGATCCCCCCCCCCTTAATATCCAAAGAAAAATGAGGGAAAAATAGTTTTTAATTCACGAGTAAGTAGTAAACACAAACCGTTTAGAGATTTTCCTGACGTTCGCAAAGAATTGAAGCCCCAATCTCTTAAAGTCCAGCTGTAAAGAGAAAAAATTTCAGGGCTCACAAATGCGTGTTTTGTCTATTTGTTCCAGATTTCGAAAAATTGAAAGTAACAGCAAAAATATCGTAACGTGGGAAATGAAGTTTAGAGGTTCATGACTGAGATAGCTTTGAATGTTCATTTCCGTGTGTTAACTGTGCGAGCGATTTTTTGAGGTTCTCAGAATTTGCTTCGGAATCAAAAAGTAAAATTTGAACAATTTTTCCTTTACATTTTGTGAAGAGAAAAAAAGATAACTCCTATCTTACTTAGTATATAAAAAGAGTACACCCATATCAAATCTAGATCGCCCAAGATTCATCTCCTGTGCGGAGGGCATTTTTGTTGCTGCTTATATGGCAAACCTGCATACAGGACGAAAAGTACCTTTTTAGTTAATGAATCTTTAATTTCCTTCAGAAGAAATTAAAGCTCTGTATTTTGATAATGTCGCTGAAAAATAAGCATTTACTGGTTTTAATCAAATAAAAAATTTGACATTTTCTGGCCAAATTTTGCAATTTTAAAAAACTGAAATATGGCAACTGGGTACGATATTAGCGAATTGAATCTAGAATAATCCACACAGTGTATAATGGTAAGTGCTTTCATGATTTTTGGTGATGATCGCAATTCAAAATCTACATCGCCCCGTCAGCCGCGTCATTATCGGGTACGTAACTTGGCAAAACTGCATGAGGGGGTACAATTTTTTGAGGGAGGGTTTGAAACTTTTGAGGACATCCATTTACATGTCAACGACTAACATACATAGAATTTTAACTTAATTTGACCAGATGGCGGTGGGTTTTGATGGTCAGGGTGTTTCAGACCACCCGTACCAGGCCTTTTTCTCGGTTGATTTAGGTCGTACGAAGTCGGAGACCGCGGGGTTGGATAGGGAATTGACCCCAAGGAATCCGAATTTCGAGTTCCCGAAACCCCCCCACCTCCCCTTGGGGGGTAAAGGGGGGGTCACGATGCTAAAAGTCACGGTTTCCGACCGAATTGCGGATAGATCGCATCAGAATTGAAAAGCACGGAAAATTTCACGTGAAATTGACCCCTAAAAATCCAAAATCGGACCATCCAAGGCCCAAAAATGACCCCTTAAAGAGGGGGACAGTACCCCCCTCCATAATTTCTCTTTGGTCTCAAAATTGACGTAAATTCTCCAGAAAAAGACGGTTTCCCAGGTAATCGACCCCGAGAAATCCAAATTTCATGGTCCCGAAGCTCCTCTAGCCCTCCTTGGAGGGTAAACGGGGGGAGCCCAATTTTAAAAATCGGGGCTCCTTTCCGAATCGCAAATTGATTGCATCCAAATTGAGGAGCAGAACACATTTACATCTTAAGTGACTCCTAAGAGTTCTAATAGGCCCCCTGAACGGCAGAAGGTAACTCCCTGAGGAGGGGGGCCTCGCCCCCGCCAAAAATTTCTCAGGATTCCTGTTTGGTCGCAAAATTGACGTCGATTCTCCAGAAAAAGACGGTTTCCTATTTAATCGACCCCGAGGAGCTCAGGGAACATGAAATTTAGAGTCCTCGGGGTCGATTACATAGGAAACCGTCTTTTTCTGGAGAATCGACGTCAATTTTGCGACCAAACAGGAATCCTGAGAAATTTTTGGCGGGGGCGAGGCCCCCCTCCTCAGGGAGTTACTTTCTGCCGTTCAGGGGGCCTATTAGAACTCTTAGGAGTCACTTAAGATGTAAATGTGTTCTGCTCCTCAATTTGGATGCAATCAATTTGCGATTCGGAAAGGAGCCCCGATTTTTAAAATTGGGCCCCCCCCGTTTACCCTCCAAGGAGGGCTAGAGGAGCTTCGGGACCATGAAATTTGGATTTCTCGGGGTCGATTACCTGGGTAACCGTCTTTTTCTGGAGAATTTACGTCAATTTTGAGACCAAAGAGAAATTATGGAGGGGGGTACTGTCCCCCTCTTTAAGGGGTCATTTTTGGGCCTTGGATGGTCCGATTTTGGATTTTTAGGGGTCAATTTCACGTGAAATTTTCCGTGCTTTTCAATTCTGATGCGATCTATCCGCAATTCGGTCGGAAACCGTGACTTTTAGCATCGTGACCCCCCCTTTACCCCCCAAGGGGAGGTGGGGGGGTTTCGGGAACTCGAAATTCGGATTCCTTGGGGTCAATTCCCTATCCAACCCCGCGGTCTCCGACTTCGTACGACCTAAATCAACCGAGAAAAAGGCCTGGTACGGGTGGTCTGAAACACCCTGTACATTGGCTTTTGCCGCCATTTTACCCTTAAAAATAGAAAAAGTCGAATTTACAAAAAAACGGCCCCACTTACGATTTTGCGGTTTTCAATTCCTCAATCTAGAGACCTTCCTTGACACTTTTATCTAAGAAAATCGCGGGTGGTCATCAGAAAAATTGAATTTTTTTAAAACGAACCGTGAGTGGACACCGTTGTTACCAGATTCAATCTATCAGATCTGTTGGTTTTTGATTGGTCAAACCTTATTTAGAACCACCTTGCGAGGTGGTGCCAAAATCTCGCACCAACATTGCGACTCGTTATTTACCGAATCGGAAGTTCAGAACTCAAATAGAATGGCAGCTCGGAAGTTCGGGCACAAAAGTAGCAACTTACCTCTGATTAAAAGTCGCTTCAAGACCACGCGGGGCTTGGCAAACATTTGGTACTTGGCAAGTAAGACTTGGCGAATGCTGCATAGTCTGGAACCGGCTTAAAGAGAAGAAAAGTTTGCTTCCAACCAGTGCTAAGTTAATAGCTTTGAACTTGGCTTATCATGCTGTATCTTTGACCAGTACCACACAAGTTGGACTGGATTTTGCAATCAGGAACTACAATCTCTAACTCATTCGTAATAACACTTATGCGGGAAAGAATACTAATCGTGCATACGTTCTTTCTAAACTGAACTAGATATTGTAATTACCCATTGCAAAATGAAGTCCAGTTGGCCGCTGTTCATTTCTGACTGTCATGATCTGACGAATAGTTTGTTGCAGCACTAAGGAAGAAACACCAGTGTCATAGCGAGTCCAACTCAATTTCACAATCATTTTTTGAAACAACAAATATACATATCGATAGAAAGTTAAATTACCTGTGTTTAAAACGATCAGCTTAACAGCAGTTTGAATATTGCCAGCATCATTTTTGGCAATACATTGAAAGATACCGGAATCTAAAGATAAAGATCCAGATATTTTCAAATTATGCCTGTAAAAAAAAAAAAAAATTGTTATTATTCAAGCTTGACTTTCAGAGGCAATCATCTATCGCAAGAACTCAAAAAATACAGGAATGACAAATTAAGTAATTATTATGTCTAAAGATGTGCTAGGCCAATTTCCATTACTTTTTGGCTTTTGGAGGCAAGAATCTTAAGACAAGTTTCAAAACTGTTATAAAATCATCCAATTAGGACCCAAGCTCTTTATTGATTCACACCCCTCTAACCTAACGGTGTGGAGAATCTGTCAGAGGTTGGGTAACATAACAAACAAGAAGGTTGCTCAGTTACTTAAAATCATTATCATTGGTTTCAATTGGTTGGGGATAGATACATCACCTCTTTTATCCATGAACTCAACAATTTTTTCACCAAAAATTGAAGTGTGAGTATACAGGGTGATCCAGACCACCCGTCCACTATCTTTTTCTCAAAAACGGCGGAGAATTGAGCTTCGGGACAAAAACTTTCATGCGGTAAATTGACCCCAAAGAATCGAATGAAAATATTTTCAGCCCCGGTAAATGGTCCTTTGGGGGAGTTCTGGGGAGGAGCCCCCCCCCCCCCCGTTTCTCGCAATTTTCAAATAGGAAGGGTATGTTTTGACTTTGAATTCGGAATCTACGGTAAAAAAATAAGAACATTTTATTCTTTGCACTTTTTCCCTAAACCCCCATTTTTTGGAGTTATGGGGCATTTTCGGGCCTTTTTGGGGCGATTTTCAATTCGATGCTGTAAGCGGCCAAATTATCCAAATTTCAAAATCTAAAAATCCCCTGAGAGGAGAGGTCAATATCTTTTTATTGATGGGCCACAAGACCCCTGTTCTCCAAAATTTTGGGGGCCACGACGCCCCAAAAATTTTGGGGCTTCGGAAGGCCGTAAGTCAAAAATTTCAAATGGCAAGGGTATGTTTCGATTTCAGATTTGGATTCTACGCAAAAAGTTCCGTGGAACTGATATGGCGCAAGGCCTGTTTGCTCCAAGTTACTGAAGAACCCCATTTCCCCATAAGAATCCGTGTATTTTTGGAGAAAATAAGAGGCAAAAAACAATTTGAGAGAACAGGCCATTCGCTACATCAATTCTGCGTAGCTTTTCGCGTAGAATCCAAATCTGAAATCAAAACATACCTTTGCCATTTGAAATTTTTGACTTACGGCCCTCCAAAGCCCCAAAATTTTTTGAGGGTCGTGGCCCCCAAAATTTTGGAGCAACAGGGGTCATGTGGCACATCGATAAAAAGGTATTGACCTTTCCTCTCAGGGGATTTTTAGATTTTGAAATTTGAATAATTTGGCTGCTTCGGCATCGAATTGAAAATCGCCCCAAAAAGGCCCGAAAATGCCCCATAACTCCAAAAAATGGGGGTTTAGGGAAAAAGTGCAAAGAATAAAATGTTCTTATTTTTTTAGCGTAGATTCCGAATCCAAAGTCAAAACATACCCTTCCTATTTGAAAATTGCGAGAAACGGGGGGGGGCTCCTCCCCAAAACCCCCCAAAGAGCCATTTACCGGGGCTGAAAATATTTTCATTCGATTCTTTACGATCGATTTACCGCATGAAAGTTTTGGTCCCGACGCTCAATTCTCCGCCGTTTTCGAGAAAAAGATAGTGGACGGGTGGTCTGGATCACCCTGTATAATGTGAAAAAATTATGGAAAATCCAGCTTGAAACGTATCCTTGTCAGAGGGGAAACAGTTATTCATGGGCATTTCATTGATAGTGAAACCAAACTATTCATATTAATTCTTGTTAGTTTTCAGTTAGCTGTATAAATGAGATTTTTGAGATTTCTCCTATCTGCCATCAAAATATTTCAGTAAAAAACAATCAGATGGTTACCAAGAGAATTCTTTTATTTACACATTTCTTGACGCTTATTAGCAGAGCACATATCTCATGTAGACACAGATAGGAACCTATCAAACTGCACGAAAAACAGGTGTCCATGGACTGATCCAAAGTAAACTAAGATGAAGCCATGCCTTTTTTAATTACTACTATGATGGTCGTAACACCGCCTGCCCTGTGCAAAAACACTCTGAATAAGTGGTAGGAAAAAGTGCTTAACATCGCAATACGATATTTTGCGGGATCAGTAGAGGCTTCTACAAAGTAAATTTAAGCGCGATGTTCTTTAAGACTCTTTGTTGAGCCTTGCTTCAATCATAATCCGCCTAATATTGGCTTCGAACCTTGCCTCTGAATTCACATACCTCAGGATAAAGTGTTGGTCCCTACTTCACAAACACATACTTTAATTTTTTTGTCATATTCCCAAATGGTCTAGATTATTTTTAAAAATGTTTGCACAGTGTTGAGAAACATATTTGCTTTGGCTATCTTGAAGAATCATTAATTTTTTACCATCAAAGATAGGGAGCATGGACAGTTTTTTAGATCTCCTGAACACTTGGGTTTTCCAAGGTGAAAGGTTTGGTAATTTTCCCATTGAAAAGAGGTTACAGTGACTTTTTTTACAACTTACCTGTGTACGACTTGTAGGTATTCATTGAAGTTGATTAGCTCACCATTTTTCAACCATGTAACTTTGGGTTCTGGTTTACCGTAAACGTCACACGGTAACTCAACGTCATCTTTTTCATGCGCAATTTTTGTTGAAGGTTCCTGATTGAACCTTGGAGGCACTGAACACATTTGAAGGAGGAAGCAAATATTAGAAGCTACAAACTGCTAAAAATGATTATGTTTCATTTTCCTCCTTTATCGGATTGTATCAGCAGAGCACTCACTTTTCCTTTTTCGCCCGATTTGAAATTTTGAATCGGGCGAAAAAGGAAAAGTGAGTACTATGATAAAAATGAATTGCAACAACAACTTTATTTTTTTTCTATTCTTTTTATTTTTGACATATGGTCTTTTGGCTTTGCTTTTTAGCTAATTTTCCCAAGCATTGTTCTTACAATACTAATCATACTTTTTTAACATCACAGCAATTGCTTTGCAATCTTATTTGTTCAAATAGTGAGCTTGTTCAGTAACGCTTATTTCCTGCATTTCTGAAACGTAGAGAGTGTACAAAGTACACATGAATTCTTCCAGATTTCTTTGAACAATAATAAACCACGAAAAATGAGCTCGAAGTCGCGTATTTTGAGCTCCCATTGGAACGCGGGTCAGCGGGTCAGTAAAAATGGCCGCCCGTCGGAGAATGGCCACACTCGTTGAGTCAACTCTGCAACGTCCTAAAGCCCGCACCTGGACCATGGAAGATGTGGCCATTCTCCGACGGGCGGCCGCGGCGGCAATTTTTAGTTACCCGCCGATGCGCGGTATCATGGCAGCTCAAAATACACAACTTTGAGCCCTTTTTCGAGGGTTAATATTGTTCAAAAAAATTTGGAAAAATTCCTTTGTATTCTGTGCACTCTCTAGTTTTCATAAATACGAGAATTGAATATTGCTTAAAAAAGCTCATTGTTAAAAGTAGTTTTCCTCAGTTTACGTCATACAGCCTGACAAAAGTAAAGGGGTGCAGGTATTGGTAGGGAAGTATCTCATACTCCAAAGCGCTGTCCCCTGAACCTTATAACTCCGAGACAAACCGTTTTCCGAAGCTGGTCTTGGTCTCACTTGAACCATGATAGAACTTTAAAATGGACAGGTCTTTGTTAATCTGCGTACAACACAGGCAACTGTAGACTAAAACATTCGGATTTTAGGACTACCTAATAGTCCAGTCAATAGGGGGTAAAGTAGAGACAATTTCTGAGGAAACTTTCTGAAATACTATTCCTATGTATTTTTTAACGCTGATTCCGAATTTCACATTTGCGAACAAATTTGAGGCGAGCCAAAGCCGCCATCTTGAAAAAATGGCGGAAATTTGCGTTTCTTGGCCGAAAAGTCGAAAAAACTCGTCTATTATGAAGTTTTCGACAAAAGTAGTTATTTTCCAAATTAAAGTACATAAAATTTCCATTAAAACGAGCCCAAGATGATTAAAATCGGATGATAACAAATGCCGTTACAGCGTTGCAAAGTTTCAGGCAAATATTAAGGTTTTGCAATTTGCATAACTTTCCCCCCGAAATAGGGGAGGGAGGGAAGAATAACATTTGTAAATGATTTTAATCAATGCTGTATACTATGTTTATTAATATTTCATAGTGGAACTAAACATTACTTTATGTTTTGACCGGAAAATTTTGCAATTTTATGTCTCGTAATAAATCCAAATGATTGTGAGTTTACAACTACTTTTGAGATGGATTTATTTGATTTCAGGGAATGTACAGACAAAACTAAAGATACTCAGGGGAGAAAATCGAAAACTTGAAATTAAATGCGAAAATTAGAATATTGAATCTCAAAAATTGTTAACTTTCAAGAACATTTTAAATCAAAAATTAAAAATTTAAATTTCATTGTGAAAAATTTAACTTAGAATTTCAAAAAAAAAAATTGAATCTTACTTTGATGAAACTTTACTTGCAAATAAATTCGTCGTAGCCACTAAAGTCTCTTTGGCCGTTTTCTGAGAGGAGGGCCTTCGAAATTTGAAGGGCCTGGTTGGTCGAGGTCGTCCCTGTCACTTTCACTCGTCACATCCTCAGGCAACTGCTGGAGCCTCTTCGATCTTCTTGGGGTATCAAGGACTTCTGGACTTGATGAAGATTCCTCGGAGCTAGATATTGGGTCAGCTGCATCGTCCCTCGGTTCCATCCACTCGTTATTGTCTTCACTTCTCTGCATCTCATCGACATCGTCTGAACAATCAACTTCTTCTGGCTCATCTACGTCATCTCCTTCTTCTTCCTCTTCCATTAAAAGTGCATCATCTTGGCTATTTTCGCACGAGCCATGACAATATCCGCAAACAAGACTGCAATGAAGGCCTTTCTTCCTACAACCGCAGGCGCCGCGACATCCTTTCTTGCAACTGCATGAGATCTTGTTTAAAATTTCGTCCGGAGCTGGATTTTTCAAGGTAGTGATCGGGATGAGGCCATTTCTGCTATTTTGCCATCCCCAGTCACATGCGTCTTTCTTGACGCCCATCCATTGCTGGACTTGATGATAGGCACGAAAAGCGTGCAATGTAGCAGCATCCTCCGAAGGTGGCAGAGAAGCGAGATTTTGTACGTCGTGGAAGGAAGTGCGAACGTAGCTTTCATACCTAAATTCATCCAAAGTTTTGTTCTGCTCACCCTTGTATCCATATAATCGGAGTAAAAATTCTTTCCCTGCTTTAGAAATTTCCTCTTGTTTGGCGTCTGATTTTTTGAACATCTGAGCTGATTCAATTAAAGCTGAGTTGTTCTCCAAGGTTGCTAAAAACTTAATCTTGCCTTGCCTAAAAAGTGATGAAGTTGTGTCACATCCGCTAATAGCATGAATGAACAGTATGTGTTCAGCTTTGACTTCATTTTGAAGGCTGCCTCGGTTGAAAAGCTTTGGTGGAGTCTTGCCTTTGCCGGGTTTTAGGAGAAAAGCATTTTTGATGTTCCTTGACTGAGCTGTAAGCAGGACAAGGAGGTCAATATCTTCTCCTACAATAACAGCAATTTTGCCCTCTTTTGTCTTTTCTAAAGCCTTTGAAACTATCATTGTGTCTGCGTCTTCCTCTGCTTGGAACACCGATATATTTTCAGCCGTGAAACGTTCCATGAGTATTGAAATCAAGCGTGATTTGTTCTTTCCGTTTTTTAGAAAATTTGCTTGTGATATTGCTGGGACCATATTTTCATCGAATTTAATTTCCAACGATGAAGCTTGTCCCCTTCGCAATCTCTCAACAGTTTTTGTGCTGCAGTTTGTCACATCTTCGGGATAGCCGTCAAAAACTATTATAGAATCTGCAGAGTACTTCGATTTTACGTATGATACATAGCTGTTGCATATTAATGCAAATGCCTCATTCCGTCTCCAAACTACGCGGTGAAGCAAAAAACCGCCGTCGATGACGTAAGTTGGATTTTTGTCATCAATTTTATCTAAACACGGGGTGAATGCATCATACAATGTCGACTTAGTCCCTTTACGCATGCCATCTGCGGTAAATAACGAGAGAGGGTAGGGTGAAAGCTCGTATGATAAAAAATTTTGAAGCTCCTCATCTGATTTTTTAATAACACTTATGCGCCGAAATAATAAGAGAGGATTTATTGGAACGACATCGTTTTTGACTCGAATTGAACTCCTCATGCTGCTGATTGGATTACAACGGTCGGCGCGCTTAAACTTAACGGATTCAAAAGTTTGACCCACTATTTTTGACAAGCTAGCAGTGCCTATCTCTTTGGCTTGGTGGCAGTTAATGTTGTCATCAGCGACTATACCTGTATGTAGGCACATCAAGTTTTTGTCTACCGGAAAAGGCGAATGCTGTTCGAACCACGAATACATATTTTTAGCGGCTTCATCATCTTGTAGCATTCTGGCACTGCGCAACTGAACATGTTGTTCGGAGCTTTCAAACGTTATACCACAAAAATCTTCAATGCTGTCGCATACATTGTGCAGGGATGTCATCCCTAGAATCCAAGTTGAAAGTGTGCTCTCTTTAACACCACGACCACGAGTTAGGCCTCCGGAGCACTTCATAGTTCTCATGAGCGACTGCTCTATTATCATATCCGACCAAGTTCCGCTAAAAAACTTGTTAGTTCTTCTAATGGTAAAGTAGCCTTGTGATGTAAACAGTTGGTATTCGGCATCTGTCATCGATTCTTGAAGTTTGACCATTTCTTGCAAATAGAGGTAGCTGGCTTTGGTGTATAAAAAGTGCCCACTGGCTTGGAAAAAAGGAAGCATTCTTTGTATGGTTTCAAGATGAAGGTTCCATTCTCCCATCCTCTCTGCGGCGATCAATTGGATTACGAGAGTCACCATTTCGAAGTACTGTATCCATAATTTAGCGGTGGCACCACGTTTTTCGAACTTTAAAAGCTGTTGTTGAAATTTTTTTGATAAATCTTGACAACATTTTAGTTTATCAGCTTCCAACAAAGTTGATCTGTCTCCGCTGAATAGGGCTTTTAAAGAAGTTTCAGATTCTGGCGTAAGTCTCATTGATTGAAAAACAAATTTACCTAAAGCTTGAAAGGCTAATAAATGAGCCCTCACAGCCCGTGCGTATGCATGTCCTCCTAACATCTTGTCGATAGAATTTTTAGCATACACGGTGTTGAAGGCCTCTTTTAAGCCACTACCAGACATGATGAAACCGATTGCACCGAGAAAAGACATTAATAGGTGAAATCCTCCGAGCCTGAGCTTTACATTCGCGAGATCTGCACTTGCGTCACAATTTGCGAGGATATCTTGTGCCTTCATATACAATGGAAGATCAAAGGTGACAAAACAAGTGCCTTGATTAAGGGCTCTAGATTTTTTAGATGCTGACACCAATGCAGTGAAAATGGTATCATATTCGGTTGCAGGGGCATTGATAAAAGGTAAGCATGAAACAAAACTGACTTGAAATGGTTTTTTGGCAGTAACTTTTTCCATAAAACCATTCCAGCCCGACACTTGTTCAATACCTGCATATTTTCCATACAGCCATAGAATATCATGAAATGAAAGTGGATTAGATTCAGAAATCGTCTGAATATCCTTTAAAGGAATAATCTTCATATCTTGGAGACCTATGTTAGATTTTTTTTCAAAAATTTCGACACGTGTGACACCTCTTTCCGCTAATTCTTTGGCTAGCGGAATCTTATTTATGCGCTCAATAATTTGATCTGGTGGAATAGCTTTTCGCGGCGTAATACACTGAACCCCTCCCATCGCATGAAAGGTTTGTAAACCGTCAATCGTCTGAGTATTGAAGTCAGCATTGTCAAATATGAATTGCGAAAAGGAATTTTGGTCGATTTCTAGTGGAGTACGCATTATGGAGGACACTTCAAATTTCTTAGCTTCATGGTAAGAGGAACATACACTAAGAGACTCAAGAACATCAATCAATCTTTTTGAACCATACTTTTTGTAAATTAATACAGCTACTGACAATTGCAAAGGTGAAAGAAATGATCTAGGTCTAGCTGCTGACATGATGCCATGAGCAAACGTTAAGCTTTTTTTCTTCCATTTTTCTTTTGAGCTTTTTTTATGTCTCAAAATTAATTCATCTAATAAAAGTTGCAAAGTTTCTGGAACATCTACCTCAACATCTTTAAGAAAATCATCAGATGGTGGATAATGATCTGTTGCGTAAATTTTTGCCCGGATATCTTGTGAAATTATGCTGGCTGCAGCTTTAACGATGCTCAATCTCTCCTCTTTAGGATCCAATTTTTTCTCAAACCATGCGTGAGTCAATGCTGTATAACCGGTGCCAAGAAAAGAAACTATTGTTGGCTTACCTTTACGTTCCGAGAAAACTACACCATCGCCGTATTTTTTCACTAAGTGAGCTTTCACAGTTTTCACCAATGGCTTAGGTGTACACTTACATGAAGCGATCAGTTCGTTCAGCGAAAATTGACATTCTTCTGAATTTTCCTCTAAATACGCAAAAATGTATTTCATTGCCTCATCAACTTTATCCGCACATGGACCTGTTTTGGAGGGTTCAGTAACTTTTGGTGACCAGTGTAACTTCTTCATACACGAATTGTGGTATTGAGCATCCGCTGCAACGAGATCTGCAATTGGGCGTATACGTTCCACAATCTGTCGCGACCAATCGGTATCCAACATTAACGCACGACTCAGCACTTGCTCCCTTAATTTCAGTTTAGTAACGAGGAACACTCTATCACGTGACTTAAGAGGTTTTTTTTTCTGCGCAAATTTCCACTCCGGTGTTATTAGCTCACCGCACAAAAAGCAAGAATCTTTAAAATCGATTGGAGGCGTTTCCGACCGTAATAAAGGTGACGCGCTCGCCGCTTCTCTTAATTGTTTTTTTATGAAACCGGCGATTGACCGCGGTTGGTTGTATGATTTCCGACATTTCTCGTGCACTGAAAGTTCACTCTTGCCCTCCATAAATCGGTGTTTGCCATCTTTTCGTTTTCGGCTTGATTCGATAAATCTACTAATGCCGCGCTCATGTACAACTGCCCGGTCGCCACTTAAGTTTTCATCACAAATTAAACACTTTTCACTTTGATCCTCTTCCATGATTAATGAATATTCATTAAAAACGCCAATTTTTTTAAAGAATAATGGCAGTAGCGACCTTCCCGGCAATTTTAAGTGGCAAATTAGGCGCACTTTAGAAAACTCGCATCACTGAAACACGCGTCGCGTGGCATCTTCGCGACCAACTGAAGAACATGCCCGAGATTTGGCGATGCGAATGCATTTCTAGCAGTCTTGAACCATTCGAACCCCACAGTTGTCAATCGGAGCAAATAAGGAATCATAGTCTGCTAAGATGGCAAATGGTTACCATCATAAAGTGACACCCATGGAGGACAGAAAAACTGATAAGCCCGAGAACGGAGGCCAGCCGGGACCAGGCCATAAAATCGGGGGGGAGGAATGGAGGACCCAGCTGCGCTCACACGGACCCCTCACACTTGGTAGCTTCCATTGCCATTCCGGAAAGTCCAAAACTCAAAATTGTACTTCTCTTATCATTCATACTTGCATGTATCGACGATTTAATGATTAATGATCTTAAAAGCTCTTTTTTCGTGGGGAGAGTCGCGCAAATTGCAAAACCTTAATATTTGCCCGAAACTTTGCAACGCTGTAACGGCATTTGTTATCATCCGATTTTAATCATCTTGGGCTCGTTTTAATGGAAATTTTATGTACTTTAATTTGGAAAATAACTACTTTTGTCGAAAACTTCATAATAGACGAGTTTTTTCGACTTTTCGGCCAAAAAACGCAAATTTCCGCCATTTTTTCAAGATGGCGGCTTTGGCTCGCCTCAAATTTGTTCGCAAATGTGAAATTCGGAATCAGCGTTAAAAAATAAATAGGAATAGTACTTCAGAAAGTTTCCTCAGAAATTGTCTCTACTTTGCCCCTATATGTGCTCTATTGACTGGACTATAACGATAAATTTTCGATGGGCCATGAATTGATTAAAAATTGACTAAACTTGAAGTAAATATAAATTAAAACAAAACTCTTAACAAATTTTAATTTTAAAGAAAGTTTGGATCAATGACTTGAACTGTTCAAAAGTTTTAACAAAAACCTGTTTTGCATATGACCCTCCGCCTCCGCCTCCCTAGGGAGAGCCAAGTAAAAATTAAAACCTTATTTGAGCTTCACAGACCAAACCCTTCAATATCTCAGAAGATGAGATGATTTCATTCTGGGCAGATTCCGATGGCAGATAAGACATACCTTGAACATCCAGGGTTGCACTGATATCAGCCAAGTCTTCCTTATTTGTGGCACGGCAAACATAATTTCCCTGGTCCTCTTCTTTGACTTTTGAGATTTGAAGGCTACCTGAACCAGTTGTAGAGAATGTACTATCTAGGTCCCTGAAAAAGTGTCAAATTAAAATTTCAGAGAATAGGTCTAAGTTTCATTGGGTATAACAAGATTACGTTTTAAGTTAAAAATTGTTTTACTTATCAATGAGGAGATGATAAAGTCCCAAGTGTATTTAAAACACAGTTTAAAGAACTATACTTACATCTAAAGGCAGTGACCATTTTCACTGGAATACCATTTACTACTTTACCAAATCAGGTTTTTTAATTGAATCATTTCGTGAGAAAACCACTAATGTCCATTTTCTCTAATTTTGAGCAAGCTGCGAAAAACTGTAGAAGCCTTTTAAATGCCGTATTAAAATGTTCAGAAGTTAATTATTACAGGAGTGGATTGTAGAAAAGGATCCCTGACAGTCTCCAGCTCCCCTTCTGTCCAGGGTGGAGTAATTAAAAACAAAGGACATTGGACAAGGACATCAGCAGTTTTTGTATGAAACGTGAAAATCTCCGAGTTTTGAAAATGTTTGATATCTTCAGAATTCATTTTAAAGAGATCAAAACTGTAAATTATCATACAAGTAAAGTTAAAAAAAAAATAAAATTTCTGACAATTGCGGCTTTTATAACAAGTTTCATCACAAAGCTACCAGCGATAAACTGGACATTGGCGATTTTTCCACAATTTGTGTGTAGAAGGTTCTAAAACACCGAAAATGCATATTTTAAAGCACTATTTACTAAAAAATTGAAGAAAAGTATGTTTAGAGGGACAAGTAATAAAAATAAACAAAAACAATAAAAAGAGCCTTTTTAAGCATCTCCTAACTCGCTGCCATCACTCTCTTCATTAGAGGAGTAATTGTTTTCCCCTGTGAGTGGCCGATTCGCCAAGTCATTGTGAAACTCTGAGAACTTTTCGGGTCTTCAGGTTTCTTATCCTGAGCTCTCAATTAGAAGATTAGAAGGTGGTATTTAATTTTATCATGATTTTAAATCAAACAATACACCGATTAAGAGGCATATAACAAAAGATGGACATTAGCGGTTTTCGTACGACACAATTTTATATTGGTCAACGTAACGAAGGAGTCAGATTCGATAGTCCTGAACTCAGACATATGTTGCACATGAACTATAAACAGGATGTCAGAAAAGTTCTCTCCCATTACTTTTATCTAATTGCGGTAAAGATTTAAAACTTGGGAAACGTTCCTAAGTCAAGGAGAGCTGCTTTTTGGCCGCCCTGATATTGTCAGAGGGTGCCCTTTTAGAGGACCCTTTCTTTTTTTCAAATGAAAGACCTCCCTTGTACTGCCTCATTTGAGATAGCATGAAAAAACAAGGTACACTGTACTATAGGTACGGACAAATGGAATTTTAGAAAGTCGTCAAAACATGTAGATTTGATAGCATCCAATGGTACGACTGCAATGCCATATTGAAAACTTATTTACTATCTGTTCTGAGAGTGGGTCTCGTCAATTTTGTGTTATTTTTTCGAGTTCATAGTTAAGTTTTTCGTTATTTTTAGTTCCATCAATTTTTTGACTTCATCTGATAGCTTATTGAAGCTACCAGATTTGCCAGAACCTCGTTTGAACTGCGCAGAAAGATGGTACAACTTGCTAAATCACTCCACGGCCTATATTTTTAGCGCTGCCACTTCGGCACCCCGTTTGCCCATACTAGTAATAGAGTGTACCTTGATAAAAAAGAGAGAAATTTTTGCTTCAACCAAAAGTCATCATCTAAAACCGTTTCAAAATGGCAGCCTGTTCAGGTTCAAAATGTCCAAATTAAACATTATATTTTTAAAAAAATAAAATCCGAAATAAATGGCGCGGCGCCCGAAAATAGTACCCTTTTTTTAACCTAGAAGACATATCTTTATCCTACCCTTCACAATAGAAGAACCTGTAGCTGAAACTTGAAATGTGACGGGAACTTTCTTTGTTAGTACTAGTTTTTAAAGAGATATCACCGTTTCAAAAAGGCCTACTTGCAGCAGCATAGCTTCCCTTCATTTTTGGATTAATGACATCCAAAAAATAAAGTGCACGTTCTAAATCCATTAAAATTCCCATATTCATTCAAAACTGATTGTTTTTTTCAAACATAAGCTATGGTTTGACTAATCGCTTGAAATTAATTCAATGCAGCCACTTGAGTAAGAGAAAAAGAAAAGAAAATCATTACGCCAAATCAATGGTAACACCATCTTTCAACCATGTGATGTGAGGTCTTGGAAAACCATTTGCAGCACATTCAAAAGTAACAGTATCCCCTTCAATCGCAGTGGAAGAACGAGGAGTGGCGATGAATACTGGAGCCATAAGTGAGCTCTCTGCATCTGAAGAAATTAAAAGGTACATTGGTGTAAAAATCGAGAAAAGTAAACAAGTGGAGGGTAAGATTCTGCGAAAAAATTTCTTTTTTTTTTCCTACTACGTTTTCTGACCACAGAATTTAATGGTTAATAATTTAGTCTTATCTCATTTATGAGCGTTTAAGAGAAGACAGAAGACAAAGTAATAATGAAAAGAGAATAATTTCACTTAAAGCAGAAATTACAAGGGGGTGGAAACAAATTAAAATCATTTTCAGCTTCAGTGGCAAAAAATAGGTGAGAGCTGTCCTAAAAGAAACCTGAGAAAACAAATGTTCTTAAAATTTTAGACGCAGATCAATCCGCTTTACTATGGTAGTTTATGGGCCAATTAAGGCATTGACAGGAAATAGTTTTGTAACCAGAACAACAGGGAATATTCTATGGTATACGATAGATACATTTATGTATTTTTTTGCTCCTGAATCTGAAAATGATCTTCATTTTTTCTTATTTTTCGAGTAAAGTAAATTTTCCCCATAAAAGTTTAATTTACAGGAAGAATTCTACTTCATCAGGCAAAACCAACTGGTCAAGAAAAACGGACATTGTTTTTCATTCCAGACCCGGAAATCTACCTAAGATTCATTGATAAATTTTTGGCAAATGAACCCAGGTTAATTATAAAATATTTTATGATTGAACACTGAACATGGCTCATGTTTTCTATGGCATGACACCATGGGGAAACTCACACGAAATCTTGGATGCAGAAATTTCCCGATCACGCAATCATGATTAAGAGGCAGCTTGAGTGAGCGATAGGAGAAGCTCCAAAAAAGAGGGGAGTTGGAGAATTCTTTGCTCCTTTTTCTACCAAGTAAGTTGGTTCTTAAGAGGGAAATTATTGAGCGCCTTGGTTTTTGGAAAGAAAACTAAAACGCACTGCTTTCTGTACTGGAAGCTCTTCTGGCAAGCTGCTATTGGAGAGGGGGTTTAAAAGCATTTAGCAAAACATCAAATTTTAGGAGAGGCAAATTCTGGAAATGGAAAGGCTAAAAACTTTCTGCACCTTTGCAGGGGACTAAGTCTATATTGTTGGTAGCCCTCCTAGCAATAGATACCTGATTGAGTCCTTCCAGGCGAAGGTGCTTTGGTCAATTGTGGATGCCGTATGGTTCGCAACTAACGAATCAATTAGGGAGGAGCTAGATATAGAATCCGTCCCTGATTACATTAGGAAAGCCTCATACAAATATTATAATGAGCTCGAAGTTCACTCTAATCCCTTAGCCAGGGAACTAACAGTAGGGGACCCTATAAGAAGGCTCAAGAGGGTTAAACCTCAGGACTTAGCCTTCGGTGTCTAAATTAAAACATCAATGTCCTCATATTTAAAACAAATAGATCTTTGCTAACCTAATTACTAGAATCGCTTTTGTTGACATGGAAAATGCATGAAAAACAAATTTAATTCGACTATAACTTCTCAATTTATTTTTATTTTATTTTTTTTTTCTCTCTCTCTTATCTTACTCACATAGTTTTAAGACGTTTGCATGTAGTCTGGGTGTTGTGCGTGAAAGGGTTATACAAGTTAAGGCTAAAAATGAAAATTAGACGTTAGTCAATTTATAAGTTATTATATTTGTAAAAAGAAGATAATTAACACTTTGTTAAAGGTGGTTGTATCATATTCTGAAAAATAAAAAAAAAAAAAAAAAAAAAAAAAAAAAAAAAAAAAGCCCTCCTGAATTTGACCCAAAAAAACTTTAAAGGGACTTCATTTCCCAGGAGCTCGATAGAACATTATGATTTTCAGCTAGAATGTTAGTGAAAATACTCTAATACAAGGCTCTGAAGGTTCCATCGACAGGTGATTGGATTTATTTTAATTTGTTCAGGCAAACTATGTGTGGATTAATCCAATTAATATACAACTTCATGCAAATACCAGATCTATTAAAACTGTAGAAAATTTTATTAAGAGCCAGCCATATGCAAAACGACATTTTACGCCCCCCCACTAAAACTTATTCAAACTTCGTCTATCAGTTACTAATACTGGAGCGCTTCTTTCCCCAAATTTTCAGACCCCCAAAAAAAATTTTTTTTTGGGGGGGGGGGGCGCTAGGGGGGGTGGAAGTCAAAACCTGTGAACCTCGGTATCTTTCGAACGGAACAAGATATTGAGGCCCGGTTTGCACGAAAAATCGTCTAAAATTGCATACTTTAAGATTCTAAACGTCAAAATCCCAAAATTACATTTTTACCTTAACTTATGTGCTTTTTTTCAGTTTTTGAGGAAAAACAAATTCTTTTAAACACATTTAACTGAAAGAGCACATTTTTGTATTTGCACCAAAACCAGTTTTTAAAATTGCTCGTCTTTTTCCGCATCCAACGAGTGGTCATGTAAGCTGGGGAACCGAACGGTTCCCGAGTTATGAGCAATTGAAGTTTCCGCTCAACGCGCGCCGACCAATTTTCGCGCGCCAAAAAGTCGTATTTGACTGTTAATAAATCAGATTGAATGTTCAAACCGAGCAAAATGCATTTTTAGGGACTCTTGAGGGTCGCTGAGTTCAGAAATTACAGATACTTCCAAAAAATTCACGTTTTTAAAATTACAGCTTCGTAGCGCTAATTTAGAGGCCCACTAAGCGCCGACCGGCCGCTCAGAGGTCCTGTAAAATAGCGCTACGGAGCTGTAATTTTAAAAACGTGAATTTTTTGGAAGTATCTGTAATTTCTGAACTCAGCGACCCTCAAGAGTCCCTAAAAATGCATTTTGCTCGGTTTGAACATTCAATCTGATTTATTAACAGTCAAATACGACTTTTTGGCGCGCGAAAATCGGTCGGCGCGCGTTGAGCGGAAACTTCAATCGCTCATAACTCGGGAACCGTTCGGTTCCCCAGCTTACATGACCACTCGTTGGATGCGGAAAAAGACGAGCAATTTTAAAAACTGGTTTTGGTGCAAAAACAAAAATGTGCTCTTTCAGTTAAATGTGTTTAAAAGAAATTGTTTTTCCTCAAAAACTGAAAAAAAGCACATAGGTCAAGTTAAAACTGTAATTTTGGGATTTTGACGTTTAAAATCTTAAAGTATGCAATTTTAGACGATTTTTCGTCCAAACCGGCCCTCAATATCTTGTTCCGTTCGGAAGATATCGAGGTTCACAGGTTTTGACTTCCACCCCCCCTAGCGCCCCCCCCCCCAAACTTTTTTGGGGGTCTGAAAATTTAGGGAAAGAAGCGCTCCAGTATTAGTAACTGATAGACGAAGCTTGAATAAGTTTTAGTGGGGGGGGGGGGGCAAAAATGTCGTTTATGCATACGGCTCTTTGATGAATAAGTAAGAAGTTATGTGAAAACGTGAAAGATGCAAATTTTAATGGAGAACATTACCATCTGCTGACTTTACAGAAAGTTCAACCCAAGCTACTTCATGACCAATAAAATTTGAGGCATTGCACTGATAACTTCCTGCGTCACTCATCTGAACATTTTCGATTTCAAGAGATCCTAGAGACACAAAGGAACAGGAGGATACTATTAAAATTTATCATTAACCTAATGATCCACAAGTTGATAGAGAAAAGGTCGTCCTCTGACTCCTGAGAACATCTTGAAACTCTGAAAAATACAATATACCCTCCCCGCGAGTTTACTCACGCTTGTGGGTCCCTAAAGACAACAAATTAAATTTTGGCCTCCGAGCTGCAGTCTTTACCTACCTGCTGGCGCCAGCTTGAGGAAAAATTGCTTTGGCTTAAAATTTTTTTAAATTAGCCAAAACAAGTAATACATTATTATATGCTTACGAACAAAAGATATGAATATTGAAGATTTCCTTACAGTTTGCTGAAAATTACTCCTTTGTTAGATACAACAAATCTGTTCTAACGATTAGTGTTCCTACAAAATGAAGAACATTCAAAACTTAGTACCCCATGGTGGTAGACATCTTCCTTTCCCTGCTTAACTGTCTGACCATAAGAAAACTCATCTGAGCTCCCTGTCCATTAGTCAAATGCCAGATTAAAGTCATTATTATTGCTTGAGTTTGTTATTCAACAGTCCAGTTGGGTTAGTGGTCGTATTCATAATCATTCCTTTAACAGCTCCTTTCCTCAGAGGGCTCCATAGGGTTTAAATATGATTCAAGGAGGATTAACAAAGGCCTTAAAATAGCATTATGAAAAAGACAATTCTGCCAACCTGGAGGAAAATTCAAAGGTATGATTTTGGAATGGATCCTTGCAAGGGAGTGCTGAGATTTGTCGATGCAAAAAGTATAAAATACACAAGAGAAAATTCCATGATTGTGACAAACTTTAAGGTAGGTACAAACCTATCTTAAAATGAGAAAAAAACTCCCAATATATTTTCATACCGATTCTGTATTTTTTGCAGAGATAAATCATTGTGCCTAATCCCTTTCAAGAATCCATTTCCAAAAATATGCTGCAAAGTGTAAACTTCCAGTAAATTGAGGTTTGCAAAAATTGTTCTTCTCATTATGCTAGATGGAGGATCTCTCATAGTCACAATGTAATTCACATGGAGCCTCCAGAAGGAACCGTTTAAGGAGCAACTGTGAATACCACCCTTATACTTTTCAAACCCAAAGTCTCCCCCTTGATTCCAAGAATCATGGGTTCCGGATAGCTTTTGTTGGGTACTTATTTCTAGTACGGTGGCTTATGACAAGTACGCTGCAAATCGTGATTCAGTTTTGCCACTTTTGGAGGTATAACTAGATGATATTTTAAGCGTTTTGAGTCAAAGAGGCATTTCCAAAATCGTGGCAGATCCAAGATGGCGGCCATTCAAAATGGCATCCGGATGCATACTTTGAGCCGCTATAGATCGAGATCCACTGAACCGATTTAATTTTTCTTTTTTTTGTTTGATAGATAATTGAAAGGTAAATATAACAAAATCACAAAATTTTTGATTTTGACATTATACAGGGTGTTTTTTTCATAGAAACCGGTTTTTGTGTACTGAAAAAAAAGCTTTTAACCCATATATCTTTTAAAATCGCATTATTAAGGTCACTTTAAATACTCACCAATTATAAGAGCGTCTTTTAAGCTTTCCAACGATATTACATGATGGGTCTATGATTTAAGATTTCCGCGCCACTGCGATCCGCGCGGCGGCGGCACAGCGCGGGCCTGCATAAATTAGTCCACAGGCATATGTTGAAAAGAAGCCTACCGTGGAATATTAAATAGAGTAGGTGTGGAAAATGGCCTAATCTCTTCTTTTCGATGTGTTGAAAAATAATTTTGATGTTGTCAAGCTCCATTTTGCATCCAACCCCTCCAATTCAACATGGCGGCCAAAATGGGGGCTCGGGGGTTGAAGATGTTGGAATTTGTTTTTGATGTCGTGTATGGGGTCCATCACTATGTAAATTTGGTCGTAGAATTCGAATTTGAGGTCCAAAATTGTCTCCGGCTCAAAGGGATTACCCAAAATCCAATATGGCCGCCTAAATTTCCACGATAGGGTCAAATCTCCGAGAGTTGCTTAAAAATGCCGAATAGGGTATCTTTCATAGGGTTTTCTGGGTCGTAGATTTCACTGATGAGGTCAGAATTTTACTGAAGGTTTATTGAAGCCCAAAAATTTCAATGTAGCGGCCAAATGGCTGCCGTTGCGGGGTGAAGTATTTTGATGAGGCTCGTATCGTCGAGTGAGGTGTCCCTGCATGGGTTTTTTGGGTCGTAAATTCCACAAATGAAGTCCAAATACCCAAACAGGCCCAAAAAAGTTCTCTAAGAACCAAAGTGGTGGCCAACATGGCTGCCGCTCAGACAGAGAGAACGGTAGAGAAGTTACCTTTCATACAATGATGAATTTTCGTATATGTTTTGTACTCCGCTGATTCTGTATGTAGTCCAGAATGTCAAGAAAATAAGTGAAGTGGATACGTATACCATGTAATTTGCAATGCTCGTGAGATTTCGCAACCCACACTTCCTTTTGGAGAAAATGTACGACTTTACTCATACTTAGAAAATTTTGCAGTAATGGACTTGGCAAAAAAGTAAAATGTTTGGGGGAAAATCCTGCGACTCAGCATAGAATTGTCTGTTCATTGATTGCAGGAATGCTGAACTCCCAAAGGTTACCAAGGGAGCTTTGGGATGACGAAAGCTGCACTCCTCGGGTCAGCTCTCTATTTGTCCTCATGGTCCTGGACTGTGTCCGGCCTAAAATAACCCAAGCAGAAAAAATTCTGACACGTGAGGTTTAGGACATCCTGTACATTTGACTGTTAAAGCCGGAAATGGTATCCATTTTCTCCTATCATGCTGCAATTTTCTAGAAAATCTTCATTTGATAGGGGAAAGTAGAGGATATCTTTACCCTGGTAAAAATTGGCTTTAGAATCTATGTTCCCAAATGCCATAGACCTACAGCCGGCTATAAGATTTCTCATAGCATCTATTGAAGGTTATACACAGTTTCTTACAGTATTTGATAGACGATGGCGATAAAGTTATTGTTAGGCAGTAAATTGTTTAGCACGGCTGTTTGATTTCCTTCGCTTTCTAAATCCAGCTACCTATACTAATTCTATCGCTTTTTGTAACCGAATGTAAGAATTTCTACGGAATTTTGAACATCGGGCTCCTGTTGCAAATTTCAGCAGGGTGTCCGGGTTCAGCCCTAAGATTCCTCGTAGAGTAACTATCTGAGATCCTTGCCTCATACTCAGCAATACGTCAATGTATTTGAGGAGCTTTCCAGAAAAAGGGCACATATAGCATAAAATGGCCTTTGAGAAAAATGCATTCGAAGTTTCCATCATTATAATTATGGCCACTGACTGTGACTTACGTTCGAAATCGGGAGTCCAAGCTCCGATGTTAGTTATCATCAGTGACCGGAAAGCAATGATAGAAACTTATTTTTTTTTTTTTTATTTAGATTTTTATTTTGTAAACTTCCAAAGGAATTATATACAATATCTTTACAATGTAATAAATCAGAATACAAGAGACAACAGAGTAGTTTCTTAATTCTTGAAAGAAAAGGAAACAGAGATGAGTATAAGTGGTGAAACTACCACTAAATAACCCTCCCCGCCCCTAACAAAAACTAACACACATATAAATGAGTATGAAAATCAGTGATACAAATGAAAATGAAAATTAATGTAAAGATGATGTAAGAAAAGAGGAGCATAGTATAATTAAAAATACAGATCAAATCGAGGAGTGGCCAGCTCCCATGGTTTGCATCTTTTAATCTTCTAATTTCTTTACTGTTATCTAGCAACGTAATTGCCTCCTCATTAGTGTGTCTATGTAGACGAGCCTCATAGCAAGAGGAAATTTTTGTGATAAAGTCTCCCACAGGCTCAATGCCGAGATCTCTGTGGATATCCCTGTTTCGTTCATATCTGTGTACCCCACAGATTCTACGAAGTATTTTATTTTGAAGTGTCTGGATCATCTTAATGTTCGTGGGAGCAGCCGTTCCCCATATCTGGCATCCATATGCCCAGACAGGCCTAATACGCTGCTTATAAATAAGCAACTTATTGCCAAGGGATAATGGAGAACGACCTACCACCAACCACTGAAGGCGACTAAATTTCCAGTTGCATTCCTGACGTTTTAGCTTAATGTGGTGTTTCCACTTCAATTTACAATCGAGATTAAGGCCCAGATATTTAGCAAAATTTGATATGGGGATGTGGACATCTCCATATTGTAAAAATAAGTTATTGTTTATTATTCGGTTTGAAAAGATCATTAAAACGAATTTAGAAGGATTCATAACTATGTCTTTCTCTTGATTTCAGTCATATACCGAAGTTAAATTTTCTTGGAGTATGTCTAGAGCTACTTCTTGGGATAAATTGGACGCCGCATACGCTGTATCGTCCGCGTATTTAGCTAACATGGAATCCCGTACTGCAGGGGGTATGTCTGAGGTAAGAAGAAGATACAGCAAGGGACCCAGTTATAGGGATGTCGATTTTTTTGAAAAAATCGATTACGCGAATCGATTCGATTTTTTTCGAAAGATCGATTAATCGATTTAAAATCGTACCTCAAAAATCGATTTTTAAAATCGAATCGAAAAATCGTTTTTTCCCGCGCACGAGCTAATTTCAGGCTTAGAAATTTTTAAAGAGAAAGAAAGTTCTACTAGTGGCGTTGATTAAATCGGTAGGTAGGATAAAATAAGTAGGTAGTGAAAGTGAAAGTTCAACTAGTTCAAGGAATGTTTGACGTTTGACCGTTTTGACGGTTAAGAAGTTTTGTTTACAGGATTCATTCAAATTTCAAAGAGGTTATGGTCGTTATGGTGCTTGAAGATCTGTTCAGCAATTGCAATTAAACCTAAAAGAATGTATTAGAAAGTTTACCAAACGCTAAATACCTTCCTTCTGGACCCGCGTTTGAACGTAAGTAGGTTTGATGTGACGTTAAAAGAGTAATTTAAACTTTAAACAGAGCGAAAAAGTCTGAACGATTTTTTCGATTTTTTTAAATAGAAAATCGATTGAATCGATAAATCGCCTCTCACAAAATCGATTCGTCAGAATCGAATCGAAAAAATCGACATCCCTAACCCAGTACCGAACCCTGGGGTACACCTGCTAAAATAGGGAGGCTGTCTGATAACGCCTCGCCTACCCGAACTTTGAACGTACGATTCTGCAAATATGATTTTAGCGATCTGGCATGGCAGGCAGGTAAAATCTTGCCAAGCCTGGAGATTAAAAGTTGATGTGAGACTTTGTCGAATGCTTGGGCAATGTCTAAAAGAATTGCCGCACTATATTCACCTTTTTCTAACGCTTTCTCGATAAAGTTCGTTAATCTATTTAACTGTTCAATCGTTGCATGCCCTTTTCTAAAACCAAATTGTTGGGGAGGTAAGATCTTTTTTGCATTAACGACTTTTAAAAGGCGATCGATGTAAAGTCGTTCGAACAATTTTCCAATGACTGCAAGCAGGGAAATGGGTCTATATGATGACGGTTGAGCATAAGGTTTACCCTTTTTATGGAAAAGGATTATAATTGACTCCTTAAATTGTTGCGGTATATGCTCCAGTCTGATTATTGCATTGAATATCTCTACTAATTTGTGAACTGCTTTGTCCGGCAATTTTTTAAGAAGAAGCCCTGTAACGAGATCCTCCCCTGGGGCTTGGAAACTTATGATGCATTTTTCTCTTACGCAATTTTTGGCAATGTGCCCTTTTTCCGGAAAGCTTCTCAATTGTTAAGTCCACGTTCCTGCTATTAGGTAAGTAGGATGAGGCGTGCAAAAAAACGAACTCTATCTGCATACGAAATTGCTACAAATCGTAAACTAGAATTAATTTTCCTTGTGTTCAGTAATTTGTTCGTGCCTAACACTGAGGCTGAATTTAATTTTTTCATCCTCACAAAATAATTGTAATAAATTTCGATCATATAGATTTAACAGCACCATGAATGCGTAAGGTGCTTGTCAAGAACAGTGTTGAAGTAAAGGAGGGGTTGCGATTTGGGCCAAAATCGGCCCCTCCGCGGAATTGGATGATTTTTCGATACTTGGCAGTTGACGGTGCATATATGATGGAAATAATCGAGTTTAGCCGATACTCACGTTTTTTGGCTGCGAAACAGGGGCCTAAACATGGCTCCGTGGCCGAAAATAGCTGAAATTTCGCGTTTTTCGCGGTTCTACCTCAGATTTCGACCTGGGCCCAAAGGCGACGGGTGATGAGCTTCGAATATGGTGTCTGGGACATGTAGATACGTAACATACTTGAATATGATCAACCGTCGCCTTTGGGCCCAACCTCAAAATCGAACTTTTCCAACTCTTTACCCCGAAATAGCTGAAAATCCATGTATTCCGCGGTTCTACCTCAAATTTCGACCTGGGCCCAAAGGCGACGGTTGATGAGCTTCGAATATGGTGTTTGGGACACCCAGACACGTATCATACTTGAATATGATCAACCGTCGCCTTTGGGCCCAACTTCAAAATCGAACTTTTCCAACTTTCCAACAAAGCAAACTTCTCTGACTTCCTGAGGCCATGATAAGCACTGTGGAGTTACATTTGGTGAAAACTGCATTCACTCAAAAAGAACCTATCGTGAAGTTCCCATAATCAGATATCTCTCACCTGAGATAGTCATCAAATACAAACCTGTATGCTGTTTAATTACAGTGAGCTTTTCATAAAGGTAACATTATCAAGCACTGGAGAGCTCAAGCAAGCGATCAAGGAATCTGGAGCTGACAAGTAAACCTATACGTGCAATAGTAAAAAACTCAGTTTTCACAGTCATTCAAGTGACTTGTGACGGACAATATAGCAAGAAGATATGAATCCATTCTCTGTATATGAAGGCAAGTTCTGGGTTCGGTCCAGAACCTGAATAGAACGTTGCACAAACAGTACTTTTCAACTATTTCGAACTAAAAAGTCGGAAAAGTTCGATTTTGAAGTTGGGCCCAAAGGCGACAGTTGATCATATTCAAGTATGTTACGTATCTACGCGTCCCAGACACCATATTCGAAGCTCATTACCTGTCGCCTTTGGGCCAAGGTCGAAATATGAGGTAGAACCGCGGAAAACATGCATTTTCAGCTATTTCGGGCTAAAAAGTTGGAAAAGTTCGATTTTGAGGTTGGGCCCAAAGGCGACAGTTGATCATATTCAAGTATGTTACGTATCTACATGTCCCAGACACCATATTCGAAGCTCATCAACCGTCGCCTTTGGGCCCAGGACTAAATTTGAGGTAGAACCGCGGAATACGAGGGGCGTTCAATAAGTAAGTATCCCCCCCTCTCTAAAATCCATTAAAATGGACCAATTTTAAAAAAACTTGGGCTCAAAATCTTCCTTAGGATATTTTGAGTCCAACAAAACAAACCGCAACAAAATCGGACCATGTGCGGCCGAACGCGAGCCGTTTGAACGCGCCGAGGTGCTCGACGCTCCCGCCGAATCCGCGGGGATTTAAAGTTCGCGACAGGAGAAGAGCTTCTCTGCCAAAGCCTCAGTCGTTCATCACTGACGAAAAATCAAAAAAGTTCTTGTAGAATAAGGGGCTTACCTCACTTCTCCACATAACCAGCTCGATCCAAGCAGGTCTGATACTGAGACTAAGAGAACAGCTTTTGGATGCCACGCGCGTGGAAGTCTTTCAGCTGACCGGGGATGAAAGAGTGGATGGCTTGTTTCACCTCTTCCACTGATTCAAAATTAACTCCCCATGCAGAGTTCAGATTTCAGATACGATAGTAAATGGCAAACCAGACGACCATTTATTCCCGTTTCTGAAATCTGAACTCTGCATGAGGAGTTAATTTTGAATCAGTGGAAGAGGTGAAACAAGCCGTCCACTCTTTCATCCCCGGTCAGCTGAAAGACTTCCCCGCGCGTGGCATCCAAAAGCTGTTCTCTTAGTCTCAGTATCAGACCTGCTTGGATCGAGCTGGTTATGTGGAGAAGTGAGGTAAGCCCCTTATTCTACAAGAACTTTTTTGATTTTTCGTCAGTGATGAACGACTGAGGCTTTGGCAGAGAAGCTCTTCTCCTGTCGCGGACTTCAAATCCCCGCGGATTCGGCGGGAGCGTCGAGCACCTCGGCGCGTTCAAACGGCTCGCGTTCGGCCGCACATGGTCCGATTTTGTTGCGGTTTGTTTTGTTGGACTCAAAATATCCTAAGGAAGATTTTGAGCCCAAGTTTTTTAAAATTGGTCCATTTTAATGGATTTTAGAGAGGGGGGATACTTACTTATTGAACGCCCCTCGTACATGGATTTCCAGCTATTTCGGGGTAAAGAGTTGGAGAAGTTCGATTTTGAGGTTGGGCCCAAAGGCGACGGTTGATCATATTCAAGTATGTTACGTATCTACATGTCCCAGACACCATATTCGAAGCTCATCACCCGTCGCCTATGGGCCCGGGACAAAATCTGAGGTAGAACCGCGAAAAACGCGAAATTTCAGCTATTTTCGGCCACGGAGCCATGTTTAGGCCCCTGTTTCGCAGCCAGCCAAAAATCGTGAGTATCGGCTAAACTCGATTATTTCCATCATATATGCACCGTCAACTGCCAAATATATAAAAATCATCCAATTCCGCGGAGGGGCCGATTTCGGCCCAAATCGCAACCCCTCCTTTCTTGGTAGACTCAGATATTCTAATCAATCAAAAGTACACATAATTTGTCCTACCGGACGTATACAAAATATTCACCCTACTTTTCAGATGGAAAACGAACGAATAAGAATTGTATTCAGAATAGTGTATTTTGTCCTTTCGTCGAGAAAAATATCTTCGTGGGAAAAATCAGGAAATACGCTCTTGAGCATGTCCTAGATGTACTACAGACCACTACAGCTACCACTCCGATGTACTAGGGGACTACATCCGGAATCAGCAGAGTACAAAACATATACGAAAATTCATCATTGTATGAAAGGTAACTTCTCTACCGTTCTCTCTGTCTGAGCGGCAGCCATGTTGGCCACCACTTTGGTTCTTAGAGAACTTTTTTGGGCCTGTTTGGGTATTTGGACCTCATTTGTGGAATTTACGACCCAAAAAACCCATGCTGGGACACCTCACTCGACGATAAGAGCCTCATCAAAATACTTCACCCCGCAACGGCAGCCATTTGGCCGCTACATTGAAATTTTTGGGCTTCA
This sequence comes from Bemisia tabaci, assembly GCF_918797505.1. Classification (NCBI taxonomy): domain Eukaryota; kingdom Metazoa; phylum Arthropoda; class Insecta; order Hemiptera; family Aleyrodidae; genus Bemisia; species Bemisia tabaci. The sequence continues at coordinate 77,955,499 of NC_092794.1, forward strand.
ATAAACCTTCAGTAAAATTCTGACCTCATCAGTGAAATCTACGACCCAGAAAACCCTATGAAAGATACCCTACTCGGCATTTTTACGCAACTCTCGGAGATTTGACCCTATCGTGGAAATTTAGGCGGCCATATTGGATTTTGGGTAATCCCTTTGAGCCGGAGACAATTTAGGACCTCAAATTCGAATTCTACGACCAAATTTACATAGTGATGGACCCCATACACGACATCAAAAACAAATTCCAACATCTTCAACCCCCGAGCCCCCATTTTGGCCGCCATGTTGAATTGGAGGGGTTGGATGCAAAATGGAGCTTGACAACATCAAAATTATTTTTCAACACATCGAAAAGAAGAGATTAGGCCATTTTCCACACCTACTCTATTTAATATTCCACGGTAGGCTTCTTTTCAACATATGCCTGTGGACTAATTTATGCAGGCCCGCGCTGTGCCGCCGCCGCGCGGATCGCAGTGGCGCGGAAATCTTAAATCATAGACCCATCATGTAATATCGTTGAAAAGCTTAAAAGACGCTCTTATAATTGGTGAGTATTTAAAGTGACCTTAATAATGCGATTTTAAAAGATATATGGGTTAAAAGCTTTTTTTTCAGTACACAAAAACCGGTTTCTATGAAAAAAACACCCTGTATAATGTCAAAATCAAAAATTTTGTGATTTTGTTATATTTACCTTTCAATGGGCCTATTGCAAACTTTTGCTAGAGCAGAATGAGGAGTTGTTTCCTATAGATAATGCCTCAAAAATCACGATGAGCGCATCGGCAAAGTCTGAAATGCACTTATAAATTCACAATCTGCGTAAGAAATTTGCGTTATTTTGAGCTTCCTGCTCCAAAAACGATACTACTGCACAGGTGAACATTTTGTTAGAGGAGTCGCTCCATCGTCGGCAATATTCATCATGGCCGACGCTTGCGCAGTTCCTCGCGTAATTCGAGGAGAGTTCAAGGTCAATTAAGGCGGGCGAGGAAAATATGAACGTAAACACGCCGATTGTTATCTGGTTTAATCCTGTTCAGGTGTTATCTCGTCCCATCACACGTGTTTTGGCGGACTGGCGTCGGCCATGATGAGTATTGCCACCAATGGAACGACTCCTGCAACAAAATGTTCACCTGTACCGTAGTATCGTTTTTGAAGCGGGAAGCTCAAAAAACCGCAAATTTCTTACGCAGATTGTGAAATTATGAGTGCATTTCAGACTTTGCCGATGCGCTCATCGTGATTTTTGAGGCATTATCTGTAAGAAACAACTCTTAGTTTTGCTCTAGCAAAAGTTTGCAACAGGCCCATTATCTATCAAACAAAAAAAAGAAAAATTAAATCGGTTCAGTGGATCTCGATCTACAGGGTTATCCAAAAGTCACTGACCACCCCTGTAACTTTTTTCCAAATTGAGATAGAAGTTTGAAACTTTGGGAATGTTCCTCGGTCTAAAGTAGCAACTTTTTGGTCCCCCCAAAATTTTGGAGGGCGGCCCCCCTTAAGGGGGGCGGGGGCTAACTTTTTTTTTTCAAATGGCAACCCCCCCTTTGTGATACCTCATTCGAAAGATAATAAAAAAAGAAAATTTTTGGCGCAAACCGCAGGTCAAAATGTTCATTTTTGACAAAATGGCGGCCGGTCAAAGTTCAAAATGGCGGAAATTTGGCATCTCCGTTGTTTATTGACGGATTGGTGTGAAACTCGGAATTCTGGGGTTTTTTGAGATAAGAAAAACGATTCTGGCATCGGTTTTCCAGAAAAGTCAGTCTTTTGCAAAATGGCGGCGGTCAAAATGGCGGCCTAGAGCGGGAAGTGGATATTTAGGCTGCATATCATTGGATCTGCATGAAACTTGGTATCCGGGGGTATTTCGGCACGAGAAGAACGAATCTTTCATTGGATATCTGAAATTTTGACAAATTCCAAAATGGCGGCGGAAAAATTGCGGGAAATCAGTTTTACGGCCCTTTACCGATGGATTAGCATGAAATTATTTGATATTTCAAGAATCTAATGAAAGATTCTTTTTAATCCAGCCAAAAACCGCCAGGATATCGAATTTCATGCAAATCCATCGGTAAAGAGCCGTAAAACTGATTTCCCGCAATTTTTCCGCCGCCATTTTGGAATTTGTCAAAATTTCAGATATCCAATGAAAGATTCGTTCTTCTCGTGCCGAAATACCCCCGGATACCAAGTTTCATGCAAATCCAACGATATGCAGCCTAAATATCCACTTCCCGCTCTAGGCCGCCATTTTGACCGCCGCCATTTTGCAAAAGACTGACTTTTCTGGAAAACCGATGCCAGAATCGTTTTTCTTATCTCAAAAAACCCCAGAATTCCGAGTTTCACACCAATCCGTCAATAAACAACGGAGATGCCAAATTTCCGCCATTTTGAACTTTGACCGGCCGCCATTTTGTCAAAAATGAACATTTTGACCTGCGGTTTGCGCCAAAAATTTTCTTTTTTTATTATCTTTCGAATGAGGTATCACAAAGGGGGGGTTGCCATTTGAAAAAAAAAAGTTAGCCCCCGCCCCCCTTAAGGGGGGCCGCCCCCCAAAATTTTGGGGGGACCAAAAAGTTGCTACTTTAGACCGAGGAACATTCCCAAAGTTTCAAACTTCTATCTCAATTTGGAAAAAAGTTACAGGGGTGGTCAGTGACTTTTGGATAACCCTGTATAGCGGCTCAAAGTATGCGTCCGGATGCCATTTTGAATGGCCGCCATCTTGGATCTGCCACGATTTTGGAAATGCCTCTTTGACTCAAAACGCTTAAAATATCATCTAGCTATACCTCCCAAAGTGGCAAAACTGAATCACAATTTGCAGCATTTGGCTCTTTTTTGGCGCTAAGCCACCGTACTATTCGGCATAAACTACATTTATTCTACATGATTACTGAACCTTACCTGATGGCAAAATAGTCATTCGGAGAGGGTCAAGATCCAAAGGATATTGGTTTTTGAGCCACAAAATTTGTGCTTTAGGACGAGCATCAATGAAACAACTTAGAAAGGCTGTTTCTCCCGCATAAACTTGAAGGTTTCTACGCCCTTCTTTCAAAGGATGAAAACCTGTTAATAAAATAAAATAATATAAATAAAAGAAGATGTGTTATATGATACAAGTTATAAAAGAGAGAGAGTTATAAATGCGTATCTGCAATTGAGGCAATGCATGAAAAAAGGATACTTTTTTTGGATGTGTCCTTTTTGCATAAATCTGGTCTATGCACCCCTCATACCTTCCACTGACAACATACCGGATATGAACTCGACAAATCCTAACTGAGTGCAAGATCAATTATTTTGTGGGACAACATTGTGACATATTGGGTGAGGTTTTTGGGTTTTTGATAATGAAGAATTGCAAGGGCTTAATTGACACATATTTATTCACTATTTCATTTGTGGTCTACACACACACACACACACCCTCACCCTCACCCTCACCCTCACTCACACACACACACACACACACACACACACACACACACACCCTCACACACACACACACACACACACACACACACACACACACACACATATTTCTAAGCTCTAAGAGTGAGCTATGAGGTGACACGGGTCTGAGCCGTGGTTGTGAACGCGTCCGGGGCGTGTTGGAGATACGGATCTGAGCCGTGATGGTTACGGGCCTGAGCCGTGATATTTACGGGTCTAGCCGATGACTGGGAGATGGGTTCTCTTTCACATTTTGACTGATACTGTGTTTTGGCCTATGCCCCGGCCACTATTTATAGTCGATCGCCGACTCCCCACCAGGCTGGTTTGCACCGCTTTGCTATGGGGAATCGAGCGATCGAGCTGCAACTAGCGGCCGAAGTTGGAATTGCTTCGAGCGGGCGCGTCGGCACGCCACGCGCATTACTGAGTGCGAGTGCCGCGCCGCCACACGACTGCACAGCCACCGATCATGCAGATACGATCAGCGGCTCATCACGAACCTTGATGGCAGTTATATTCATGGTCTTTTCTGCATTCTGTGCTTTTTTTCTGCCCTAAAAAGACAACTGCCCCTCCTCAGTTCCGTTGAGGCGAGAATATGATCAGGAAATCAAGGAACAACTCGAAGATTTTCTTTTACTTTTCCTGTGACATTGATCTCACCTTGACATTTCATGTACCAATATTTGTGGAACTGTTCTTCAAAGCAGTTTGCATTAATGTCAAGTCAAACAATGGTTTTCTGGCTCTTATCAAATTTGTTCATGAGCTCAAAATCTTTATACAGTTTTAGTATACATGCATTTTTTTCTCATTTCTTATGAGTAAAGCATATAAGTTTTACTTTTTTTTACACACGCATGCACATTGCACAATATAAAGGAATAATGAGATAGAGAATGAGACAAAAGAGAATTAACATATAATTTAATTGAGGCATTGGGAGCAGAAAAGGTATTTATCTTTTGAGGTGTTTCAGAATCATATTTCAGAGAGGAAACTACAGTTTGAATATTTCCTCCAATTTCACACCGAGAAATCATTTAAGCAAACCAATCCTCCGTCTGCAGATGTGAAAGATTAAATAATCAAATGTTGCTTATAAAAGTCGTGAAATCAATCTGTATAAATCAATGTATATGAATAAATAAATAAATAAATAAATAAGAAACGAAATAAATATATTTCGTTCCAAGAATTGTAGAAGCATAAAGAATATCAATAAAAGTTACAAGGAATTACATGCATTTGCTTTGACCATTAGGAGTGAGTTTTTAGCGGGGCACAGACAAGGCTTTCATAAAAGACGAGTAATTCTTCCTTAGATAGAGCAACAGTTGACAGACAGGAGACAGGTAGAACAAAATTATTTCAATGATACCAGACAATTATTCTTCCATCTTGTAAAAAGTAGATCATGACCCATCAAACTGCCCTGAACCTGACTAAGTGAAATAGGAATTACATTATTTAAAGGAGTCACTCCTTATATTCAAAATACAGTTTACATAATTTGAGATAAATACCTTCGACTTTCTAACATCATTTCTTCAGCAAAATTGACAAAATGACTGGCTGTGAGCTGATTAAAAGAAAATAACAACAACAGGGGAACTTACATGCAGCGATTACTGATGCCGTTCTGCTAACGATGGTTCCATACTTTTCAGAAGATGCAACACATTGGTATTCTTCTCTTGCTTGACTACACCCTTCTTGTCCGAAAAAAACGTTACTGAGAACAAGCGAGCCATTGCCTAGGGTTTTACTGTGATTGAAAGCAAAAAAATTCCAAGAAATTAAAATTGAGTGAACTTGTGATACTAGTCAATAGCTTGGAATAACTACACAACATCAACATCCTATGCGAAGCTCCATCAAGTTAGCAACAGTGCCGCTTACGGAAAAAAAAAAAAAAAAATCCTCGAGACATTGATAGTGTTGGCCACTATTAACTGCCTTATCCATGAAATTAGTTCCTGATACCACTGTCATCCATACAGTGATGTCTCCTGTAGATTTTCTAGCAAACGGTTAGTTTCTGAGAAAAAATCAATTAAACCATTGGATGTAGCACACGCTCAGCTTAAGTGTAAGCCCTCATTTTTCAAAACTAGATAACTGGAATTTTTCCACACTGACATAATTTATTACCTCAAAGCTGCTTTAAGAAAGTATATAGATTTCCATGAGCTTAAGAAGTTTCAATTTCTTAAGCTCGTATATACGCATGAAAAATAGGAAAAGAAGAGAAAATAATACAGTTTACTATTAACTGTAAATTTACTTTCCTTCGTAAACTCTGTTGAGATTCAGGTATATTTGAAATCTTAGCACAAGTTTGAGAATCTCTTCGTCAAAGAACTTGGCAGGTTGGTTTCCTTCATCAATTCATCATGAAATTTTGAGCCTCATCAACAGTGTCCATTCGCTTTCCATCAAGAACCTACTTTAATTTTGGAAAAAGAGTGGTGACTAATGAAGGATAGACTAGGTTCCAAAATTAGAAAAGGTTCTCCGTGGATAAAGCATGGACACTGATGATAAGGTGCAAAACTTGGTGATGAATTGATTCAATAACCAACCTGCTGAGTTCCTTGACGGAAGGATTCTCAAGCTTGTACCAAGACTTAAAAATGCTTGGATCTCAATGGTAATTATGGTAAAAACTAAATTGGAAAGTTACAAGTAAACCATACTGTCTCTCTTGCGATTAACTCTCAAGAACATTAATTAATTCAAGAGGTTTTCAAACTTTATCGAAGCAGTTTAATGGTACTCAGATCCAGCATTAAGAATGATGACAGAGGCGAAGGAAATTGTTTCTTTGAGTGTTCTTGAGATCCGATTTAAAAAAATGAGAGCTCAACTTAAAGCTGAGAGTATACTGCATCCAACAGTTCACTAGTTTTTTTTTTTTCGACCACTAACGAATCACGACAAAATCCGTCTGAAACCTCATTAACTTCCTGGATGACTCTTGGTTGAAATTTAACAACTTGAATCAGAGAGCTCTGAAAAAGTATATATATCATAAGAAACATTTACATAAGATCAAAAAAGAAATAATAGCTAATGGAGTTCCCACAAGAACTAAGTGAGAAAATGACTTATTACTAAAGTTAAACCAAGGAAAAACAACATAAACTACCCAAATAGGAAATCCAAAACTGATAGAAAAAAAAACAAAGTGACAGGACCCCCCCCCCCCCGGGCACCCGGTGTGTGAAAAAAAAAAGTGAAAAAAAAGAGCCATTTTCCTGATTAGTTAGAAATTAGATAACTGTGATGTATACATTTTGGAGGCTCTCAAGACAAAAATAATTTTGACACAGAACCTTGCTACCGGAGCAAGCCATCACTTGCACATTAATACATATTGGAGATGAGACAATGATGGGGATCGATAATTTCTTCAAAAATGCATTTGACTGGGACATTAGTCCCTCCCATCAGGTGGAGGAAAGTGACGACCGTGGATGCCCCTCCGCGATTTGACTTGCTGAAGTAGCAAAAGTTTATCTTTCCTTCTAAGAAGATTATCGGTGGCGTGGGGATCGAAAAACTGCTCAACGATAGTAAAGTTCAAGTTTTGAATAGCTATGAGCCGACTTGTGTTTTTTTTTTTTTTTTTTTATAGTTTCATTGCATATGTATAAATCTCTCTGATATAATTGTTATCTTCTCTCTGATTGCATAAGTAATTATATCCTCATTTCATTTTCTTTCCCTTCCATTTTTTTTCTTTTTTGTAGCATCTGTGTCCATTTACAATTATTATTTTAATATAGCTTTCCCCTAGTATAAATTCGATACTTCAAACAGAACCAAATCGTTTTGATGACATTTCCGGCTGTACCATGGGTTTTCCCAGGAAAGCAGCCTCTCGTCCCTCTCGGACTCCACTGTTGCCAGATAAGTTGCTTTTTCAGCACTTTTCCCAATTCAAATCTATGTAAGATATTCACATTTATCACAAAATCTGGCAACCTCTCGAGTGAAGTAGAAAAAAGTGGAACTGGCTGAAAGTCTGAATCCTTCGAGATATATATAATTACTAGCCGTTCTGGACGCGCTTTGCGCGTCCGTCACGGCCAGCCAAGGGGCTGCACCCCCTGGACCCCCGAATTCGGCTCGCTCCGCGAGCCATTTTTCTCAGTGATTGGACATTTGATCGCTGAGATGTATACATTTTGGAGACTCTGGAGGCAAAAATGATTTCGTCACAGAACCTTGTTGCCGGAGCATGCCATCATTTGCACATGAATAGATGTGTGGAGATGAAGCGATGATGGGGATCGATCATTTCTTCAAAAACGCATTTGACTGGAACGTCATCTCATCGGGTGGACAGTTCATGGATCTCCTTCCGCGATTTGACTCGCTGAAGTAGCAAAAGTTCATCTTTACCTCTTCAGAAGATTATCGGTGGCGTAGGGTAGAGTCCCTTTATACCCAGAGTAACGACAACTCGATTATCAGCTGACTGGCAGCCGACCTTGGCTGGCCATGGAGGCCGAAACTAGTGCACTCAAACGAACGATATTGGGGGATAAGGATCAGGAATCCTGCGATGTCTGTCACACAGAAACAACAACATCAACAAATTGATCAATTAAAAAGAAAATGAGATTGGTTTGTGAATAATTTCTTAATCTATTTTCATTTTGGACCGATGGCAATAACAATTTACTCTTGATAAACCACAATTAGGTAATATTTTCATTATTCTTGTTCACATACGAGGTACCGCCATCTTGGTGCACTAGTTTCGGCCTCCATGAGCGAGAACCAATCAGAATTGGATTTTTTTTTAGGCCACTTTCAGCCCAATCCTGGCCCAACCAAAAGTGAGTTGTCGTAACTCTGGGTATAAAGGGACTCTAGCGTAGGGGTCTAAAAACTGCTCAACGATAGTATATAGTTCGAGTTCCGAATCGCAATGAGCCCACTCGTGTTTTTTTCTTATAGTTTCATCGCATATGAATTTCTCTGATGTTTTTGTTTTATTCTCTCTGATTGCATATTAGTAATCATATCCTAATTTCATTTCCTTTCCCTGTCCTTTTTCCCTCTCTGTAGCATCTGTGTCCATTTACAATTATTATTTTAAAATAGCTTTCCCTTGGTATACAATTGATGCTTCAAACAGAATCAATTGTTTTAATGACATTTCCAGCCAAATCATGGGTTTTCCCAGGAAGGCATCCTCTCGTCCCTCCCGGACTCTATTGTTGCCCGATAAGTTGCTTTTTGAACACTTTTCTCAATTCGAATCAATGTAAAATATTCACATTTATCGCACAATCTGGCAACCTCACGAGTGAAATAGAAAAAGGTGGAATCGCTGAAAGTCTGAATCCTTCGAAGTTTATATTAATGAAGAAATGACTGTTACCTGGTACAAATGCATAGTGTGGGAGCCATCCAGGCAACAAACTCTTCAAATTTAAGTGCACGATACATGTAACTTTCAAATGGTAATAATCTTGTGTCCTTTAATTTGAAGAGTTTGTTGACTGGATGGCGCGCACACACACACACACACACACCCTCACACCCTCACACACACACACACTCACCCTCACACACACACACTCACCCTCCCTCACACACACACGTGTATATATATATACACACACACACTCAAACATTTCATGTAAGTCCCACATTTTTTAATAAATTTTGGGACTTGAATTTCCTCTTTACTTTTCTTTCTATTCTCATCGCGAAACCTTGCCCCCCCCCCCCCCAGGGCCTCCGCTGCCGTCGAGTGAACATAATGGAGAATTAGCATGCACATTTTTTATAGCTTCATCTGAAAGTGCTTGAAGAGCTAATTTCACAGTATTTTTTAAAAAAAAAATTATGATATGGGAAATAGAATAGAAATAGATTTAAAAGAGAGAAAATGCACTACCTAGTGACGTCATCTGGCAGCATTTCCCACTTAAACACACATATATTAGCAGATTAGATCATTTTGTCATATCTTCTCTAATAATTGTTCAATTCATGAACCAAGGGTATCCTCGTGCTCGGTTCACTCAGTAGTTTCCACTTAAACTTGAAATTCATCAAATTTCAGACACCTAAAAATTCACTATTCTTGACAAACTCATAACGCTCTTCCTTGCTGTATCGCATGTGTCTCCTAACTTTCCATCTAGGCGCTTAGCGTACGGAGCCTTGACACACGGTTGCTTGAGGCTATCAATGTTATATTTAACTTGATGCTCCTGTTGTCGCTCCAGTTGTTGATTGTCTTCTTGATCGTTCTGCGACACCGGAGTGGGTAAAGCTACATCTGCTCTGAGGAAACAGTGGTTACTACCGCAGAAGAGTCCTCTCCAAACTCTCACCTGCTGGATCTTCAGGTTTGTGACCTGTTTAACGAGCACATGGTCAATGATAGATCTAGAGCCACGAGTAGGTTGGACCCAAGTATATTTGTGAATATTTTTGTGTTGGTAGAACCCATTCCATACTTTTAATTCCCTTTGCTTGCAAACGTCGATGATGCGGCTTCCAGTGTCATTCACCGTAACTTCCCCAAATGGGCCGACGATTTTACTGTTCATTCGGGATCCCGTTCTTCCATTTAGAACTCCCAACACAAGGACTTCTCTCCTACGTTCTACTTTCACTACCTCCTCGTCCAGTTCTTTAAAAAACTGATCCTTAAGTGCAATGGTAGCATCATCATTGACCCCATATACTCCCAAAACAGTGACTCTATGACCGTGCAATATTAGGTTCATCTTCATCATGCAAGCGTTGATGGCCTCCCAGTTCTTAACACTTTTCACTCTGAATTCTTTGCAGATCATAATTGCAACACCTTGTTGTGCATGCTGATGTTTCAGCACTCCACTGTAGAATAAAACCTAGTCCCCAAAGCTCTCTGATCCATGGATTTTTGTCTTCGTTTCCGTTATTCCCGCCACAGCTATCCTGTTGTTCCTCATCTCCTATAGGTACCACTTTTGTCAGTTTCTTGGAAATTCTCTGTACATTTCAGGTTCCAAAAATGTCAAGATGTATGGGCGGGACAAGGGGGGAAAAGGACGGCACACACAGAATAACGCCAGTAAAATCGGCTTTTCATACTAACAAACTTTATTCACAAAACAGATACTTATATACAGGTAATTGTCCTCAGTCAACGCTCGCAGGCAAGGTGCATTCGTCAATATTGAAGAGTAAACATTAAACATAGAAAGGTCGTTCAACACTTATCAGTTGTTGCCATATTTCATGACACCCCCACTTAATGTTAACGCTTTAATTATACTAAGCCTAGTTTCTCTCTCAAAAAACAAAAATGTACCCTGGGTGGGCCTTTGGTTAAAATATCAGCTAACTGTTTTTTACTCTCAACGTACTCAAGAGAAATTCTTCCTTTCTTCCATAAATCTGAAATATAGTTATATTTTATGTCCATATGTTTGACTCGTTTATTATTTGAAGGGTTCTTAATAATATTTATACACCCTTGATTGTCTTCGTGCACTCTGACTGAGTTGACTCTGATTTGAAAACCTGCCAACAGTTTTTCCAACCAAATCCCTTCCTGGATCGAACTGCAAAGGGATATTAATTCAGCCTCAGTACTCCATAGGGCAACACAATTTTGTTTTCTCGTACTCCAAGACACTGTGTTCCCAAATACTTGAAATAGGTATCCTGAAACAGATTTCCTGTCACTTATATCTCCCCCCCCCCCCAGTCAGAGTCCACGAAGCAATCAAGCACCTGGTCTGTATTATGATTTTGATAAATTAATTCCAGGTTCATTGTTTCCTTTAAATATCTCGGAACTCGTTTTAAATAGACCAAAAGTTCATGCGTAGCTTTACCTTGAAATCTACTGAAATAATTTATGGCAAAACTTAAATCCGGGCGTGTTCCCAACATTAAATACATAATACATCCTACCATTTCCCTCACCTCTTTTACAATAACATTGGATTCTGGTTGAGCTGATAAATCTAGTTTCAATTGTGCATCTATTGGAGTAGAAATTGGTTTACATTCCAACATATTATATTTTTCCAACACCTTTAAGATATACTCTTTTTGACTCAATTTGATTTTTTGCTGTTTAGGATCAATCTCGATTTCTAATCCGAGGAAATGTTTCAATGTTCCTAAATCTACAATATCAAATTTCTTGATTAGCTCAGATTTATATCTTTCAATTAGTTCATGGCGAGAAGCACTTATAATTATGTCATCAACAAAAATCAAAATAAAAATTAATCCTTCCCCACATTCTTTTGTGTATAAACAGAAATCGTTTTCAGATTGGATAAAACCCAGTTTCATTAAAAACTCATTGAACTCTGAATTCTAGACCTTTGCTGATTGCCTTAGCCCATATAATGCCTTATTCAATTTTAATACAAATCCACTCTTACATTTTACACCTTCAGGGGGATAAATGTACACATTTTCATTCAATTTTCCGTTCAGGAAGGCAGTTTTTACATCTAATTGAGCAAATTCATAACCATACTGGTTTCCTACGGCTAAAAGGGTTCGAATGGTAGCCATTCTAGCAACAGGAGAATATATTTCTTCATAGCAAAAACTGTCTTTCTGAGCAAACCCCGAGCTACTAAACGACTTTTGTATTTTTCATCTGCATGAGGTTTGTATGTAAAGACCCATTTTGTATCAATGATCTCGGCATTACTGGGTTTTGGCACCTCAGTCCATATTTTCTTTTTGTTAATTGATTCTAACTCCCGATTCACTGCCTGATACCATTCTTTCTTGTCCTCTCTAGAATCCAACTCAGAAAAATTTCTTGGAATATCATCGACTAAAGCAATGGCATTGTATGCAGAATAGAGTACAAAATCTTTAAGATGTGCTGGTAATTTTACCTCACGTTTGGGCAAAACCCCTGGGTTTATCTCTTTTTCGGGAGTTTCGAAATCGGAATCAGGTTCTTCTTTTGAGCTATTTAATTGAGAATCACTTTCCTCACTTGATTCACTTGAAGAATCACTTTCAGTTTCACTGATCTCATTTTCTTTAGTAAATGTATTCTTTTTATTATCTTTTTCTTTTAACTGGAAATGTTCTTCAAAGTCCGGTAAAACAGCATGATTCCCAAAATACAACTCATTTTCATTGAAAATTACATCTCTTGAAACGACCACTTTTCCTTTTTCTGGACTCCATAGTCTATACCCATTGTTGCAATACCCTATCATAATGCCTTTCTCGGTCTTCGAGTCTAACTTCTTACGCAACTCCTTCGGAATATGGCGGTATGCAATCGAACCGAAAATTCTCAGATTGCTTACGTAAGGTTTTTTACCATACCATACTTCCGCAGGTGTCATTTCATTGAAATATACCGTCGGACTTCTATTTATTAAAAAAGCTGAACTTAAAACTGCTGCTGGCCAAAATTTCTTGGGCATATTAGAATCAATCAACATTGCCCTAGCTTTCTCTACAATTGTTCGCATAAAACGCTCTGCTTTACCATTTTGTTCTTGTGAATACGGAATAGCATAATCGATCGTAGTCCCGTTTTCTTTACAATAAATTTTAAATTCATTTGAAATATATTCTCGGCCGTTATCACACCTGAGCACAGAAATTTTCTTTTCAAACTGGGCCTGAGCCATTTGTGAGAATTCTTTGAAGCAACCAGATACTTCGCTCTTGTTTTTGATTACATATACCCAAACAAAATTCGAGTAATCATCAACAAAAATCACGAAATATTTTTCGCCGTTCATGCCCTGAGGTGATATTGGCCCCCCTACATCGGAGTGTACTATTTGTAAAACTCGTGCACTCTTACTCCGTGTTTTGAAAACTGATCTCGTTTGTTTACTAGCTATGCAAGATTCACAGAATGCGACCTTGCTGCCTCGGACCTTTTCCAAGCCACTGACCAGATTGTTATGAATCAGCTTCTCTAAGTATGTGTTGCTGATATGGCCAAGTCTTTTACGCCATTTCATAGCTAATTCATTGTCAACTTCTACGACCAGAGCTTGATTCATAACAACCTCGAAATGAATTTTCTAAAGATTTTTCACATATCCCACACCAATTATCTCATTTTCACAGGATAGAGTTACTTCCTCATTTTCAAAAATTACTTTTATAATCGCCAAGTTCAGTTTTCTTACTGATAGGAGATTTTTCCTTAGTTTTGGGACTTGCAGAACGTTTTTTATGCAGCAATAGATTTTTTTATTCCCTACTTCACTCAACACATTTATATTTCCGATACCAACATCCTCAATGAACTCATTTTCTTTTGCTATGGCAATATGTATAGGTTCCTTTAGTAATGTTAGTTCACTAAATAAATCCTTTTGAAACACTAGATGATCAGAACCACCAGAATCGACATAGAATTCAATGCAATTTTTATTTTCACTCACTGCTTTTTCTGTTAAAAAGCAAATGCTGCCAGCTGCGTCCTTGTCTGCATGGTAGCCTGATTTTTGATCTGAATTCTTCTTGTCGCCTTTTCCTTTGTTTGGTCCACTCCTTCCATTGTTGTGGCCGCTGTTGCTGTTGTTCTGCTGCTTAGGTGGTTTCTTACATTCTCGTTTCCAATGTCCAGGGATGCCGCAGTTGTGACACTTTCCCTTCCTTGTCGCCTGAAACGCCGTTGTTCCAGATTCGTCCTTTGTGCCCAAAGTCCTCACGCCACCTCGTGATTCTTCTGCCGCGAGTCTCGCCACCAAATTCTGAAGAGTCTTCTCCCTCGCTTCTGTTGATTCCCAAGACGTGGCAAAGTACCTGAAACTTTCCGGGAGAGATACGAGCACTTTGGAGATTAACATGTTGTCGCTAATCCTGCATTCTGTCTGAGCCAGTTGATACGCCAAGTTCTGCAGTTTTCCGATTTGATCCACCAGTTTACTTCCTTTCGTCATCCTGAACCCATAAAACTCCTGAAGTAGGTTGCATCTCCTTTGTGCCGTATTTCTCTCGTAAAGCTCAAGCAACTTTGTCCACATCTGGAAACTCGTTGTCGCTGTCATGATGTGCGTCAAGATTCCCGTCTCCACAGTTTGGACGAGTATCTTCTGTGCCTGCACGTCCTTAAGATCCCGTTGGTGCGCTTCCTCTGCATTCGTTGATGATCTCGCTTGCCTCCCTTCCACAATGCTGAAGGCTTCCTTATCCTTAAGCAAGATCGTCACCTGAAACTTCCATATTTGAAAGTTGTTTCACCACGAAGTTTCTCGATTTTTATGAATGCCTTCTCCATCTTGGCTGCTATCCTGAGTTTGGCGCCCGTTCTCTGCTCCTGGACCTCACGTCAGATGTCCACCTGCTAGAACCGCCCAAAGCTCCCTCTGGATGCCTGCTGCCTCAGAGACGCTGTCCTGGAGTTGTGGATGTAACCTTTTTGAGTTCTTGTACCTCTGCTCGTAGCCTTTTCTGAGTCCTATAGTTCAATTTGCACCACCAAACCAAAATATAAGCCAGTACTAGTGCGATGATCAGTCCGTACAAGAAGTAGTTGTGATAGTCCACTGCAACCTCCTGCTCCACGATTTGAGTCTGAGTGTTGACGTTCTCCTTGGATTCTTTACTAGACGAGTCGAACCAGCCCATTGGATAAGTGACTTATAATTTCGGTTCGGTGCAAACTTGAACAAAGACAAAGATACCAGCTATTTGCAGAGTTACTTACTCACGATGACTGCAGTGACTGCTGTAGTGACTGGGCTCCATAACCTGTCAAGATGTATGGGCAGGAGAAAGGGGGAAAAGGACGGCACACACAGAATAACGCCAGTAAAATCGGCTTTTCATACTAACAAACTTTATTCACAAAACAGATACTTATATACAGGTAATTGTCCTCAGTCAACGCTCGCAGGCGAGGTGCATTCGTCAATATTGAAGAGTAAACATTAAACATAGAAAGGTCGTTCAACACTTATCAGTTGTTGCCATATTTCATGACAAAAAATAATTGTTCTTTTCCGTGATTCAAGTCGAAGATTCCAATTCTTTCGAAGGTAACCGAGGCATACGTTGTTTTGGGTTTCTTTGACTTTGTATTTATTTCCGAGGATCGGGGAGTCAGCCCTATGCCGTAACCCCCAGCCTGGAGGACCGGGGTTTGATTTCGGAGTTGCCTCTCCTAGACAGGTTGCTTTCACATCAGCTAAGAGCCCTGCCTACCCACCCCCCTTTGAGGCAGGGGCCACCAGCTGGGGTCCACAAGATTGCTGAACCTGTGACATTACAGTCCCCCATTTCGTAGCTCTGGAAATAAAATTAAGAAAAATGTCTATGGTAGTTTGATATTAATCTGTCTAGATTGAGAAAGCTCTAAAACCATGGACACCGTCATTCATTAAAGACTGATTCTACTGAGGTATTAACATTATTTTTAGAATTTCCAGAGATTCCTTTGGTACACAACTGTTAACATACCTGTTATCATCAGGCTGCAGCATTAGATATTGGCCATCTGATGACCGCCATTTGATGTTAGGACTAGATCCATCTTCAGCATGTGCTACGCAATCAAGCAAAACACTGTGACCTGGAGCGACGATAGCATCCTTTGGCTCTTCAATGAATTGTATACCTGCATCATGAACACCTATATTAGGGATAGCAAATTGGACTGAGTAGTTAAGTTAGAAAAGGTATTCCAGGAAAAAAGTGCAAAGTGCCATTCTAAATTGAAAGTTGATAGAAATGATGAGGCCTGAGCTTTTTTGCTTTAAGATTCCTTCATATCTCTGATTATTTTATGTTTTGGAAAGAAAACTAACCAAAATATCTCCTTGAAATCCTTCAGGGTTACTATCAAAGAGTAAAGAAAATTTAAGGCGAACTCCGAGAAAAATTGCTGCCCAGTTTTCATTTGAAAGGAAATTAAATATGAAGTAGACTCACAACACCGTAATGGAAATGCGCGTCAATCAACTTTGGCCATCTATCAACTTATTACTTCACCTTTAAGATGATTAGTCCTGGGTTCTTTGAGTCGTCAAACTGGCGTGAGCTTTATCAAATCGATTCAGTAAAAAATCTCAGCAGTTTTTCACATCTGAGACTTTGTCTCCACGGGCCATTTCACAGGATTTGTCCCTGGAAAAAATCCCACTTACATAGTTGGGAAAAGTATTGAGTTAATCAATATTTTTCCTAGTCCCAAGTATGGTCCTTGTACTCAAAGGACCCACCGAGAGAGGAAGAAGTGAAAACGAATTGTGCGATATTTTGTTGATTACTCCATTATTAATGTTTGTTTAGTTAAAATAATGTGTCTAATTGTCAATTGAGTGCAATTATTATTTTAAGCCGAGTTAAATACTCGACTTTAACTAATTTATCTACCCGCGCAAACTAGTCGCAGGACTGTAGGAGCCCCCTCCCGTGGAGACGGTAACTGGGAAAAATCCCAGAAGTTTCATTCCTGTGATACGAACTTGAGACAAATCCCATGAAATCGGCCCGTGGAGACTAGGTCTGAGCTAAAAAGAGGACAATACCACCTGGGCATGAGCCTAATGAATCATCCATGACAACTAAAGTTGCAAAATTCAGAGAAATGAGAATGGGATTTTTCTTGGAAAAATTTTTGCATTCCGATCACGCGAAGGATCCAGGACGATTCAACTGAATGTAAACATCGGTCATGCTATAAGCAAGGAGTATTCTGGTTTAAAAAGTGTATTTGTCTCACGAAACCGGAATTTTGATTCTGCAAGATAGACATTTTCACCTTGTTAACGAACTTACCTTTCACAGGGTAGAGAAAGATGAAGAGTAAATATTTCCGTATCATATCAAGGACTGGTGGTTAGTAGGTTTAGACGGATTGATGACTGACATGTGTCATAGGAAAAAATAACTTTGATGAGACAAAATAAACAAGTTGATCACGGCAAATTCAGAACTGGTAATAGGTAAACAACTACAAATCAAAGTTTGTGCCACAACATTGGTGGTACATTATAATATTATGGAAACATTGGGAACTTGAGTTATCGGAATTTACTTAATAGAGTTGTATGAACCCATGGTTGGTAATTTACTAGGGTAAACTCATGCCCCGCACAATTAGACATGTTTATTGTTCTAACACATTAAGGTGATTCCAAGTGATCTAGGGAAGGCAACCGCCACCACGTAGCGCTGCTACGTGAGTGAGTCTTCAGGAAGGAATTGTCGTCGCCACTTTGATTTTTATGAAGGAAATCGATCCATAACGTGTAGCCGCATAAATTCTGAGCACAATGATACCAAATTTGTCAAGAATTATTGCAAAAATATACCCGAAAGTACGGGAACGGATTTTACATAGGGTATCGTAATGAGTAAGAGAGAGATAGCGATATGCCGATGTCAGCTGCATGCTGCATGGTTGCCGTTGCGGTTGCCCAATTCCTACTTTTGGGTTGCCCCGTGGATCCCCTGATCAGTGTTCCCAGGCGTGCGGATATTTCCGCGCCGCGCGGACATTCCCTATACCCGCGCGGACAGCGTACGGACAAGAACCTTATGGGAAAATTTTTCCCTATCTTATTTTGTCCGTACGCTCGCCCGGCCCTGTCCGTGCGTCTGTTTATCCGCTTTCTTTGCAATATTTATTACTTTTGCGTAAGTTATTGATACAATGATGTTTAGTATGAAAGCCGGGTATCGTTTGGGAACAAATTAGATACTTTTTGCATTAATTATATTGTATTCTTATCAAAATTCAGTCATTTCATTTATGTCCGTGCGCCCGCCCGGCCCAGTCCGTGCATCTGTTAATCCGCTTTTCTTTGCAATATTTATTACTTTTGCGTAAGTTATTGATACAATTATGTTTAGTATGAAAGCCGGGTATCGTTCGGGAACAAATTAGATACTTTTCGCATTAATTATATTGTATTCTTATCAAAATTCAGCCTTTTCATTTAAGGTCCGTCCTTGTTTTCTGTATTGTTGTGCTTTTGTGTTTGATCACTCAGACATTTTTTCTTACTTTTTTTTCTCAATTTCGCCAATGTTATTGATATAAGGAAGCCACGAATAAAACCCAGGTATCATACAGGACCTGATTTAGTGCTTTCTGCATTAATTTATGTGTTATTCAATCAGTTCAATGGCGGGTTAGGAATTATGAATTTCATGAAAAGTCAGCTCCTTTCTTTTGAATTATTGCTTTTTGATGTAGGCACCTATAATTGTTCCGATTATTTTTTCCTGTCAATGCTTTCTAGAGGACATAGGTACTTGAATGTCACAAGAGATCAAGAGAACATCAACATCATCAATAATAACAAAACAACAAAACAGCCGGAGCCGGAACCGGAAACGGAAACGGAATTCACGGAACACGGACGGAGCACGGAGCGGCACGGATATAGACGCTATTAGTGCCACGTCACAGTCGGTATCGATTGTATCGAACTGGATCCAAACAATCAAACATAACCTTACTATTCAACATGAAACTAAATAATTTCAGAGATAATTCGCCCAGTTTGAGAAAAAAGTTGTGTTAGAGACAACATTTTTAATCACGGAACGTTCCCGTATTGTTAAGTTGACGGGATAAAGCAGTTTCAGAAAGGTGAAAATACTCACGAGGGCCACCATGATTTAGGCCTTTCCGGTGCCACTCCAGTTTCTTGGCTTTTGACAGTGAAATTATGGGAGGGAGGTGTCAAGATGAGGTTATGTTTGATTGTTTGGATCCAGTTCGATACAATCGATACCGACTGTGACGTGGCACTAATAGCGTCTATACACGAGCCTCCCCGAGTTCATCCGGAGAGCGTACGGACATTTTAAGATAGGAGCACCTGGGAACACTGCCCTGATTGTTTTGATTTCGTTTTCTGAGTTCTCACTCTGCGAATAATTAGACTGCTGACTATCGTATTAGAAATGCAATAGTGGAAATATTCATCCGTGTAAGATGTGTCGTAAAATGTGTCAACTATCGTTTTCGCGACAAGTTTGAACCAGATTTGTGCTAATACCATAAATTATGTAAATTCATTATTTGTTTCATGTTTGTTTCCATACAAGTTTAGAGGTTAGCAATGAACAGTTCCTTTGCCCCTTGATGTAGATAAGCTGCGTTGTCGAAGTCAACTGTTGAGAAGCGTTGGGCAATGGAATTACCCGATGCCCAACGCTCGGCGTTGTTCGACTTCCGTTGGGATTGCCCGATGTCCTGGACTGTTTACCAAACGGAAGTCAACAAGTCATCGGTCTCAGGAGGTAGTTGAGAGCGTTGAGCTAACCTCTTAATGATATTGTGCACGCGGTGTCACATTCAAAACACAACAATTTTTAGTCAACAAGACGACCAACAACGCGTTTTCCAACGGGTAAGTCAACTGTCACGTGATATCCGTTAGCGTTGAGAAGCCCAACGCAAACGGAAAGTTGACTTCGACAACGCACCTATACATAACAATATTTTTTACATCGGATGTTTGACACTGCAAAAGCAGTGAACCATTACAAAATTGTGATGTCAGGTAATACAGCCTCCCACTACCTTGTTGTTTCGAATTCAGGTGTATCAATGATACTTTGCCAATGGTTTCGTTACAGCACTGAAAACCTAACAAAGAAAGTTACGCAGTCTTTGATTCAACCCTCTTTCTCCTCCCCAATTCTATCTTTCGTAGATGCCTTTACAAGCCTCTGAATGTTTCATAGAGTGCCTGCTTCAAACTTCCATCCCGACTGTGATCTTCCTCATAATGGTCGTAGAACGTCCAAATAGTTGGCCAACTTATTGAGTGCGGAAGAATTATTCCATCCATTAGACCTTGAAAGTAATTGTAAGAACGAGGATGGAAAATCCTCCTTCCCATGTTGAATGCCTGACAACTAACTTACTCAAGTAGCCCGATTGTTGAAACTTTAACTGGCTAAGTCAGCAAGATAAGACAAGATATTGCCCCATCTGCGCTGCGTAATATATCGATTCCCGATTCTTGTTGTGCCGACATAAATGTAAATAATCAGGCTGCTGATCTACCATTCGAACTGAAAGACCTTATAATTGCAGAGTGAAATGACAGGAGTGGATTTTATGTGTATGTATGATGACACTTAGTGATCACAGGTGTCGCGAAAGGAAAAGTGGAGACAGCTCTGTGACAGAATTCATGTTTCTTGCCATAAGAGATAGGATTGTAGTGTTGGGATGATCCACTGATCTAGCAATGTGAAATTAGTATTAGGTATGATAAAGCTCAGAAGAACACATTGGTCTGTCCTGTTCTGTCCTCAACATCATGTGATCAAGAGTGTTTTGGGGTCTTTCCAAAGTTCAGTTCGTGTCCTCTCAATGAGAAGAACTTGATTTTGGAAAGGCCTGCTGGCATTACTTTCACTCATCAAAACCATAACTTTTAAAAAGCATTTAATGCTAAGCAGCTACTGGAGGTAAGAAATCACAAGACATCAAAATTCAATCAGAATTGAAAATACCGAAGTAAGTAAGTATTTAATTTTACTTTTTTCAGTATTGACTTAACTTAAAATAATTCATGTCGCTAAGTGTACTTACTCCTCACTATCAATCGTAAATTCACTTCCACTAAATTTTGTCTCAATAACTATTTGAATCACGCAGGTCACTAGTTCAAGACAAGTTCTGTTACTGGTCCAATCTCAAATTAAATTTGATCGATCTCTCCCTGCCGGTTCCGTTTAAAGATTTCAAAATACCTTCGTTTCATCAACTTAGTAATGGGCACTATTCCCTACAGAACTGTTACGTTTAGGTTACCAAATTTCTGTTGAATGAGAGGAACAGTTGCACAAGCATAGTAACAACAGAAGCGCTATAAAGTTTTGAATTTCTTTCCTTCAGATGTTGGCTTGCATAAATTCTATTTTTACAAAATCATAGGTCAATAAATCAATTCAAGAGACCTGAATAAATCCTGTCTGTGAAAATTTGAATTAAAATTATACCTTAGAAACTGCTTCAGATTAGATTCTTTTTAAATCTCATAAAATGTTTTATCCTCTTTTATGCTTCAAACTTTCTGTTCTTGAATTTCTTAAATTTTCTTTTGGAAGTTAAGTATAAGGGTTCTCAGACGTTCAATTAAAGCAACATACATACTTTTAACATTTCAGTTGGCGGATTCTGAAGATAAGAAGCTTGAGATGAGGTCTGCCGTGCTAAGGAAAAATGCTGTATGGACCTTCAGGCGTTGCCAAATTTCCTTTGATAAAATACAAATTTCCTGGTAAACTTATGAATATCTTCCTTCCAATTTTTCAGATAATTTTGTTCACAATTTAACCTAAAGCCCCTGAAAATTTCAAGGGAGAATATTCATATCTTTCCTCCAAAATAAACATTTTGTAGGAGGAAATCTGGTAACTCTCGAATGTTCATAGGACGTTTTTCCTTGGCACGGCAGAGATGTACTTCACATTCTAGAAGCAAAAGGGAGCATTTCCCTCACTTCCTTCTCTCACAGGGAAGATTGTGGATCAAAGCAAGAAATTTCCTATACCTATAAGTTCCAGGCTACTTGGTTTAACAATACAAGGAAACCCTCGAAGAAAAACATACCTACAATGCATATTAACGTTCCAACATATTCCAGACTTCCCCCTCCTTGCTCTGGACTTGACAGGAAAATTTTATGCATACATTTATATTTTTGAAATTGATAAAAAAAAAACCTTGAGAAAGTAATGACGTTTTAATTTCAAAATTAGTACTTTTAACTATTTTTAATCATTTACATTTTTTATTTTTAAATTCATATGATCCCTGCAAACAGAAGAAATTTCATTCCATCTAAGATTCATATTTTTCTTGCTTTTAATTTTTCTCATGAGGGAAAACGTTTGTCAAATCGTTTACAATTATTATGGAGAAAAGCTCAAGTTAAACTAGATGATCGCAGCAAACAGGTTACTGTAAGAATGGAACTCAGAAAATATATAACTTTTTTAAGTTGCGCAAAACTGGATGGTTTTATCCTATTTATTCTCAGAGGTCCAGTGGAGAGGCGTGAATGATCGGTTACCGATATCTCCAGATTTGAAGCTATGGTAATGAATCGCTTATTAAAGTATTCGTTGCTAACACCCTGTTTATTGACTCATTTCCATAGGTTTAAAGGGTCGATCAATGGATATATCGCAAAGCACGCCCTGCCACTGCAGAGGTCCATAGTTGTTTTCAATAAAGCTTACCAAAATCTTTAAAAGTGTGAATGAATGAAAACCAGCAAAACTTATCTTATAAAGAAAATAAAAAATTTATTAAGATAATGAGAGAAAATTTACACACATTAAGAGAGACGCTGCCAGACCATTCTAACTATGACTTATTTATTCTAACTTCAAATACTATGATACTCTGATTTCTAACCCTTTAGGATACCTACATGTAACGTTTGAGTTTTAGCGATTAAATTTAAAGAGTAATTTCTAGAACTAAAGAAAGTAAGATAGGTAAGACTAAGGGGGAAAACGATGCTCCTTGTGGCGTCTGAAGAAAATTTGAAGCCAGTCAGTCCCTACTGAGATGTGGAAAATTTCACCGATAGCGACAAGATAGACCCTGCATTTACTCTAAGTCCAGTTCCAGTTCTGGAATATGGGAGCACAGGATTGTCTGATTCATATGACTGGGGTGGTCTCTCTGCAAAAGAACATAAGGCATTTCATCAAAATTAAAAACTAAACAGTTTAGAAAATGATTATTGTTAAGTCGCATTTGACGAGCACAAAGACATGGAAGGTAGCCAACAAGACAATCCGATTTGATTGCCACATCCGGAAGTTACAGGGGAGGAGGGGAATGAAAATCACAGGAACCTCCCAGGAGAAGGGAGGGGATTCCCAACAATAATTCACTGATTCTTCGCCTCTCATGAGAATTCTTGGAAAAAAGGACAATAGAGAACAGAGTGCAATGGCTAAGGCCGAAAAATATCCTTCCATTGAACCGTTTCAAAAGCCTTCTATTATATTTTTTGTTCTTCTGAAAAAGAAACTGACGAAAATATATGATTCAAATTGTTATGAAAATATTTACGATTGTGTTAGAAATTATACAGAATATTTTAAGGAAAACTGTTGGTTCATGTATTCCTTAAAAAATTAATAAAGCATGAGCGGAGGTATAAGCACATTGCATTTGGAGGTGCACAAACAATTTCTACCGTACAGAACTCTTCTTGAACTTATTTTGAATAGACCCGTGTACTTAGCTAAATTTCTCAATACAGTGTGTTACGACCCTCTAGATCTGAGCTACTCATATAGTCTCTGTGATTAATGAACGTGGATTCACTGATTAGCTAATTTTTTCTTTCCTTACCTCCTTGGAGAGAGTTCACCAATTTCAGAGTTGGCATGAGGCGAATTATGAATTTTCTTTCTGAGGGAGGTAGGGGGTCGCAGTGCACTTGCATCAAGGAGGGTCAGTGAGCAAGGGAAGGCACCCACCTGGGGTAGTGGGGAACACCTACAGCTTCAAGGAGAGATCTTTTACATTCTTTGATTTCACATAAAAAATGTTGATAAAATTTTGCAGAATACAAAAATATCGCGTAGATATTTTGCAAAATCCCTTACCTTTTCTGGAGAGCACCCTCTATCTCCAAAGGTCACTGGTGCCCACTCTGGTTGGATCAGATCACAAGAATTGGTGTTCATTGAGTTAAACGTCCGGTTCTGGCAATATCCTTACAGAGAATCCCAGTAGAGAGTGACAGGATTCACTAAAATTAATGCTGCATCAGTATGATCCTTTGACTTGACACTTGGACACCTCCTGGAAAAGAAACATGCATTCCTGATGAAATGAATGGCAAAGGATGGTTTTTCAGAGCAGAACATTGTATAGAAAATTTCTGTAAAATAAGCCAAGTACCTAAGTAGGCACTCTTAATAATCTACTCGATCGTCCCTCCTTCAACTGCAAAGCTCATATTATCCAGAAATTGAAGGTACCTCTTACCTGTTCAAGCATTCATTTCCTTTCTAAAATTACTTACCGTTAAAGTAATTTCTATTATCGTGTCCATCCTCTCATTCAATGAACCAAATCAAAGTTCGGTCAGAGCATACTTCAATTGGACCGCGTTAAACAGAAAGGAACCAAGCCACATCAGCTATTGCCAAAGTTAACCAGGCCATTTAGTTTTTTACGAGAGGACGTTTGTGTGGATTCCTTTGAAATTTTTAAGGAATTAGCTTCGTACTCTGGAGAAAATCCACTGAAATTTGCACAAAAATCCGCACAACCGTTTTCATGTAAAAATTTAAATTGCCCGATTAAATTTGGGAATAGCTGATGTGGCTTGGTTCCTTTCTGTTTAACGCAGTCCAATTACAATTGACTTAATATTCCAGAGACACTGAAAGTTAGATAAGCAACAGGAAAAATTTACTGAACACACATATATTTTTTAAAAATGCATAAAACTTCCCCTTTGAATTTTTGGGTCAGCCACCGTCCCCTTACAACATAGTCAGTGTCGCGCTATTGCTTCGCTGGAATCCTTGTCAAAAGATTTCAGCCTTTTGAGGTGTGGGTAATTCATGATTCAAGATACAGGGTCTTTGGTTCGTCTCTGAGAGTGCATAAACATACTCGGAACATACGCGCTTTCATTTACCAACTAATGAGAATTGTTGGCGCAAATATAGTGTTCACCCCAGTCTCCGTATATTTTGCTTGTTCCTCTAAAGTATTTGCGCCTACTGGAATAATAGGGGTTGCGTTTGAAGAAATAAATAGAGTGTAAGAACTTACCTAAGTTACAGTGCGGTGAGCAGGTCCAGTGCACTCGATTCCGTCCCAAAATCTTGTTAAACACAAGTTCCACTCGCGATTTTTCCACAATGATGGCATTAGAATAACAAGCAAGAAAAAAACGGGAAATTCTATTCCTTATACGTAAAGGCGGTAGAGTCTTTATCAGATAAACAATTTGAACATTGTATATTGTGCAGGTAAACAGAAGACATAACCTAAAGTTAGGTAAACAAAACAACAACAATCATGGCGGTCACTTTTCTCACGGCCGCTTTTCCTCACCTCAAAATCTGTTACCGTACTTTCACCTCGTAAACTGAACCAATCTCGATGAAAAATACATCAAAAAATAATACAAAAAATTAGCTATAAGTTATGGATCCGATTTTGGAAATCTTCGCAGGGAATTTGAAGTAATAGACGATTTACTGGTCGCTTCAGAAAAACGACTAGTAGTGCTCTCTGCGCGGATACGAGCTGTCCCTAGATCACTTGGAATCACCTTAATAGACCGTATTCGATAACGGTTCGATGTATCGTTTGGTTCAAAACAATAGCACATAACCTCAAACCAAACTGTAAGGATTTAAGTTGGAAAAGCTGAAAATGAGAAAATTCCTAACAATTTCACTTTAAATTGGCATTTGGTACGCAAAAGAATAAAAAATCTGTTGCAAAAGACCCGTTCTCTCAGATTTCTGAATTTACTTTTGAGGCTATGTTTATGTTTTGAACCAATCGATATCGATACAATCTCAGCCGTTTGATGTATCGAATACGATCTATAAAACTTCCCAGAGAAGAGAAAAATGTGCGAGCAGCTCCCAGTCCCTAGCACGCAGCCATACAGCGACGTCCCCTTCACGCTGTACCCACCTACGTCATCAAGCAACATGGTGTTGCATCAAGTCATCAAAAAATTCCAAGATGCCCGAAATGCAAACACCTCCTTTTTTTTCTCTATGCAGCCAATAATGCAACAGCCAATACTGATTGGAAAGACGAAATCTCAATAGGTGCGTTGTTAAATTACTTTTGCTGCCCAACAAAAACGGCCGAATCTCAGCAGGATTGACGTCATCTCAACGACGACGTCAACTCAACAGACGGGAGAAAATCAAAGACATAAAGACGGAGCACTAAAAGCAAAAAATGAAGCTTCTAGAGCTTCTTTTCAATCACCTCTACTATTGGCTAGAGGGTTGGCGGCGAAATCGGGACAAGTTTGAATTCAAATGTAGGGCGGGAACTAATAAATAAAATTGCGGAAACAAAGTATTTTAGGTTGATTTTTGCCCAAATTCAGGTACACACTCATATTTTTTTAACTTTAGGTTAGTTTCAGTCCGTCGTCGACCGATTAATTTCATTTGGGAGTAACGTTGATCTAGAACTGTAACGGCCTGTTTGAACCTGCAGAACCACCATGAGCAGAAGAAAAACTAACTTTATCTGAGATTACTGCCTGTTACCGAGCAAAAGTAGGTGTATTATATTAGGACGCAGACCGAACTTTCTCAGTATATTCGTTTTAGGAATTTAAAATACGTTTCAAAGAAGAAATGTGCAAAAATCAAGAGGACAAGTTCAAATCAAATTTCCGTTTGCCGCCATGGATTCCCGCGCTCATTTACACACTCACACAAGCGCGCAGCGCCGAACCTAGAGTCCCTTTATACTGAGAGTCAAGACAACACCCCTCATGGAGTCACAAACGGGAATAAAGATTACAGAAATTGAACGTTTTTTGTTGGTTTTTTGTAATCTTTGATCGGCCCATTCTCAAATTCCTCTCTCCGTTCCTTCTCTCATTCCGTTTGTTCCTTGCCGAACACGTAATTCCCTGGTCCATTCCAGATTATAATCTTTGCAATCGGTGAAAATGTAATCTTTATTCCCGTTTGTGACACTGTGAAGGCCTAAAATACGGGAACCAATCAGAAATGGATTCACATCGTCTTGACTCTCAGTATAAAGGGACTCTAGCCGAACCTAGCTTCACTTTTTCCCCGTGCTTTTAGATAGGAGCGCTCCGTCTTTATGTCTTTGAATTTAATATTTTTAACATTTAAAAATCTTATTAAGGTTAATCTTCAGCTGTAGTTCCGAAAAAATCCACCACGTCGCGCTGCTAAAATCCGACTCCGAAATCAGTGATTATTTAAATATCACAATTGGTATCTTAAATTCTAAGACTCATAAGTTCTAGCAGCATACGTCTGGAATCCTTAGAAACAAACGCGAGCTTTGAAAGTCTAATAATAAGAGCTGTAAATTGATCCCAGTTTCTCTTACGGGATATCTGTAAGTGCGAGAGAGACAGCTCACGGTGGGAGAGAGATATCTGCCAACTGCTGAGAGCGATCAAGCGCGATAGGTTGCATCAAGGTCATTATGCTTAAGCCGGGTTTTCCTCCAACTAGCGCGAGGGCGCGCGCAACGGCGACGGCGTTTTTGGGCGCGGCGCTGCACTGCTAGACATGAAATCAAATGCTCCCGGTTCCCTCCGAAATGACAGCGCGCGATGAGCGCCAAGCGTCACCGAGCCAACGCTTGCGCCCAAAGACGCAGCACCGGTCCGGGACCGGTGCTGCGTCCTCTGGCGCGGCGCAAGGAGCCGCGGTCCGACGGGATGAAACCTCGTTGGATTTCCTGTCTGGAAACCTCGTTGGATGTCCTGTCTGGACGCCTCCTTCGTTATAGCCTGAAATATTCTTGAAAATTCCGGTCATCTTCCGCGAGGTGGCGGCTCACTAAAATGTGGAATGCTCCCTCGGTTGCTCTAGTTTGGAAGAGAGGGCTTGCACTGTTCCTGCCTTTCTCTTGGTGCAGTAGCAACAGAAGTAATAACTTTTGCCGTCTCAGGGCAAGATGGTAAAGAGCAAGAGCTTTTCTTTTTCTTCTATTATCCATTGGAATGGAGAAAAAAACACAGCGGAATGCATATGCGAGCACACTAGCGATAGACGCCACACTGATATCGAAAAACACGAAAAACAGTGTGAAAACGCCGACGCTGTACTCAGCGCACGACGCCTGACAGATTCCGAGGAGAACAGAGTCGCGCCATTCGCGCCAAGAACCGCGTTTTTTGCGCTGCGCCAGTTGGAGGAAAACCCGGCTTAACCCTACTTTTTTCTGGGATCAAATTGCAGAGCTTCAGAAATGACTTTTCACGTTGTTTTTAGGGTCAATAGGAAGGAGAATGATATGGCTAGAACTTATAACTTTTCGATTTAAACAGAAATTCCTTCAACTTTTATAAAAGTTGTAGGAATTTCTGTTTAAATCGAAGAGTTATAAGTTCTAGCCATAAGTTCAGCGAGGTTTTTGGCTGCTGTGTCCAAACCAAATGTAAACAGACATGTACCCAGCAAATCGCGTGGCCGTGGACAAGATTATAAGAACATCACACCCTTTTAGAAACGTTTTACTTTAGTACTTTTATGTTTTCAGAGATGTGAATAATGGCGAAAAAGCCGAAAAGCCGTGCTCGGCTTCATTTTGGTATAAAAAAGGGACCCACTCCCACAGGTAAAGATATAGGTGTGTGCGTGTATTGCAAGTGGGAGACCGTATTAAATGCAACAAGGCAGACAGATCACTTGATCTATAAACGATGACTCTTGATTTCTCCAACGTTTCTCAAATAAAAGTCCCCCCCCCCTCATAAAAAAACTAGTATTTTCATGCCGATGCGTGGAGGAAATTGTTCTTGTGGTGGAGCGGAGGCACTCAAGTGTCAATGATGCATTACTTACGAAAATTAAGGACCCATGACTTACATAAGTGACATCTGACATGACACCGAAATCTTCGTGATAAAAAACTGAGCTGCTGGAAGAGTGGGTGGTGAGGTTAGGTTAGGTCAGGGGGGGCTGAAAAATCTCAATATCGAGAATCCCCGTTTCTAGGCGTTTCTTGGCCTCTTGAATGTATCCTCAAAAGTTTCAATAAATTTCATGAAATTTCGTGAAATTTCATGAAATTTCACGCGTGAAATTTCACTCGAATAAATTTCATGAAATTTTCCATCTCTGACCTGACACCTCGATTTTCTCCCGTCTGTTGAGTTGACGTCGTCGTTGAGATGACGTCAATCCTGCTGAGACTCGGCCATTTTTGTTGGGCAGCAAAAGTAATTTAACAACGCACCTGAGCTCAACGCACCTGAGCTCAACGCTCAGCGGGTAATTTTCGTTGGGCAGTTGTGGACTTTAACAATGCATCTAATGTTATGTTTCTATAAAGAATGGTGTGGTCGCATCTCGTACCCTCTTGACGTCACGATTGTAAACAAACCAGAGAAACAAGGTAAGATGCGTTGTTAAAGTCCACAACTGCCCAACGAAAATTACCCGTTGAGTGTTGAGCTCAACGAAAGCGTTGGTAAATTCCGGTGGATTTACCCGTTTTCCAAGATGGCTGCTCAGCAAACTGCCCACCAGCTCAGCGAGGTTTCTGGCTGCTGCGGACCGCTGCCGAGTTTGCTGGATTGTTATTCCGCCATTTTTTTCTCACTTTAACAAATGCTAGAATTAACACAGGTGAGGTGGTATGGACTAGAGTCCCCTTTAGGTTTATCTACAGCTGCGTGAAGTAAGAAATTTCTCCGCGCAGGGGGCGCCACCGCTGTGTTTTGATTTTTTGGTCCACGCTATTAGAGTCTTTAGAGTCCGTACAGCTCCAAGTAAGTCCTTGAGCTTTTATGAAAATTAGGAGAACTTCTGTTTAAATCGAAGAGTCATAAGTTCTAGCCATAATATTCTTCTTCCTATTGACACTAAAAACGACGTAAAAAGAAACTTCTGAAGCTCTGAAATTTGATCCCAGAAAGACGTAAAGTAGGTAGGGTTAAGCATGATGACCTTATTGCAACCAATCGCAATTGATCGCTCTCAGCAGTTGCAGATATCTCTCTCCCACCATGAGCTGTCTCTCTCGCACTTACTGATATCCCCTATAAGAGAAACTGGGATCAAATTGTAGTTTTTATTATTAAACTTTCAAAGTTCGCGTTTATTTCTAAGGATTCCAGACGTATGCTGCTAGAACTTATGAGTCTTAGAATTTAAGATATCTATTGTGATATTTAAATAATCACTGATTTCGGAGTCGGATTTTAGCAGCGCGACGTGGTGGATTTTTTCAGAACTAGAGTCCCTTTATACTGAGAGTCAAGACCAGAGACAAGTGACCCTCCACTGGCCTCTTGGCGACAGGTGGAAGCTTATAAGCGTCCAGCCCACCTACAAACTAGGGGCCTCAAAGAGGCTCATCGATGGAACTGTTGACTGTTGCCTTTCAAAGATCGTTAGGCCGACGATCTTTGAGGGTAACCGATGTGTTTGGGATACATCACAGATCAGATCTTGAAATTTTCAAGGCATTCCGTGCAGAAATGGCTGAGAAATAGAAGAATTAGTGCCAGTTTGAGAGCCCCAGTTTGTACGTGGGCTGGACGCTTTACTTTCGGGGATTCAACAGTTCCTTATACTGGGTGAGCGAAAAGTCCCCGACCCCCCTCTAACTTTTGAACGAATTGAGCTAGGGAAATGAAACTTTGGGGATGTTCCTATCTCAAAGGGGACCATCTCTTGGGGGGGTCAAAATTTTGGTCCCCCCAACTTATTTTTTTCAAATGGCAACCCCCATCTTGTGATATTTCATTCGAAAGAGCATAAAAAACTAAGAATTTTGGCGCAAACCGCAGATCAATATCTTAATTTTTGACCGAGTTATGATAGGTCAAAGGTCAACTTTGACCTATTTTCAAAAAATCATAACTCCGGTTCAAATTATCGTAATGGAAAAAATAAAACGGGAAAATTTACCAAATTGTGTCCGCTTTTAAGTAAAAATTGCAAAAATCACTTCGATTTAATTTTAAGGGGGGGCTCGGACCCCCAAATACGTCAATTCAAAGGTCATTCAATTTTCCCGCGAAATAAGCCAATTTCCCCTGGATTTGCCTCCACATTATCTCAGTAAGGTCAAAATCAGTTCAACATTACGTTGGCAAGTCCCCAAATTTCGGGAAAAGTTAAAAAAAAAATGATATTTAAACGGTCAAATTTAATTACCTTAAATATCATTTTTTTTTAACTTTTCCCGAAATTTGGGGACTTGCCAAAGTAATGTTGAACTGATTTTGACCTTACTGAGATAATGTGGAGGCAAATCCAGGGGAAATTGGCTTATTTCGCGGGAAAATTGAATGACCTTTGAATTGACGTATTTGGGGGTCCGAGCCCCCCTTAAAATTAAATCGAAGTGATTTTTGCAATTTTTACTTAAAAGCGGACACAATTTGGTAAATTTTCCCGTTTTATTTTTTCCTTTACGATAATTTGAACCGGAGTTATGATTTTTTGAAAATAGGTCAAAGTTGACCTTTGACCTATCATAACTCGGTCAAAAATTAAGATATTGACCTGCGGTTTGCGCCAAAATTCTTAGTTTTTTATGCTCTTTTGAATGAGATATCACAAGATAGGGGTTGCCATTTGAAAAAAAAAAGTTAGGGGGACCAAAATTTTGACCCCCCCAAGAGATGGTCCCCTTTGAGATAGGAACATCCCCAAAGTTTCATTTCCCTAGCTCAATTCGTTCAAAAGTTAGAGGGGGGGTCGGGGACTTTTCGCTCACTCTGTAGAGTTATGGAACGCCGTTAGTGTCAAAACAATTTTCTTGCCGCGCGGAATTTTTTCTGCCGCGCGGAATATTTTTTCGGCGCGCGGAAAGAAAAAACCCGTTTTCGATGAAAATCTCTGAATTTCCGGATTTCGCGCTGGTTTTCGAAATATTTGCGCCGTTTGTGTCAAAACTATTTTTGTCGGCGCGCCGCTTCAAATCTGTTCCGCGCGCGGAATTTTCGATATATCGATTCCTGCTCGCCGTTTGTGTCAAAACTATTTTTTCCGGCGCGGCGCTCCAAATCTGTTCCGCGCGCAGAATTCTCGATATATCGATTCCTGCTCGCCGTTTGTGTCAAAACTGTTTTTTCCGGCGCGGCGCTCCAAATCTGTTCCGCGCGCAGAATTCTCGATATGTCGATTCCTGCTCGCCGTTCGTGTCAAAACTGTTTTTTCCGGCGCTGCACCAGAAAATAATTCGAAAAAGTGGCGCGCGGAATTATTTTCTGGTGCAGCGCCGGAAAAAACAGTTTTGACACGATCGGCGAGCAGGAATCGATATATCGAGAATTCTGCGCGCGGAACAGATTTGGAGCGCCGCGCCGGAAAAAATAGTTTTGACACAAACGGCGAGCAGGAATCGATATATCGAAAATTCCGCGCGCGGAACAGATTTGAAGCGGCGCGCCGACAAAAATAGTTTTGACACAAACGGCGCAAATATTTCGAAAACCAGCGCGAAATCCGGAAATTCAGAGATTTTCATCGAAAACGGGTTTTTTCTTTCCGCGCGCCGAAAAAATATTCCGCGCGCCAGAAAAAATTCCGCGCGCGCAAGAAAAGGGTTTTGACACTAACGGCGTTCCATATTTTTCCTTTTAGGCCAGAGTTAAGAAATTTCATGAAAGATTATAAAAAGAAATTTCATTTAACACGCAGAATTCAGGTCGATTAAACCCTTGAAACTTATGAATCTCCTTAAGCTCAATTATATGCACGTGGTAAACTGTGAAAGGGAACTTTAGAAATGCCCAGAAAGTTGAGTGAAACAGCAAAAACATAAGTAATTTTGAATTTTTTTTCTTAAATTTTGGTTGAACACGCAGCCGTACCGGTTGAACACCAAAATAAATTTTACGGATAAAGTAAAACGTTAGCTTTCATATTTGGAGCAAAACAAATTTCTTGACTATAAAGAATCCTAGTAAGTACCCCCTAATAGTATATCCTTCTTTTTTGGTACAAAAGGGAGGGAGGGATCTTGAACTATCCTTGAAACAATTTAAATGATTTTTTCAAAAATTAACAGTTTGAAATTTGAGGTTAGGGTCCCCGGTCCCCCTCCCCTTGATGAGCCAGAATTGCCAGAAGAGAAAGAGTAAGAGAAGACCAGAAGAGAAGGTCTGAGAGAAGACCGCGCTCCAATTGGTCTAATTGACGAATATTATTCTCTTTAAAAATAAAAACAAATTCTGTCAGAAAAAATAAGCATTTTTTACATTTTGTCGGTCGGAAGAAATTTCATTGGGAAAAAAGAAATTTCATTCGATGAAATTTCTTTTAGCAACTCTGTTTTAGGCAAAAACGGCCAAGCATAGTTATCGGTGATAAAATCGCTAGGATCATCAACATCTGAGCGATTATCCTCGATCTTATCGCGATAAAATCGCAATTTTTTCGGGCCGATAAGATCGCGAAAAGATCAAGGATAATCGCTCAGATGTTGATGATCCTAGCGATTTTATCGCCGATTAAATCGCATATAATCGCGATTTTATCGGCGATAAAATCGCGATTTTTCCGTTGAAAAATGCTACTTGGGAAATGTAATAAAGTGGATGTAAGTAACAAGGTGGAGAAATCGTATTGTATGCCATTTCACCCAATCCTGTTCACCCACGGGAATTTTCACCCAATATCCTTTTGCCCAAGGAATTTTAGCCCTGGTTATTTCACCCATGTCGAGATGTCTTACCCGCCAATGGAATTCTCCAGCCGCATTCGCATTCCATACTTGGTGAGTTGGTGACTTTGAAATGGGCATAATACCTATAAGCGCTTCCAAGCAAGTTTTCCAGCGTCGCGTAACCTATTGTGCTCTGTTTTTTTCCATTTGGCCCAAAGTGTTTCGAGGCATGTGTAAACGCTTGGTTTGCAAGTGGAATACAATAAATCTAGTAACAGAGAGGTAAAAATTGGATTTTCCCAATTGTTAGCCCTAGCATTCGTCCCGGCAGATGACGTGGTGCGCGTGTTCAAACTGCTGAAGCCGCGACACTACCAGATAGCATGGAAACCTTAGTGAATTTTGAAAGGACATTATGTGAGCGGATCATATGGAAGCTTGTTCGGCGACGGGCGACGGGTGAGACTGACGCCTCCCCATGTACCCTCCAGAGGAAATCACTACCGGTCAGGTCAGTTAATGAAGATGGTCCGCGGACCAACAATGCCACCGAGGGGTGGCACAATCGGTTCTAAACCCTCGTGGGAAAGAACATCCCTCCATACAGTATTTGCTCCGCCAGCTGACAAAAGAACAGACCGATAGGTACAGAGAAGAAAATTGTAGAGATTGAAGCTGGAAGGAAAGTGAGAAAAGCAAGGGCGCAAAAGTATGAAAAGTTAAGACTACAAGGAAGCAGGCACGGAATTAGAATATCTCCAATACTGGTCCAAACCTACGCTTGCCGCGAATTAATTGGCCGAAGGCCAATTTTTCTTCCTCTGATTTTCTTTCTAAATTATTGGGTGAAATTGTTGGGTGAATTTTCTTTGGATGAATTTTTGGTGGTTTTTAGGGTGAAAAAAAGTAGGGACAAATGACTCTGAACATTTTGGCTATTGGGGTAAAAAGTTTGGGCGAAAGGCCTCTTACCTGCTGCCTCGGCCTCGGTACCTGCTATGCTGGGTTCACACCATTTCGCGGGGAAATCAAAGGCGAGAAATTCCAAAAATTTCAATTAGAGTCAAACAATTTTAACTTTAATGAGTACCAGCAGAAAACTGAGGGGGGAGGGTGGTCAGCTCAGGCAGTTTGCAGTATAAGTAAAGTTCCGTTTAATTATGCTCACAATTTTTAGATGGTCAGCAATTTTTTAAATTATCGCGCCTGCTCACACAGTTTTGACGTCACTGCAAATGCGCAAAATCGGGGTTGACTACTGCCGATGTCCGATGAAGAGAGACCGCCCTCCTCACCTTACCCAGTCCCTGGTCCCAGTCATGGACATGGAGTGTGGAAGTTTGTAAGTAGTAAACGGCAATTGTTCCTTGTTCCCGAATCGTCGTAATACAGTTCAGTTTTTATCCCAGATCCTATATCACCTTACAATTTAATTAATGTTTCACGTATACTAGATATTTGAAAATGCAGAATGTTGCACAAGTGTCGACTTCAGATAAACAGAGTTTAGATAAGGTGAATTGCCTGGATTTGGGAAAATCGTCTACTCCCCTCTTGTCCAACAACATCCCAAATATATCTGAAACAGAATCTTTTTCTGAACTTCAGCCGCTCTATGTATCCGACTCTTCTGAAAGCGAAGAAGAGGACGTGTCCGAGGTAAATTATTTCTCAGTATATCACTACTGATGTATATAGTCAGTCTCAACTTAACAGGGTATTAATGATGGAGACATTTTGGTGGCCTATTCTGCAGTGACATGCCATCATTTCTCCTTTCTTTACCCACTTTTGCATGCTTAACACGGTTGATCGTCATCTCTTAATACTGTCGCTGGTATTTAATATGCCATCGCCCTGAATTAGTCAGCATGCATTTAGTTTCACTCCTCAAGTAGATGGCAACTTCCTTAGCCTATGCTCAGTTGACCAGCCAACCTCAAAGATCTCTGTCACTGGAATTTCTGTGTCCACATTAACATTAATGTTATTCTTTGACCTCAGCTGACTCTCCACCCTATCCCAGAGAGTTTTTACTCAACTATTTTTTAATTTGTAGGGGCCAAGTGCCAATTCTGGATCAATATTATTATAACTATCAGTGCTTATGTTGTCTTATCAGAGAGATCCGGGGAGAGATGTAGCGACCCCAGTTGGGACCATCACACATCTAAGGAATCATGTCAAAACTTTACAAGCGCCGTAAGCTCACCTATTTCAATGTACCCTCACTGTCATACTCTATTCCATTTCTTTATTGGTTGCTTTTGTCAACCCATTTTGGAGTTGGAGCATTGTCTTATCCTGCACCCTGTACTTTGTTCATGAGTTTCAAATCTCTCAGGTCATTCCCTCCAATTGTCAGGCTGCTCTAACCCTCTCAGTGAATGTTTCGTGTAACCCAAATCACCGAAACCATAATTTTGTTAATTTCATCCATCCTCATTTCGTATCCATTCTGCGACATATATTTAGCTCAATTGCGACAAGGAACCTCATCCCTTACATCCAGAAGTTAGTCTGTCAGGTACACAAGTATCTGTCATGCTGAATTTCAATTTCTATCTCTAAAAATTTTTGTCGTGGGTTCCAATTTCCAGCAGGTTCATTTTTCCTACCTGTTCATGAAAGCCCTGATTCAGGATGTCAAATTATCATCTCATATGTTAACATAGCTCTTTGCGCTTTTAGTGCTGATATGTCTTCATACTACAAAGATGTAGCATTGGTCTTGAATTTTTGTTCCCTTTTTTTTTATCATGCCTCACATGCCTGAATATTTAAAGTTTCACCTTTAATCATCAAACAAAACAAACAATGTAAACATGTAATTGGGTCACAACGATGGTGTTAACTTGCTTCCATAGGAATCAGCTCTTTAAAGTTTAGCAGAGTCAAAACATGGACACCATCATACTGAAAGGAACTATATTACACGCAGACCCCATGCACATAGTTCCCTGAATCATAAATCCTCCCCCTCCCCTACTATTATGTATTATATTGTATCGTCTTTGTCTCATTCATAACATTTTTTGTGAAAAGTCAATGCAAGTACTAGATATTTATATCTGTGACAGTCAATTCTTCTATATTGTTTGGAGGTTAGTAATTTTGTGAAGAGAAACTGAGGACAACTTCGGTAAGAGGGTGTTTAAAGAAAAATCCTTGTTTTGAGAGAAACGCATTCTCAATATTTTAAAGCGTGTACTTTCTGAAATGTTTTAACCATGCCCCAACTTCAAGGTTTTGCATGCCAGAATAACCTTGAGGCCGGGGCATGGCTCAACTATTTCAGGAAGAACATACTTTTTAATATTTTAAAATGTTAGTGTAATGGATAAGAACAGCTTTTGTAATGTAATGCATATTATTTGTTCTGTTAAACATGGCAGTGAGCAAACTTTTAAATCAGTGAGATGGCACAATGGTTATGAATCGAATGAGCAAAATACAGCGTTTAGGAAAGGACAATACTCCATCATCAGGGCAGACTGACCAAAATAACCAATAATTAAATGAAGCAGATGTTTTGACAATGGTGCATGACAAACCATTGAGAAGTGAAAAGATGCTGCCTCCTATGAGATTTATTGTCTCTGGTTTTGATAAAGAGGCATTTATGGACTGTCAAGTCCAACAATTTTTCATCATCATTTCTACAACCTCCTATTTCAGCTTGTTCCTGATGCACTTTTAAATTTGGCTTGGAAGATAAGATGCATAAGTAGAAGCAGTTTCTGAAATAGTATAGATATTAGTAATTTCCTCTGAAAATAGCCTGGAAATATTTTGTGTGAAAAATTCACTTGTAAAATCTAATCAAAAAATTTCAAAGCGTGAGTTTGAACTTTCTCTCCATTATAAAGCACCATGCAATTTTAAAAATTTTAACTTTTATTTCTCGAAATAGCAAATACTGCACTATGCGCCCCGTCCTCTTTGCTCTGCATTTAATAATGACAATTTGTGCTCACAGCTTTGAAGAATTCTTCCTCTTAGACCTCCTAGAAAATTCCCTTGACAGTCATAATTTCCTTTAACTTACTCTGCCCTTTTCATGTAGAGAAGGTAGGTATTGTCCTCTCAAAGAAAATTGTTTCTTCATTTCTAGTTTCGTCTATTCCCAAGTTAAGAAATTCCTGCAATTTTAAAGTATCTAATATGCAGTTTTAGTCAATTTCGTAATGAAAAATTTCCAATAGGCATCCTTCTTTCTTTCTTTCTTCTCTTTTTCCTCCTTTTTTCGGGCGAACGGGGGAGGGGGAGGCTTACGCCCCCTACGGCTCTCCCCTTCCGAATAATCCCATATCTTAGTAGAGACTTTACCAAGAACGTTCTCAGAAATTTCTGGTTAAAATGTAAAATTATACTTACCGCAAGTAACACAGTTAACTAAGTAACACACACACACACTCTCACCCACGCACATACGGGACGCACTATACTTCCGAGGATGTGAAAAATCGTGCGCACTCCAACACACACACATTCACACCCTCACAGTAATCAGTCACACCTTGAAAAGCTAGCACAAACTTCTCTGACTTTTTCTTGAGGAAGTTTTATCCATGTGTGGGAATCAAAATAAAACTAAAATTTATAAAAAAAAAAAAATTTATAGATGACAATACCCTCTCTATCCGCAAGGGGAGGAAGAAAGAAAAGAGAAATTGAGTTGATCACGATTGACTAGATGGTGGACAAATTATTGACGACCCCCCCCCCCCTTCCCTTAAAATGAACTTTTTGAAATTTATCTTTCCAAATAGAAATGAGTGTTTATGTGAATAATAAATTACGTTAAGTCTCTGTCTGAAATCATCAAAATAAATACTTCATAAAATCAACCGACCCCGAAAAGTCAGAAAAATTAAAGTGGAACATTTATTAGAAAATGTCTTTGAGAAAACCAACATTTAATTGAACTTTTTCAGAGGTCGAATATTAGGGGTGGTTTGAATACTCGTCTTCAAATAGTTGTTTGTACCATTTGATCGATATTCCAGTCAAGAATGTATTTATGGTAATTTTTTTCCCACACTTTGCCTAGTTTTTTGTCCTTGCTGCTCTAATAAATCAATAGCTGTCAGTGCATTCATTTTGAATTTTTCAGTGTATTATTACCTAATGACAACGTTAAGGGAGAACAGGTCTACAAATGAAAAAAGTGAATTATGTAATTTATTTATAGACTTGGCGACACACAACCCAATAGATAGGTCAGAATACTGGTTGATTGTTGTAACAACAAGCGCCATTACTTACTGCATCAACTGACAGATCACTGATCAGTGGACTGATGCAAACTAGGGGTGCACACTAGGGTGGAGCGTTTTTGGGCTTTTTTTTTATTTTGAAAATGGACATAGCAGAGTAGTTGTGAAATGGTCTAAAAGTAACGCCTGAATTTTCCTGAATTTTTTCGTCAACGTTTAGGCCTCCCGGATTGACGTTGACGTCAAAATTAGCGGAAAATCCGGGTTTTTTGACGATAACTTGGCAACAATGGCAAATACGACAAAAATGCATAGAATCAGAGTTGTTGGAAATTAAATTTCCGACAAATCACTTTCTTATCATTTTTTCTGTAAGTGCAACCGTTTTAGTGTAAAATTCGAAAACCCGTATTTTTCCGGATATTCGGCACAAATTCTCGTTCAGTCCGGGAGAAATACGGTAGAAATACGGGAGAAAGAGGGCTAACTCGGAACAAATTGCGTGATGGACTTTTCCTACAAGAATACCATCATCGGATTGGCCTGAATAACACAAAACATACAAAATGTTTTCCACGGCTCCACCGCGGAACACCCCTTAAAATTCCTAAAATTCAAAAAGGCGGCCGTGTTTAGATTATCAAGCATCAAGGTAATTTAAAATGTGCATCTCGTGTGGTATGAGGTGTCGTTTCCTATGTCTTTTTAGTCGTAAATTTCAAATATAGTGTTAAAAAAAGCCCCTGGTCAAACGGGGTGCATCAAATCCAGGATGGCGGCCAACTTTGAACGGCGGGAGGGTACCTTATAAAGTTTGATTAGTGTATTACATTTTAAATTGAAAGTAAGGTAACAATCTCTGGATAATATTGGTTTAGCATTTTAATTAGAGGTTCAAAATTAAATTGTCTTTTATAAAGCCTCATCTATGATCCGATGAATGACATCTGGTCAGGAGGCGTAAAACTGGCAATCCAGGCCGAATCCGCAGGTTACTAGGGTTTAAGATGACACAATTTTGCGGTGAATTTAGATAATTTTGTTCGTAAATTTTAAATTTACAACAGAAAATGCCCCAAAATCGTGCGGGGTCTCCCGATTATGGGATAAGTGGATGACTTCTAAATGTGAAGGACAGAACAGAAAATTTCAAAGTGTGATAGTAAAAAATCTTTTAAATAAATCTAACAGTTTTCTTAAATGTTCACAATTAATATTACTCCTCAGTAAGAGCTGAAATCGAGGATGGTGACTATCTCCATATGAAGAATCAATAAAATGGCACTACAAAATAAATGTACAATTCAAAGAGAGACTGCTGAATAAGCGATATTTACATGCAATTGAGTTACCTATTACTAAAAGAAAACGAATGAAAAATGAAAACATTGATGATTCATACCACCGGATGATGTTCCTCAGTATATTTTTTGAGGAGTGATGTCGTCAACTTTAGATTTTAGATAAAATTGATTTTTTCTTTTATTTCGTCATGATTCTCACGTGACCTAATTTGCTTTATTCACATTTCGAATAAAAAGAGTCTTGGTTCTCGGGGGGAATAAAAGGATTTTAAACGCGGATATTACTTACACGGAAATCGGTACCTTATCTTCGAAGATGTATAATAAGACATATTTTAAAATAAGACGTAATGCTAAAAGGAACTATGTTGCACGCAAACACCGTTCAGATATTGCCTTCCAGCATTATACCTACACCTCTGGTTAACACTACTGCCTTTTACAGGCAGTCGTCGTGGATTTGAGACACCCTGTTTGACCATTCATTTTCCACTTAATTTTTTACTTCACATTTTACCAAAATTACATAGGGAATAATACTTCACTTCACTCATTGCGTCATTATTTAACTTGCTTAAGTCCTCCCACCCTTCAAACTTATCAGTCTTTTTTGAGTTTTGTGCAGCCCGATTGACCAGGTGGTATTCATCACGTCATACTGGAAATCTACGACGAAAATTACGATGAAACAACCAAAGCATGTATCGGTTTGCGATGCTGCAGAATTCTTGGAATTTTCAAACATTGCAAACGAGATACCTGGTTTGGGAATTTCGCCGTCGATATTCTTTAAGGAACTAATACCTCACTTGACTTATCACGCGAAGAAGTGGTACCAGGACGAACTATGAGGGGGGAATGTGAGGGCATATGGGACAAACATACCCTCCCGCCGTTCAAAGTTGGCCGCCATCCTGGATTTGATGCACCCCGTTTGACCAGGGGCTTTTTTTAACACTATATTTGAAATTTACGACTAAAAAGACATAGGAAACGACACCTCATACCACACGAGATGCACATTTTAAATTACCTTGATGCTTGATAATCTAAACACGGCCGCCTTTTTGAATTTTAGGAATTTTAAGGGGTGTTCCGCGGTGGAGCCGTGGAAAACATTTTGTATGTTTTGTGTTATTCAGGCCAATCCGATGATGGTATTCTTGTAGGAAAAGTCCATCACGCAATTTGTTCCGAGTTAGCCCTCTTTCTCCCGTATTTCTACCGTATTTCTCCCGGACTGAACGAGAATTTGTGCCGAATATCCGGAAAAATACGGGTTTTCGAATTTTACACTAAAACGGTTGCACTTACAGAAAAAATGATAAGAAAGTGATTTGTCGGAAATTTAATTTCCAACAACTCTGATTCTATGCATTTTTGTCGTATTTGCCATTGTTGCCAAGTTATCGTCAAAAAACCCGGATTTTCCGCTAATTTTGACGTCAACGTCAATCCGGGAGGCCTAAACGTTGACGAAAAAATTCAGGAAAATTCAGGCGTTACTTTTAGACCATTTCACAACTACTCTGCTAT
Organism: Bemisia tabaci; assembly: GCF_918797505.1. Classification (NCBI taxonomy): domain Eukaryota; kingdom Metazoa; phylum Arthropoda; class Insecta; order Hemiptera; family Aleyrodidae; genus Bemisia; species Bemisia tabaci. The sequence continues at coordinate 77,997,357 of NC_092794.1, forward strand.
GTCCATTTTCAAAATAAAAAAAAAGCCCAAAAACGCTCCACCCTAGTGCACACATACATACATCTGCCTTGTATGAAAGGGATGTCTCAATGATGAACTATTGTACTTCGTGATACAGGGATCTCTCATACAGGTTGATGTAAAAGTTCCCTCCTCCTTCAGCTAACTTTTTATGTAATCGAGGTGAAGATTCGATGTTGAGAGAAGTTCCTATGTCAATAGGGCTACTCTTCGTCCCCCCCCCCCCCCCGAAATTTTCAAGGAGCACCTCCTTGGGAAGGGCAATAGACCCCAATGTTTTATTTTTTCAAATTGAAAGATCCTCTCTCCCCCTTGTAATAGGTCTTTCTGAAGAATTTAAGAGATAAGGGGATACAAATGAAGCGGAGGTATGCTGATGTATGAAGTTTTTAAGAAGTGTGATTATATTTCCAAAAACTACAGCCATCAATGAGTGTTCCTGCCCAATTTCAAGTTTCAGTTCTAGGACCCTCCATGGATCATAAGTATGCGTCTTTTAGCTTCAGAAAGAGTGCAATTTTAAATTTAAAAATTCGTCGGGAATTTAGTAATTCGTTTTTCTTCTCTTGCCAAAATACCCCTAGACAGTTTCCAAGCTTTCAGGCAAATCCATCGGCAAAAAATTGAGATGAGATGGCAATTTTTGGCCATTTTGAAATCTAACCGGCTGCCATTTTAAAACAGTTTCAGATAATTACTTCGAAATTGCGCGAAAATGTTCTCATTTTAAATTCTCTTAAAATAGGTATCACAAGGGAGCTCTTACCTTTTAAAAAAGAGAACTTTGGTCCATTGCACCCCCAAAAGGGCCTGATAATTTTGTGGGGGCCCAAAACTCGTTCCCTTTGACCGAGGAACGTCTCTCAGGTTTCAAATCTTAACCTGAATTATGTAAAAAGTTAGAAGGGAGGAGGGGACTTCTCTAACGCCCTGCAGATTTGATCACAACATGATAGAATGTTATTCAGAGACCACGGTTGCGCTGACCTTTCATCATCCACCACCAGCATTCGCTCACTTTTGAAGAGTGGAATTAAAGAACTGGGAAACGCCTCCTTGTCATTTAAAGAAAAATCCAAATTCACAGAAAATTTCACAACAAACCATTCATGAAGCCAAAGCCTCCAGGCTCTTTAATAGTGAGCACGATCTTAGGAATACTTGAGGTTGCTGACAAGCTTCTTTTCCACTCTTCTCTCATCATTGGATCTGATCTGATCAGAAAGTACTCGGACTTTTAAATGTAGCTACATACCTCTTCTTAAATTCATCATCGTTTATTATGCATCCTCAAAATCATTAAACTGTAAAATCAAACAGGAGTGATGACAGTTTGATGTTTGAACCTTGCAGTTCAAAAACAAAATTAATTTTGAGAAAAATCTATATTCAGTTTCAATCTGTCTGGCTTGACTTTGTTGAATTAAAAGCTGTTGCTCACCTTTTATTGGTCTTAAAATTAATTAATTAATTAATTACTTACTTAATTAGAACACTTAAAAGTGATCAATCCAGAGGAGGGGGTTAACTAGGAATCTTTGTTGATGATGCAATAGCAATGTCTTCCTACGTTAGTTACAGAAAGGTGCTCTGAAATGTTAATAAAATTCTCAATGATGTAGTCAAATGGACAAAAAGAGACAAATCAAAGTTAAACAGCACATAATCGGTAGAGTTAGTTTGTATTAATCGCCAATTTAGACATATTCCTTTTCACCCAGGAAAAAATTCCAAACAGTAAAGGAGGGGTATCGATAAGGGCCCTTTTTGGCCCCCTCCTAGAATCTGGAAATTTATGCGGGTTTTCCAAGTTGACTCAATGTAGTTTACGGAAGTAATCATGATTTAGCACATAGGCCACTGGATACGTGATAAACGGTTGCCTAAACATAGGTCTGCAGGCGTATTTTAGCGAAAATTCGTGGTTTTCTATCACTCCGAGGCTTTTTTGACTCCGAGCGCATCGTCTAACTAAAACAAGCTTTTGATATGTTATTAAGGAGGCTTTAGGACACATTTTAACCATGGTTTGGTTTTAGTTGGATGATGCGCTCATAGTTAAAAAAACTTTTACCAAAAATCGACGTTTAAGGGACATCCGCAAAAATCCTAGGGAAACACGTCTCTCGAACTGTATGCACGCTAAGTATATTATCTCGGGCAGATATCGAGCTTTGTTAGACTCTTACAAGGAGATTTCCTACAATTGTGTCCAAAAAAAATTGAATTTTCCATACAAACAGCTATGAAGGTAACGGATTTTGGAGTAGTGGAGGCATATTTTCACGAATAGCATCACATCAACTTAAATCTGAAAATTTATGCAGGTTTTCCGAGTTGACTCATTGTAATTTACAGAAGTAATCATGATTTAGCCCATAGGCCACTAGATACGTGTTAAACGGTTGCCTAAACATAGGTCTGCAGGCGTATTTTAGCGAAAATCCGTGGTTTTCTATCACTCCGAGGCTTTTTTGACACGGAGCGCATTGTCTATCTAAAACGAGCTTTTGATATGTCATTAAGGAGGCTTTAGGACACATTTTAACCCTGGTTTGGTTTTAAATAGATGATGCGCTCTAAATCGTCGTTTAAGGGACATCCACAAAAATCATAGCAAACACGTCTCTCAAACTGTATGCACGCTACGTATATTAACGAGGGCAGTTATCAAGCCTTGTTAAACCCTTTCAAGGCTATCCTTTAATTGTAGCCAATAAAAAACCTAACGACCTAATTCTCTAAGATTTTTGCGGATGTCCCTAAAACGTCGATTTTTAAAAAAGTTTTTTTGTACTATAAGCCCATCATCTAACTAAAACCAAACCAGGGTTAAAATGTGTCCTAAAGCCTCCTTAATAACATATCAAAAGCTCGTTTTAGTTAGACGATGCGCTCCATGTCAAAAAAGCCTCGGAGTGATAGAAAACCACGGATTTTCGCTAAAATACGCCTGCAGACCTATGTTTAGGCAACCGTTTAACACGTATCTAGTGGCCTATGGGCTAAATCATGATTACTTCCGTAAACTACAATGAGTCAACTCGGAAAACCTGCATAAATTTTCAGATTTAAGTTGATGTTATGCTATTCGTGAAAATATGCCTCCACTACTCCAAAATCCGTTATCTTCATAGCTGTTTGTATGGAAAATTCAATTTTTTTGGACACAATTGAAGGAAATCTCCTTGTAAGAGTCTAACAAAGCTCGATATCTGCCCGAGATAATATACTTAGCGTGCATACAGTTCGAGAGACGTGTTTCCCTAGGATTTTTGCGGATGTCCCTTAAACGTCGATTTTTGGTAAAAGTTTTTTTAACTATGAGCGCATCATCCAACTAAAACCAAACCATGGTTAAAATGTGTCCTAAAGCCTCCTTAATAACATATCAAAAGCTTGTTTTAGTTAGACGATGCGCTCGGTGTCAAAAAAGCCTCGGAGTGATAGAAAACCACGAATTTTCGCTAATATACGCCTGCAGACCTATGTTTAGGCAACCGTTTATCACGTATTCAGTGGCCTATGGGCTAAATCATGATTGTTTCCGTAAACTACATTGAGTCAACTTGGAAAACCCGCATAAATTTCCAGATTCTAGGAGGGGGCCAAAAAAGGCCCTTATCGATACCCCTCCTTTGCGAAATACTTGAAACTTCCCCTGGATGCCAGGCTCAAATAGGAGCTTCACATTTGAAAAAAAAAAAAAAAAAAAAAAAAAAAAAAAAAAAATAGGATTGCTCAAATGCAGTTGCTAAACTCAAATATGTATTGACCTCTGGGTCGAAAATCGAAGGTACTTTCTCACCTCCAAACGCACCTCTACAAGTCTGTGTTGGGTCCAATTTGGAGCAATGGGTGCCAGTGGCCGGGCTGTGCATCCAAAAGTGATTTAGATAAAATGGATTACATTTTGCAAAAAGGAACCACTAGCATTGCAATGATGCTCGGATTGTGCAACTTCATCTTTTGCAATAAAATTGCGGAAATCGTGAAAAATTATGAAATTTAGATGGTAATTTTTGTCTTAAATTTACAGTTTTTAGCGAGTAAAATAGAAACTATGAATGGATAATCGGGTTTTTCCTCCAAGACAAAAGAAGTTGCACAATCTTAGCAACATTGCAATGCCAGTGGTTCCTTTTTGCAAAGTGCAATCCAAATTGAAGTCTTCCCAGTAAAAGTGCTGTGAAATATGATAAATGTTAGATGGTACAAGGGAATCGAGATACAAGAAGGAACCTCAACATTGAATCAGTGGAGGAGTTCAACACTTCAACCCCTTTGGAATGGGGTTATTGTGTGCGCCAACAGAAATGCAGAAAGCGCCGTGAGCTTGGCATTCTGGGGTTTTTAAAATATAAATGTTGAACTGGCGTGCCTCTTTGTGCTAGACAAGCACAGTTAAGGAGGATGTTCAAGGGACTTTTCGGCTGTTTGGTCTCGTCCCTACAGAAGAACGAAACAAGAAAGGCACTTAACTTTTAAATAACTTTTCCTTAAGCAATACTTACGAGTGTTAAGATTACTCTTAAAACCTAAATCAAAATTTTCGTAATGTATTCAATTATGTCTGTAAATAAAATCTTGTACATGTAATTAGTACAGAAAATCGAAAAACGAAAAATTTGGAACTTAGTCGTTGGGATACCGAAACTATAGTGTTTTCAGTCAAATTCTTACTTCAATTCTTACTTTTCAACCCGAGTTGTGAAAAAATGCTGCTTCAAAATTTTTCTCCTTTTTCTCCGGTCCAATGCCCTGTATCCTGTGGACTATCACACATAATTTTATTCTTTGTTGGAGTTAACAAAGCAAATTTGTTTGATGTTCCTGAGGCAACGAGAAACATTATGTGAATGGTTTTTTAGTAGAGGAGCCATGAGATTCTAGGACAATTGTTAAAACAAGTTTTTGTATCAATATTTTTTCAAATTTAAAATTTCTGAAATGTTAATACCTAAGTTTTAATTGCTCCTTGAATTTCAGGTGGAGTCTTTTGTAATAGATCAAGAGGAGCTTGTCAATAACCGAAGTAAATACCTCTTAAATTCAGATGATTCTGATACAGTGGTAGATGCTGAAACTCAAGCCAGGCTTGAGGCCCTTCTAGAAGCAGCTGGTAAGAGTTGTAATATTCCATTATAATTTTACACAAGCAAATGGACATCTCGTTTTTCAACAAAGAGGGGTAACTATTTGTTAGATGAGTCCTGTGCAATCTGTGCCGCTAAATCCATATTTCAACTGAATACCCAACAATTCATGCTGAAAAGGTACCAAATTTGGCCTAAGTGATTCAAAATCTGCCTTTTTCACAGTATATTGCCGTGGATTCCCATCATTCCTCTTTAGTTTCTAAGTGATCACAGCTCTGAGTTTTCCATTTTTTTCAATCAGTGTAGCAAAATATCTCTGAATTCATTGTAATAGGATTTCAACTGTAAGCATCTCATGTAATTGTTAATTTTTTTTCCTAAGGAATTGGCAAACTATCTACAACTGGTGATGGGAAACATTTAGCAGATCCTGAAGTATTGAGGCGATTGACCTCCAGTGTATCATGTGCCCTAGATGAAGCTGCTGCAGCACTCACACGGATGCGAAGTGAGCGAGCATCTGTTGCAGAAACTAGGTATTTCTTTTTCTATAAATATAGTTGAAATATTTAAAACAAGTGATCTCTGCATGCTTTGGACATTCCAATGCGTGCAGACTTCAGTCAGTTATCATGTCCTTCAGGACAGCACCCTGTTAATACACTGAGAGCCTGCACAGAATTATCAAACCAGAGAGTATAAGAATTTTCACATACATTCTTAGATCGGGGTACTCGAGTGTAGCAAGGATCAGGCAGTCTGGCGGGTTATAGCTGATGGGTCCAAAATTTGAGATCATCAAATTCTCGAAATATTGTGTTTTAACCGCAATGTATTTTAGTTAATTTTAGTCTCATGTCGAACTCGGATGGAATAGGATTGCCAGACGGCCCGAAAGTCCCGAATTATTGAGACGCAAATTTTAACCGAAAAGTATTATGGTTAATTTTAGTGTCATTTTGTAGGAGTGACTTCCCTGATTAAATATTACCTTGCCAGACGGTCGAGCTCGGAAGTTTTGATATAATGCATGTACCATCCAGCACAGCTCTGGGCGATTTTTCGGCGAAAATGGTCAACGCAAAAAATGCTAATAGGGAGACTCACTCTTTCGACTGCTCATACAGAAGTTAGGAGTGCTTGAAGTCGGAGACTCAAACGACCGGAGTCGGTGGCAACGCTGGATCACAGTTCTGCCATATTATAAGGATTGTAGTATGGTTTCATGACATATTCTTTTAGCGTTGTAGCATTGAATCTCGCTTATAAACTTTATAGTTAGAGATTTCAGTTCACCCATTATGGCATCCCTCTCCACATCCCTACCCTGCGCCTTTCCACAGGTCTTAAAAAATTATGATGGGACACTATCCTTTCAGTGTCTAAATTTTTTCAAACCTGGGGGAAAAAGAGTTAAAGTCACTGAAACGATCATTTCAGCATCACAATCAAGAACGCATATTGTTAATTAAATTAATTTTGGAAATGTTTCCTTCACCGGAGTAGCATATTAGATATTCACCAAAAAATTCAACATAAGATCAGCTACTCATGCGTGAAGGTATCAGCAGAGTAAAACTTGTCACTCTTCTTTTCTCAGCGAGGATGAAGCCAAATAAAATGATTTAAATCTCCAGCATTTTAGCTTGAACACTTCAAGCTTGAGCCTTGGGTTCCTAAGTTGACAGGGACCCAGGAACCTACAACATGGGAGTTGGTAGGGCTGAGTCCGTCCCCAAAACAGGGTCATTATCAGCATCTTTAATATCTACGACCTCAAAATTGTCGAATTCTGCTATTGATTCTTTGAATGAGAATTTCTCCTGCATAGGTTGTCGCCGGAACAGCAGCAATATTTGCACAAATCTGTGCACCCTTAAGTGCACATGTGTGCAGCCATTGCTCTGTAGGGCTATAAAAACCCCGAAGAAACTTCGCAGAATAATGATGGTATGAGGCCTGGTGAAAACTTTATTCCAAAATTTGACTTGTTGCCATCTTCTGAGGAGGCCGCCCAAAATATCTCTTTTATGACGGTCCAGCAAGAACAAGCATGGAAATGTATGGAACCGGGTGCAATGTAATGGGTCTTGCTGCCAACAAAGAATGGCTTGTTGCTGATAGTAGTGCAGAAGCCTGAACCGAAGGAGCTGATTAAAAAACTTCCTGCTAAAGCCCCAAATACTGCGGCCAAACTGATTCTGCGACATTTGACTGCAGGGTACAAGACAACAGCCTTATTCAGTGTACATATTTGTGTTTATATTGCTGCGACTCCTGTGAAAGTACTGTACTTAAGGGAGGATTTCTCCGTAGGAAAAAAAGGAAAAAGCAGTAACACGCCAGGTATCTCAAAGATTCAAAACCCTGACAATGACTCTGTTTCGGACTCCGCCCTGCCATCGACTCTGTTTCGGACTCCGCCCTGCCATCTTCAATGCTCAGGCTGCTGAAATGATCCTTTCGTTGACTTTAACTCTTTTTCCCCGGGGTTCGAAAAAATTTAGACACTGAAAGGAAAGTGTCCCATCCTAATTTTTCAAGACCTGTGGAAAGGCCAGGGTAGGGATGTGGAAAGGGATGCCATAATGGGTGAACTGAAATCTCTAACTTTAAAGTTTACAAGCGAGATTCAATGCTACAACGCTAAAAAAATACGTCATGAAACCATACTACAATCCTTATAATATGGCAGAACCGTGATCCAGCGTTGCCACCGACTTCGGTCGTTTGAGTCTCGGACTTCAAGCGATCCTAACTTCTGTATGAACAGTCATTAGTCGAAAGAGTGAGACTCCCTATTAGCATTTTTTGCGTTGACCATTTTCGCCGAAAAATCGCCCAGAAAAAAGGTAGGTAAATAAGGAAAACGCAATAAATTGCGATTTTTTCAAATTTCCCGCTGTTCTCAGCGCGGATGGTACTCATCGTATCAAAACTTGGATCCATGCTACTCAATCAAAATTTAACGCACTTTTGCTATACAATAACTTCATAGGCAGTACGACGCAAAGGGAACGAGTTATTACCGATTTTTGGACAAAAAATGAGATTTGGCAACGTTTTTTCTAGATGTCGGCTTTAGCGGCCAAAATCGAAGGTAGCAAAGTTCAGATTCGAACTTGGCGCTAAAAGAACACATGGGAAACATACGCTTGAGTTTTTTTTTCAGAATTTAGAGGGTAAGCCCCTATTTTGGGATCGGTTGGCTGGACTCATGTGTATTCATATGAACTAGGCAGAAAAGGTCAATTTTGGCGACTTTCAGCGATCTGACAACCCTTTCTCATCCGAGCTCGACAGTCTGGCAAGGTAATATTTAATCAGGGATGTCACTCATACAAAATGAGACTAAAATCAACTATAATACTTTCTGATTAAATTTTACACAATTTTTCGTGAATTTGGTCTCAAATTTTGGACCCATCGGCTATAACCAGTCAGACTGCCTGATCCTTGCTACACTCGAGTACCACAATCTAAGAATGTGTGTGAAAATTCTCATAATCTCTGATTAGATAATTTGGTGTGGGCTCTTGAGTCTTGAACTACAAGGAAATCTTACCAAATCGCTGACTTGCACAACAATATAAGTACATTTTAGTCTGCTGGGCCATGGATTCGATTTACAGTAGATTCATCATCAATGCCTCATAGAATTTGATTCTTGGGAAGTTATAATAGTCGCTAGAGTAGAAATAGCCCATTGAAATGGTCAGTATCATCTTGAATTACAGATGTCATCTGTAGATCTACCACATCAGTTCAATTTTTTTCATGTTGTTTGGTATGAAATTTTATTTGCGGGTAGACAATGTAGTATATTAAAGTAACGGAAAATGATCCACATTAGTGTGCAGCTTCACATTATTAGAATATCAGAACACATACAGGCTGATTTGGAAGCTCTCTAATTTATTTGGGTATGCAATTGCAACCCTCTTATATGCCGCCCAGTCAAATCATCCCCTCGCGTCCCACACTAACATTCGAAGAAAGAAGAAGAAGAAGAAGTCAGGTGCTTAGTTACAGTTTTATAACACTAGGTACCAATCGCTGGGGTTACAAGCGCATCAAATTCTGGACCGGTTTTCAGTGGTTTTTAACAAATGAGGGAGATTTAATGTGTCCTTACTATGAAGAAATGAGATGCATTTAGCTGAAGTTATTCTTACAGACATTCTTGTTACGTGTTAACTCACACAAAAATGCCAATGAAATAGGGATTATACCATTTTACGCTCCTTCTACCTTTCAGTTCAGCCCCTGATGGCCCCCTTCTCCCTTGTAGATACAGAAATTCTAATTTTATATAAATGTATTTTATGTGTATAGTAAAATGTCAAAAATTAAAAATAAAAAAATTGTGGTTTGTCAAGCAACAGTCCTTGCAATGAGTCGCCGTATTTGAAAAATTTCACTCAAATTTTTTGATGCACTCATTACTAGCTTATAATTATCAAAGGATAGGAAAGAAAACCTTAAGTATATTGACAAGGATCGTAAGCAACTGTCAGCACCATTCTCATCTCTTTTTTTCACATTCTGGATGTATTTATTTCAGGACTTTGGTTGAAGCATGTTCAGATGGTGATGTAGGTGCAGTCAGAAAACTGCTTGGTGAAGGTAGAAGTGTAAACGAAACCAACGAGGAAGGTGAAAGCCTTCTGTCTTTAGCTTGCTCTGCAGGATATTACGAACTTGCACAGGTAATAATATTTTCTAATTTACTGTTCTCCAACTTTCGCCCTTTTGCCTATAATTTGTATTGAAAAAGTGTAAACTGAATTGAAGTAATATGGCATATAAATGAAAGGAAAAAATGTATACAACACCACTTTAATGGAATGGGTCTGTTGGACAGAAGACTTGGAGATTAAAGGAAAAGATTTAAAACAGTAGCATTGTACAAGAATCTTGACGAACGTCTCAAACAAGTCAGGAATTCACCCCACTGGACAAGAAAACCTTATGTAAACTTGCAAACTATCCCGAAATTGTCTCTAATCTTTGGCACATTGGGATTTTTTTGTTTCGGAACATGTATGTTCTCCTTTTGTAGAAAAAGAGAGCAGAAGCAAATGCTTAAAACAACCAAAATAATAAGTTTGAAAGATTGGGTGCAGGACACCAGATAATTTGTACATTTAAGTAAGTTTGGTTTTTCTAAAATCTCACTCAGAGCTAACTTGGTTGCCAAGTATGATGTAGAAAGTACTTGCGAACAAGGAGAATTTGAACATTTTTGATACAGATTGAAAATTTACTGTGGAATGGAAGGAATGGCTCTTATCCTTTTTTATTATGCAATTTTACCACCAAATACCCAATTGCTCAACAATATGTGGGATTTTCCCCCATTTTGTTCCCTAAAAAAAGAAAGAAGTAAACACTTGCATCACTACCTTAAATCTGCCTCATGCTTACCGCAATCTTAGGATCGCCATTTTTTTACGCCTCTGCTCCTCTCTTAAAACTGTGTGGCCATCTTGTTTATGTACGTCACACGGTGGATCGAGTCATAGGTCAGGCCGGACATGGCACATCACGCGACTTGGTTTGCTCATTTACGTAGTGTTTTCGCTCATTAAGCAAAGCAGGATACATGATTTCTATGTATTTTTTGGTGCTGATTTCATTTTTGATGACTATTTTACAGATTATTGGGTCTAGATATGTATTTTGGCGTGATAATTAGACGATTAGAGCAATAATGTTGAACAACAGATAAGTTTGCACTTTCTACTCTCATTTCAATCGGAGTTTTAAGTGTTCAAGGGACTCTCTTTTCTAGTAAAATGTCTAAATAACGTATATAAAACGTTTATTATTCATATAATTTACCCTTCCCCCTCCTCTTCTCTCCCCCCCCCAAAAAAAAAAATGAATTAAAAGGAATCCGAACATTTTGAGAGGAAAACGGAGGACCCCCTTCCTCCTCATTCCTGAAGGGGCCACCTCTTTAGCTTTCTCACAAAAGATTATGATAAGGGGGGAAAACTTGAGGGAAAAATACAATTCAAATACACATCAATCAATACAAATCATTTATTTTCCAAGCCCTCCTAATTGAAGGCCCTGCGAGTCACCACCGTATGCTACTGCCTATATTTATACTTAGGTATCTGATGGAGCTTCTTTAGCTTACTGATTGCTGCTGAAGCTCAAATTACCTCCGTTTCCTCCATTAACTTCTAATTTTCCGAAAAAATTAAAAAAAAAACGTAAGTTTTTGGAAAATAGTTAGAAGATGGAAAGAATTCAGGCCATTTTTGACTTAAACAGCAGAAAGTAGATGAAAGATGCTCCATTACACACCAATTTAATATAATTTTCCCGTCTTTTCAGATGCCAAACGAACGGATTACTATCATATGTGTCGATTAGGGCATTGGAGAGAAAAATCCAAAGACATTGAATAGAGTAGACCGTGCACTCCCTATCTCCGCCGTGTCGGCTGAGCGAGGCCACTTCGGTGGGACGCCGTAATGGGCGGGCAGGGTGGGCGCTCGCGACTGAGCCCCATGCTGCATGAGCCGGCGTTGCGCGTACTTGGAAAAATTAGTTGCGCGCTCGGATTTTCGCGAATTACTCGTTTCTCCTTCATTTTTCGGCAAAATTTACCAGGACCACATGTTAATAGCATGTAATTTACTATTACTCTGAACAATTTTCATTTCTCTACAGTCATTACTGACTGGAAAAAACGCTTCTTAATTGAAAATATGAGGAAAGTGACCTGCGTATCAGACGGATGTTCTTATGATGTGTGCAGCTTGTAAAGATGCCGGCGTGGACAAGAAGTAATTTTGTAAAAGGTACAAAAAGGATTTAAAATGAGGTCAATCATATAAATCAAGGGTAAAAACGAGGAATAATGTTATTTATTGTACATAAAAAGCCGTATAAAAGTTACGAGAGAGTTACTTAAAGCTATTGTCCATCTTGATCTAAGAGAAAGATTTGATGAAAAGCTGAAAAAGAGGGGCAACGATTTCGGCAGTTTCAAAGTACCGAGATTTAAGATTATTCCACTGAAAAAGATAATGTTCAAGCATTATTATCAAACTAATTTGCGAGTCGCAACTTAATGTTATTTAATCTGCTCAAAAATTTCAAAATCAATAATTCAGTTACTTGTTTATGACTGGCGATCGTGGATACTGTTTATTTTCAAAAAGTATGGGTAAGTAATTGCTCTTAATTCCTTTGCATTTTTAGGCGGGTCTGTGATTAAGTGGCTGCGCTCGAGAAGGGCTCGCACCTCTTTTTAACGATGTTCCAGAATCCATGTCGCTCACATTTGTTTAGTAGAGTAGTTTCTAATGGTAAATTTCAAGGATTTTTTTCACAGTAAATTGCAGAATCATGAAAAATAATTCAGTAGAAATTTCAACAAAATCCATGAATTTCCTTCACTGATGAAATATTAGTAGAGATTTTGAACCACCGCAACCAAGAAGTGCCATTCTTGCACTCAGTGCCTCAAATTTTCTGCATATTGCATTGCAGTGGATTCTATGAAATGAGTTTTTATCATGTCCTCACTTTCCTCTATAAAATTAAAATAACACAGCACTTACGCTATGTTTTCAGCAAAATGCTAAGGGCATTTACTTATAGTCCAGGCAATAGAGGATTTTTGAAGGAAAGTTTAGTCGAACTAGCAATTATGGGCTAACTTTATGTTTTTTGGGTCGTAGAATCCGAATTTGGACTTGCCTGACGGTTCCGACCCTCCCCCCGGCCGCCATTTTGAAAAAACGATTAAAATTTACGGTTTTTCCCCATTTTTCGCCCATAACTTTTTTCTGTTCAAAATATCGAAAATCCCGCCACTTCTGTCGAAAGACGATTAAATTTGCAAGAGATTGGTTTATACATATGTACACTTAACGTGAAAATTGCGAGAATGGGAGCGCGACGAAGGCAGCGGGAGATATCGATCTTGCGCCATTAGATACGAGGGTCATCCAAAATGTAAGGTTTCCTACCTTGTATCTTCCGAGCGAAAAGAGATAAATCAAATCGGTAAAAAAGTACATATTAGGCATACTCTAAGCTTTAAAACAAGCTCAAGTTTTGAAAATCGGTCAAAGAATTCGCGAGTAAACTTAATTTTACTGAGACAACCTCCTGTCACCGCGTGCCCACCTCCGGGGTCAGGATGCATGGAGAGTCGATTATTGAAGACTCGGGTTATCGCCTCTACACATCACATCAACAAGGAATTTTAAAGTTTTCATTGAGTAGGCCTTACCCTACTTTTTGACGTAGTCTTCACATCTTTTTTGACATTTCTGGTATCATTACAGCAGCTTCTTGATGCCTTCCGCGTAGAAGCTTTCGCCTTGACTCTGAAACCAGTCATCGACAGCGATCTGCACTTCCAAATCAGTTGCTTTGGGTAGGGAAATTTTCCTCCAATCCTTGAAACTCTCTTACTTTAGCTTCATGTGATTTATTTGTTCCCGAGCGGAAACACTTCCACGATGGAAGCGATTTTCAACTGATTCAGAGGTACAGATAGCTGTCAAGGACTGGTTTCAGAGTCGAGGCATAAGCTTCGATACGCGGAGGGCATCAAAAAGCTGCTGTAATAATACCAGAAATGTCAAAAAAGATGTGGAGACTACATCAAAAAGTAAGGTAAGGCCTATTCAATGAAAACTTTAAAATTCCTTGTTGATGTGATGTACAGGGTGTTTCAGACCACCCGTACCAGGCCTTTTTCTCGGTTGTTGTAGGTCGCACGAAGTCGGGGACCGCGGGGTTGATTAGGGAATTGACCCCAAGGAATCCGAATTTCGTGGTCCCGAAACACCCCCACTCCCCCTTGGGGGGTAAAGGGGGGTCACGATGCTAAAAGTCACGGTTCCCGACCGAATTGCGGATTAATCGCATCAGAATTGAAAAGCACGGAAAATTTCACGTGAAATTGACCCCTAAAAATCCATAATCGGCCCATCCAAGGCCCAAAAATGACCCCCTAAAGAGGGGGACAGTACCCCCCTCCATAATTACTCTTTGGTCTCAAAATTGACGTAGATTCTCCAGAGAAAGATGGTTTCCCAGGTAATCGACCCCGAGAAATCCAAATTTCATGGTCCCGAAGCTCCTCTAGCCCCCCTTGGGGGGTAAACGGGGGGCCCAATTTTAAAAATCGGGGCTTATTTCCGAATCGCAAATTGATTGCATTCAAATTGAGGAGCAGAACACTTTCACATCTTAAGTGACCCCCTAGAGTTTTAATTGACCCTTCTGAACGGCAGAAAGTAACCCATGAGGAGGGGGGCTCCGCTCCTGCCAAAGATTTCTCAAGATTCCTCTTTGGTCGCAAAATTGACGTCGATTCTCCAGAAAAAGACGGTTTTCTAGGTAATCGACCCTGAGGACTCTGAATTTCATGGTCCCTAAGCTCCGCTACTCGCCCTTTTGGGCAGAAACCGCCTTTTTTTGGAGAATCGACGTCAATTCTGCGACCAAAGAGGAATCTTGAGAAATTTTTGGCGGGAGCGGAGCCCCCCTCCTTATGGGTTACTTTCTGCCGTTCAGAAGGGTCAATTAAAACTCTTGGGGGTCACTTAAGATGTAAAAGTGTTCTGCTCCTCAATTTGGATGCAATCAATTTGCGATTCGGAAAGGAGCCCCGATTTTTAAAATTAGGCCCCCCCGTTCACCTCCCAAGGGGGGCTAGAGGAGCTTGGGGACCATGAAATTTGGATTTCTCGGGGTCGATTACCTGGGAAACCATATTTTTCTGGAGAATCTACGTCAATTTTGAGACCAAAGAGTAATTATGGAGGGGGGTACTGTCCCCCTCTTTAGGGGGTCATTTTTGGGCCTTGGATGGGCCGATTATGGATTTTTAGGGGTCAATTTTACGTGAAATTTTCCATGCTTTTCAATTCTGATGCGATTAATCCGCAATTCGGTCGGGAACCGTGACCTTTAGCATCGTGACCCCCCCTTTACCTCCCAAGGGGGGGTGGGGGGGGTTTCAGGACCACGAAATTCGGATTCTTTGGGGTCAATTCCCTATTCAATCCCGCGGTCCCCGACTTCGTACGACCTAAAACAACCGAGAAAAAGGCCTGGTACGGATGGTCTGAAACACCCTGTATAGAGGCGATAACCTGAGTCTTCAATAATCGACTCTCCGCGCATCCTGACCCCGGAGGTGGGCACGCGGCGATAGGAGGTTGTCTCTGTAAAATTAAGTTTACTCGCGAATTCTTTGACCGATTTTCAAAATCTTGAGTTTGTTTTAAAGCTTAGAGTATGTCTAACATGTGCTTTTTTACCGATTTGATTTATCTCGTTTTTCTCGGAAGATACAAGGTAGGGAACCTTACTTTTTGGATGACCCTACTCGTACTTAACACCCTTTATCCCTGCAACCCTTTACGTGTAAGTCATATTAAACAAGCGGTTGTTTCAATGTATTATTTTATTAATCCCATTACATAAATGACTGGCTACGGATTTAGAAAAAATCTAAAACATTTTCAAAATGTGGACATGTTTGATTAGTAAGTGAGTTAGTCCAATCGTGGGCGTTTGGTAGCTCGGTGCAACGAAGTTCTACCTTTTGGTGACGGACAGGTGGATGGGCCTGGTTCCCCTCCATAGACATCACGGCCGGCGTTGATCTCCGACTCTAACACAGTATCCAGAATATAAAGCTAGAAGTCAGACGAAAAAAAAAAAGAAAAGAAAAGGAAAGAAAAGGAAAGAAAAGAAAAAAGGGGAAAAAAAGGAACCTAAATTAATGGAAGATTAAAATGTTCGCATCACTAATCCCAAATAAAAAAAGCATTCTGGTTTCCTGTATCTAGCAGTCTGGTGTTCATCTATGGTGTGTATTTCTGATAATCCTTACCGAAATTTCTGGTAATGATTATCAGGAATACATGTCACTAACGAACACCTGATTGTTTAATAAAGCTTGCCATGGTATTTTTTCTATGCAAGAAGTTTTTGATAACAAGCGAGCAGTGTTAAAGAAATAACAAACCTTTAGGTTCATATTTTATTTCTGAATGTAGGCTTTCTGGAAGGTCTTGAACTTCAGTCGTGACAGCTTCAAAATCTTCTTCTGGACTTGGCTTGTCGAAAAAGTCCTAAGCTTCAACATCATCCTCCTCCTCAGAGTCCGCTAAAACAATTTCAGGCCTGTTTTCGCATGTATCACTGCAGTTGATGCACAATGCTGAGCATTTAAGCCCACATTTCCTGCAACCACACGCGCCTGAACAACTCGTTTTGCACTTAGAGGATTATCAGAAATACACACTAGAGTCCCTTTATACCCAGAGTTACGACAACTCACTTTTAGTTGGGCCAGGGTTGGGCTGAAAGTGGCCTAAAAAAAAATCCAATTCTGATTGGTTCTCGCTCATGGAGGCCGAAACGAGTGCACCAAGATGGCGGTACCTCGTATGTGAACAAGAATAATGAAAATATTACCCAATGTGGTTTATCAAGAGTAAATTGTTATGTCCATCGGT
The DNA here is from genome assembly GCF_918797505.1 of Bemisia tabaci. Taxonomy (NCBI): domain Eukaryota; kingdom Metazoa; phylum Arthropoda; class Insecta; order Hemiptera; family Aleyrodidae; genus Bemisia; species Bemisia tabaci. The sequence continues at coordinate 78,013,987 of NC_092794.1, forward strand.
CAAAAATGAAAATAGATTAAGAAATTATTCACAAACCAATCTCATTTTATTTTTAATTGATCAGTTTGTTGATGTTGTTGTTTTTGTGTGAAAGACATCGCAGGATTCCTGATCCTTATCCCTCAATATCGTTCGTTTGGGTGCACTCGTTTCGGCCTCCATGGCCAGCCAAGGCCGGCTGTCAGTCAGCTGATAAGCGAGCGTCGAGCGTCGATCGACGCTCGCTTATCAGCTGACTGACAGCCGGCCTTGGCTGGCCATGGAGGCCGAAACGAGTGCACCCAAACGAACGATATTGAGGGATAAGGATCAGGAATCCTGCGATGTCTTTCACACAAAAACAACAACATCAACAAACTGATCAATTAAAAATAAAATGAGATTGGTTTGTGAATAATTTCTTAATCTATTTTCATTTTGGACCGATGGACATAACAATTTACTCTTGATAAACCACATTGGGTAATATTTTCATTATTCTTGTTCACATACGAGGTACCGCCATCTTGGTGCACTCGTTGCTCGTTCGAGTTGTCGTAACTCTGGGTATAAAGGGACTCTAATACACACCATATATGAACACCAGACTGCTTGATACAGGAAACCAGAATGCTTTTTCTATTTGGGATTAGTGATGCGAAAATTTTAATCTTCCTTCAATTTAGGTTCCTTTTTTTCCCCCTTTTCTTTCCTTCCCTTTTCTTTTCTTTTCTTTTCTTTCCTTTCCTTTCCTTTTTTTTTCGTCTGGCCTCTAGCTTCATATTCTGGATACTGTGTTAGAGTCGGAGATCAACGCCGGCCGTGATGTCTATGAAGGGGAACCAGGCCCATCAATACCTGTCCGTCACCAAAAGTTAGAACTTCGTTGCACCGAGCTGCCAAACGCCAACGATTGGACTAACTCACTTACTTATCGAACATGTCCACATTTTGAAAGTATTTTTGATTTTGTCTAAATCCGTAATCAGTCATTTATGTAATGGGATTAATAAAATAATACATTGCATAACTGCTTGTTTAATATGACTTACACGTAAAGGGTTGCAAGGATGCAGGATTGCAGGGTGTTAAGTATCTAATGGCGCAAGATCGATATCTCCCGCTGCCTTCTTCGCGCTCCCATTCTCGCGATTTTCACGTTAAGTGTACATATGTGTTTACCAATCTCTTGCAAATTTGATCATCTTTCAACAGAAGTGGCGGGATTTTCAATATTCCGAACAGAAAAAAAGTTATAAGCGAAAAATGGGGAAAAACCGTAAATTTTAGTCGTTTTTTCAAAATGGCGGCCGGGGGGAGGGTCGGATCTGTCAGGCAAGTCGAAATTCGGATTCTACGACCCAAAAAACATGAAGTTAGCCCATAATTGCTAGTTCGACTAAACTTTCCCTCAAACCTCCTATTTTGAGCTCTATTGCCTGGACTATTAATATTACATTTATCACAAATAAATATCACAGACTGAAACAACACTATTTTGAAATTGAAGACACTAAGTTGACTACAATTTTCAATGAAGAACTGCTATTTCTGGCTCATTTTAGGAAGAACAAAATGTGCCATTAGTTCATGATCCGTTGTTGTGTGGTGTATTAGTTTCCTGTGCAGATAGGAAATAAAACAAATGAACCAAAAATACTAGTTCCTTAAGGCTAAATGTAGTCAAAGTTTAAAAATTATCATCGGGACATAACCATTTTTGTCTCTTGCCCGGGTCATCAAGAATTTGCTCTTGTAAGCATACCATAAATTGAGAGTTGTGTGGTGTTTAATCATGAAAACTAAAACACATCTTCACACAGAAACATTTGATTATAATTAAAGAACACATCAGCCGAAAATATTTGCACTAATCAATTAATAATTAAAGATTTCGGAGCCGAACTGTACCAACCTCGTATAAGCGCACTGTTCGTTTACCGCGAGCTGGGGACGGCTGGGGCTCACTACCTCACTGGTGCCGTTTCGGTGTTCCCGCACTCATCGATCGGTGCGGCATGCGAATGGAAGAGAAGTGGCCATCGCTCCATTTCACAGCGTACGGTCTTCTCTATTCAATGTCTGTGGAAAAATCCCGTATTCTGAAACAACAGGGAAATTTTTTAACCATGACATGTTTTTACATGTTTTCTCATGTATTTTTCTCTCCTGGATTCGAAATTGGTCTCAATTCAGCATGCACCAGTTTTCCAGAAAATCACATTTTCGTAAGGTCCATTTTAAGAGGGAAATCTCAATTTTCCGGAAAATCGGTGGGTGTAGGAGAAAAGCAAAGGTCAATTTTGGACTCAGCACTAAAAATTACAAATAGATCACCTATCAAATGTCCGGTGCTTATTCGCTGCAGACCTATGGAATTCAAATTTCTTCGAGCCACTATTTTATGAATTTCACTTTTTCGGAATCATGTGAGCTTTTTTCCCAAAATGACACTTTGGGGCAGCCAATTTTTCTTGATACTGGATCTCCAGGGATCAGTTAACTTTGCTCTACAAAGGTTTTGCGTAAATACGCGTAAATAGGTAGTTAAAAGTCTAACTATATTATTATTTTTATGGTTTTGAGGGAAATACTTAAGCAAGAATACCGCGCATAAAAATGGCGATATTTTAAAATGTTATCAGTATATTCAACTTAAAGAGGAGAAGAAGCTTCCTTCGTCAGAAATTGTCATAAATCTATTGGGAGGAAATACCAACAGGCTAACGATTTGTCCCAAATGAGGCAACATTTCTCGAGTGCCGTCTGAGCCACCTTAAGAGGCTGTGTGGGCTAAATTAGGGGTTGAAAAATTGAAAATCAATACCGGTATCATACAGTATAACTCCTTGAGAAGACATCTACATCAATGAAGTGACTATTTGTGAGAAACGTCTATGTTCGACTTTTAGCAGGTTTCGATCCACAGTGCGTCAGCTTTATGTATAAAAAAAAGTAGCGCACCGAAGGATTTCACCACTTTCAAGTCTACCTGCATCTGTTGTGTGCATCGGACTCATTATTGTTACTCTAAAATTGTGTGACTACCTTGTTTATTTACATCAATCACTAAAAGCTCATGAATTGAAAAGAGTAGTGCACCTAAGGAAATGGCGCAGTTTTTCTTTACCAAACGGATACGGATGGAAAGACTACAGTAGAAGGCACCGTAAAGGCCACGGGTCAGCATACACCCTAAATGATATCTCGTCCCCAACAAGTCTTGTGTTTATTGTTCCAGGTGCTACTTGCGATGCATGCTAACGTAGAAGATAGAGGTGTGAAAGGAGACTGCACTCCTTTGATGGAGGCAGCGTCTGCAGGATTCGTAGACATAGTAAGGCTCCTTATTGCCCATGGAGCAGATGTCAATGCTCAGTCCTCCTCTGGTAAGTCTTGATTTGTTTTTTTTTTCAACCCTTTGTGGTCACGATTATTTGTCTGTGTTCGCCCCCCCCCCCTCCCTCAAGGTCGCAATTAATTTTGGCTTATTTATTGAGAGGTTGTGGTTTGTTAAGCGAGTGGACTTGGGCTTGGTGCCTGGTATACGACTGCAAAGCTCACTAAACTTAATGTCAGGTCAGGCCCGACTTCTGACTAGAACATGGCAAACATTTTGTTGGGTCCCACCTGACAGTCGACCAAGAAGGGTTAACATCTGTGAATCCTGGAAAAATTGAAAATGTCTTGAAAAATGCCATTTTGTAGACTCAAAGTTGTAACATGCAAAAATTCATGATGAGATTAAAATGTTCATGTTCCCATTTATCTTTTCCCCATTCATATATGTCAGACTTGCGAGCATTAAAATGTAAGCATCGCTTCCTTTAAGTGCATCTGCAAGATATTTCGTTTTAGAAACGTCCATTCATATGTACTTCTCATTGAAAATTTGAAAGAAAGGGGAAAAGAGAAAAAAAACCGTGATTGCAGGTTGCTACAGTCATGGTATACCGGGAAATGTTGGAGCATTACAAAATCTGGAAATTCCAGGGAATATGAAGTAAGTGTCAGAGTAAATTTGTCCAGTCACCTCTATTTTCTCTCCAGAATGGGTTTGATGTTTTGAATAACAGAATTTGTGTGAATATCATTTAAAATTATGTCTTTTCAACCACCTGGCATATCTTCAGTTGTTGGAAAATTTTACCGATACACTACAGGGAAATCTGAGGAATGTTTTATTTTCTAAATCTGTGGCAACCCTGTTGTTGATTAGGGGTGCAGAATGTTCTCAATCACGCAATCATGATGACAAGGCAGCTTGAGAGAGAATTGGGGAAGGCTGTGAAAATTTGTAAAAATCGGGGAAGACCGGTTTTTCCCCCCTAGTTTTTGAGGAAAAAACAGGGAAGGGCATTGATATTTGTGCCAGATGGCTTTCAAGCGTGCTGCTTTTGGGGAAGAAAACTTTTAAGCGGGTTGTTTTATGTGCTGGAAGTCTTTCAAGCGAGCTAATTTTGGGGAAGGAACCTGTAACAGTGTTGCCACAGTCAGGGAATACTGGGAAATGTCAGACAATTTTACGAAGTCAGGCGGAACCGGCAAATGTCAGGGAAAATGACGAAATTGTCAGGGAAAATTTGTTTATTCACCTTAATTTGCTCTCTAAAGCAGGTTTTGAGGTTTCAAACAACCAATTGTCTGAAAACTATTTTCAATTGTGTCTTCTTAACCACCTGTCATATCTTCAATTGCCAGAGAATTTCTTCAAATGTGTTGGGGAGATAGGGAAGGAATTTCATTCTCTTAATACTGTGATTACCTTGTTTTGGGTAAGGAAGCTGTGAGGCGCCTTGTTTTATGTTGAGGCGCAATAATAGCCTAGCAGCAAATTGTGCGGAAGACAAATTATAAAGTGGGGAAGATTAAGAACTTGCTGTACCCCTGTGGTTGACTATGAACTGAGATTAATTTAAACTGACGGATGATTTAATTTGAATTAAGACAACATATTTATGGGTGGATTTATGTACGAACATGTCAGGCACATCAGATATAGCAGGTACACAAAACACATCTGAAACGTGAAACCCACTGAATACAACAATCACATCAAACACAAAAAGCACAGCAACACACCTATCAACACTAACAACAAAAACCTCTAATTCTGTAGATCCTTTCTAATTTATCCAAATCCATACAGCATTAACTCAGTGTATCACTACTCATCCTGATTTATCCAGAACAGGTGTCATTTAGGTTCATGTTTTATCATATTACCCTATTTCTATTCTAGCATAATTCTAATTAGTTATTAATCACATCAAAAACTGTTAATGACTGCAGGTAACACACCATTGATGTATGCTTGTGCTGGTGGACATGAATTAGTTGTACGGGAGTTACTAGAGGCAGGTGCCAATGTTGAAGATCACAATGAAAATGGGCACACGCCGTTGATGGAAGCAGCCAGTGCTGGCTATGTTGAAGTGGCCAAAGTAAGCATCCTCACTCTTGTCCCCATTGTATACTCATCAGAGAATGTGCGAGAGCAACACCACAAATAACTCCAATGTGAAATTTCGAAACTGTAATTTTAGTTTGATCAACCTGAAATTTTATGTTGCAACTATTAAAAATATTCAGGAAATCTTTTTGGTTTAACTCTAGAAAGGTGGCAGCGTAGAAGACAAAATTGCAGGCAAGTAACTAAAGTACCACAAGACTCACCCACAAAGCAGCAAACCATCAGCTAAGTTTGAGAGTAGGATGAGAGTGAGCGGAGACAATGAAATTGCAGCGGGGTAACGATCATGCCAAAGGACTTCACCTACGAGGTTGCGAATCATCAGCTGAATTCTGTAGAATCAACTTAACAGATATGATGCTTTTGCATTGATTAGCCGTAAGAATTACAAGTGCATCAAAAAGCATGGTGCTGTGCCGTGTGTGCTAATTTACCGATTTCCAAAAGTTCTACTTTCCATGTTGAATTGTAACACTGATCAATTCCCTATTACTTTAGGTATTCCACATTACGGGACGAAGTAGCAATAAAGAGGGGCCTTCCTTTGTGTTCTGCAAAGCTAATGTCAAGCTTTACGTAACCCAAGGTTTTTAATTGCTGATACTTTCGCACACCATTTAATTCATTTCATTCATACTGGATTCATATTTAGAAAACTTTTTATTTTTTATTTTAATATTTCTATCAATCTTCTCCGTTTGTTTGAATTATCAGATTCTTTTAAATCATGGAGCGGGTATTAACACTCACTCAAACGAGTTTAAGGAATCGGCATTAACGTTGGCATGCTACAAAGGTCACCTGGCCATGGTCAGGTTTCTCTTGGATGCTGGAGCAGACCAGGTATGTTCGTGAATTTACTATACTAAACAAGCTATATTACATTATGTCTTCGAAACAATACTTAACAAATGTTACAGGGAAGGGTAAATTTTCTCTGAGTTTGTCTTTCCTTTCTGATAATAGGTTAACCAAATGCAATATCTGTGAAGACTCTCAGCACTAATTTTTCTTCCTTCTGTTTTTTCTCTAATCTTGGGTTGTCTGACTCTTCATTTTGTCAGAATAATCAAACTTGAAGATTTTATCTAATATTTTTTTTTTCTTGCGCTTAGAACTCTATTTTCCTCATGGAAAGTGAAAATCAGACATTGACCTTGCGCACAGATGTGATAATAAACACTTAAGTTGTTCAATTGTCAAGTCTTCTCAATAGAGCATTGCTGTGGCGAAATAATTTTCTCCTTCAATCAGAAGAGGCTAGAGTGAATTTTTAGAGGTGTACCTTCTTTTTTTAATCATCTCCAAGATGACGAGGTAACCATGAAAGATGCTAACTGGCACCCTTTAGGACCCAATCAGAAAATGTAGGGAGCAGAAGCAAATTTTATTAACTTATTCGGAAGAGATCAAAAGAGGGCCGTCAACTTATTTGGGGGGGGGGGGGGAGGGTTAGGGCGAAGCGAAAAACACTTATTTTGGAAATCGCTTGGCAGGTAAGGCTAAAAATGTGCTACATGCAGAATAAATGTATATGTGTTTTTTCTTTTTTCGAAATTTTGACTCTTTCCCCTTGCATCGAGGCTCTTTAGTTGCCAGTTTTTCGAAAAATCGTCATTTTTCGACGAAAAATCTTTCTTAATTTAATTGTACCACCTTGTTTTCACTAAAACTCAACTGTTTTTCGGTGAGTCACATATACTGTGATATATATATATATATATTGTCCCCGAACCCGAATTGGGCCTCCACTTATCTTTGACTACCTCCCTGCCTTCTAGAAGGGCCGATTCTTCCAGGCCGAAAGCTTTTCTGGACCATTCCTAGTTCCAGGGAAATTTAAAATTTTTCTGCATATGTAATTATCGATTGTAGTGTAACTTAAGCTGAAAACCCTGAAAATGGCCTGAGAAATTCGTTATCATCCACCTTTTTTCTGAAAACTGTTTTCTACGAAAATTGTTGCAAAAATACCGCCTCTTCGGCAGAATTGAGGGTGGAAAAAATGAGAGGTCATATTTGGATTCAACATTCGAGAATACTTAAGAACCTCTCCTTCACGGATCCAGGAAAATTATTTAAATTTAAATTGCATGTCAACAAAAATAAGTCAATGTCACTTATTTGCCCAGAAGAAAGTGTCTTTTCTAAAAACTGAGGAGTGATAGAAATTAACGGAGACCGTTTTCGGACTCGGAAACTCATAATACATACATGTATTCATACATACCTCTCGCCCCGCCAACGCCCTGCCGCCATCCCATCATGGGGCGTCCCCATCGCCTTTTTCCAGGTGGTACCCAATCCAAAACTTTTTTGGGCAACCTATCATCTGACATTCTTTGCACATGTCCATACTACACTAACTGTTTGGACATGACTTAGGGCAGGTTATCATTTTTAACCTATATCACCTAATTCTTTTCATCACGGGCGCGGTCCCCTCTCGAGATACCGGCAGATCACTGCCAAAAATCAATTTCATTTGCCCTCAACATATCTTGCGTTTGCTTCATCGAAGGCCACATTTCACTACCTTGGAGAATGATACTTTTCACTGTGGCGTTGTATATCCGGTGCTTGTTTGCCTTTGAAATTCTCTGATCCCGGAGCATCTTGCACAGCATCGCGATGGCTCTCCTGCCCTTGATCATCCTGTTCTTAATGGCCTGATCCATCCTTCCATCCTGATCTAGCCAAACACCGAGGTACTTATACTCGTCACACTTTTCGATGCACCATCCATCCTCAAGTTCTATGCTTTGCCGTTGATGTGCTGCTCTACGACTAACTTTTCCATCTCGCTTACACTAAGATCCAAGCCCCATTTCCTATATTCTTCTACCAACCTCTGCACCATGTAATCTGCATCCTCTTCATCTTGAGCTGTAACAATCTCGTCATCGGCAAGGCATAGAGTAAAAGGGTCCGTCTAACAGAGAGTGGAACGCCTATACCAGTACACTTCCTTTTCCATTCCTTCAACATGTGCTCTAGGTGAAAAAGCTCATTTTCTGAGGGAAATTGCCTTTTCGGAGATAATTGTGGGTGATAGGAAAAAATCTGTGATCGTATTCTGATTCAACAGTTCAGCTTAAATTACAATCGATAATTACACATGCGGAAAAGCTTTAAATTTCCCTGGAACTGGGAACGGTCTGGAAAAGCTTTTGGCCCGGAAGAATTGGACCCTCTAGCAAACAAGGGGGTAGTCAAGGAAAAGTGGAGGGCCAATTCGGGTACAGTGGCTCTTAATACATCAGGAGAGACCTGAAGAGAATCTCAGAATTTTCTAAAACTCCTTTAAAATTACCGACATTATCAGAAAAGCTCGTTTTCCGAGGAAAATTGACTTTTCCGGGATAATGGAGGGTGACAGGAAAAATCTGAGATTATACTTGGGTTCAACAGTTCAAAATACTAAAGGATCAATGTATCACACATCGAAGACAGTTTTAAGATGTCTTCTTGATAGACTATGAGTCAAGGAAAGTTTTTACACAAATTTAGGATAGGAAAAACTTGCTTTACCGGAAAACTGGAGGGTGATGAAAATTAATCAAGGTCATATTCGGATTCAACAGCTTCAAATACATCAGCATCCTTCTGCCATGGGTCCAGGAAAATTCATAAAAATAAATTGCATACATGACAAATACACGTCAAATTTGTTCATTTTCCCAGGAAAAAATAGCTTTTCCAGAAAACTGAGCAGTGAAAGGTAAGAATAAAGGCCATTTTCAGACTCCTTGGCTTAAAATACATCAGACTAGCTCTATCTTGTATCTGAGATTACATTCACCTATATTCTGCAAGGAGTAACAATTTTAAAAGCATCAAAAATGACAATTTTTCCAGATAAATCGGCTTTTCCGGAGAATTGGAGGGTAAGGGAAGAAAACGACGGTCATATTCGGATTCATCCCCAGGATACGCCAGGATGGCCTTATCTCGGCCGGGAGACAATATTTTGTCTTTTTTTTTCATTGGACAGTGCTTTTGCCATAGAGTATCAGGAACTGTCTCGCCCAAATGGGGGTCAATTTTGGCCCATACATGGACCAAATCAGGACTATACGGCATGCAATGGTTCTCTTTACTTTTTTTTGGAATCTGCAACCCAGAAAACATGTATCTAGAGTGTTTACTCCTCTCACTGCGCCGCATTTGACGGTTTGGTCGCTGAAGAGCCAAATTCGGCCGCCATCTTGGATTTTGGGCATTTCCGTGGGTTAAGGGGTCTATCTGACATTTTTTTTGGAATCTACAACCTAAAAAACATGAGAATCAATACCTCTCTCGACATATGGTGCTGTTATATCAAAATTTCAATTTTGAGCCGCCATCTTGTTTTGGGCTGGGGGCCTTCTAATTAAAATCAGGGAGTCCACCAAAGATTTTCTCATTTTAAGGACCAAAATAAAGAGTTTAAGCAATGGTGGCAACTTGTATCACGAACGTGCACACGGAATGATACATGCCCCCTGACTAAACCCTTAAAATTGGAAAAACCCGAAAATAAATAAATAAAACCGCCCCAATTACGATTTACCGGTTTTTAATTTTTCAACCTGAAGATCTTTTCTAACAATTTCATGAAAAAGGGTAATCGCGGGTGGTCTTTAAAAAAATTGAAGCTATATAAAGCAAACCGTGGCAGAAGAGCCGCGATTTTCATGATTTTTAATATTAGATGAGGCAACCTTGCATTGTTCCTAGATGAAAAACTATACTTGTTTCTAGAATTATAGCTTTAGAAATTGTCATACTATAAATGTTAATGTTTTTCAGGCGTTCCTACAGATCTGATAAAATCTTTAAAAAACCTATATTATTAATGGGTTTTTTTTGGAAAATTATCATAATTTGGAAGGATTGAAATTTTTTGGAGTGTTTTAATGATCCTCAACGGACTCAGTTTATGTGGCTTACTGAAAAACAGTTGAGTTCAGGTGAAAACAAGGTGTTACACTTGATATTAGAGTGATTTTTCGTGAAACTGGCAACTTTAGAGCCTCGGTGCAAAATTTTGAAAAAAGAAAAACATTTGTTCATTTATTTTCTATGTAGCACGTTTTTAGCCCTATCCGTCGAGCGTTTTCCCAAAAATGTGTTTTTTGCTCTACCCAAGGGTGGGGGGTTTGCCATTACATAGGTCTAAACTTGATTATTATTTTCTTAACATCAGGGACTCTGATTATCGATTTTTTTAGCATTGTGCTATTCAGGTATATTACAAAAGCCCAAGAACAGTATTTCTATATACATTTACCTTGAAGCTCTCTCTTTTTATTTTAATTTTTGCAGGAACATAAAACTGATGAGATGCACACTGCCTTAATGGAAGCCTCCATGGATGGTCATGTGGAGGTGGCCAAGCTACTTTTAGATTCCGGTGCCCAGGTAATAAACTTAAATCACATCAATAATCCCATGAAAATAATTCAATAATTTACATGGGAATACACATAATGTATACAGGGTGTCTCACAAAAAAGGAGCCACCTTGAATATATGCCGAACAAGTCGGAATTTCGAATAACTGTAAAAGACGTGTTCGTTTATATCCAGGGGGACACATTTTGGCGTATTTGACATTTTCCTAAACCGCGGGAGAAGCACGGGGCGGAGGCTGCCCCACCCCTAAGTCAAACTTTTCAAATGGCACCCCTACTTTTTTCTTTCAGAAATCAATTTTACGCAAAAATAAGCCACACTCTTCCAACCAAATGTAAATCGGACAATTTTTCAGTGATTGGCAGAGGTTGAAACATTTTTTTCATGTTCTTCCACGCCCAATGGAATTGCCGTATCAAACGAAACTCTGGGCCAAAAAATTCTTAAACATTGCACTTCCGATTAAAAAAAGAAAAAAAAAAAATCCACTGTACTCGAAATCTGGAGCACACGAAGCCCCTCTTTGCGACATTAAAATTCGTTTTACCGAACATTTCCGAGGGGCGCTCATCGGGAGGGAGTAGTAAGTTTTAGATAAGAATTATTATTATTTTTTCTGAAATATAAGGAACTGTGTTCTTGAAGAAACAGCTAAGGAGAAAAACAAATGGATCAGCTATCTTGGGGTGGGTTTCAATGATTTGAGCCCGACCTTAATTTATTTTTCTGCGGTGCGTTGTTTTTCCACTTAGCTGTTTCTTTATGGACACAATTTCTTATGCTTCAGAAAAAAGAGTAATAATTCTTGTCTAAAACTTACTACTCCCTCTGGATGAGGGCCCCTCAGAAATGTTCGGTAAGCCGTGAGTTTGGTTTGATGTGGCAATGCCATTGGGCGTTGGAAATTTTTGAAAAGAGCATGAAAAAAATGTTTCAACCTCTGCCAGTCACTGAAAAATTGTCCGGTTTACGTTCGGTTTGGACAACGTGGCTTGTTTTTTTTTTTGTGTAGAATTGTTTTCTGAAATAAGAAAGTAGGGGTGCCATTTGAAAAGTTCAACTTAAGGGTAGGGCACAGGCACACCCTGCCCTGCGCCCCTCCCGCGGTTCAGGAAAATGCCAAATACACCCAAAGGTGTCCCCCTCGATATAAACGAACACGTATTTTACAGTTATTCGAAATTCCGGCGCGTTGGGCAGATATTCAAGGTGGCTCCTTTTTCCTGAGACACCCTGTATAAGAAAAGCAGTAACACTAGGGTAGCCCGAAATATTTTTGCATATGTGAAAGATCAAACTGGGGAAACAAGGCTAAAATTACGCTCATTAAAATTGAGA